>NC_056525.1:178197842-178545135 GCF_019175285.1 Sceloporus undulatus
TTGGTCCATGCTTAAATCTAGAACAACATTTGTCCTCCTTCCTACAGGGTTTTTCACAAATAACTGGGTTCATTGTAAGTATTTTCCTGTAGGTTCAAGCAGGATCTTAGGTAATGTCAACATTCTGGGGAAATGACCAGAATTTGCACTTAGGCCCTGAGCAGATGGGCCAGGATTGCACAGGTCAGGCCCGTGGTATCCTGGCCTGGGTCCCAACTTGGATCATTCTGCCAGTTGGTGGCGGGATAGGTGGCTGTTTACATGTCCTTCTCTCCCTGAGCCATGGACCCCCTACTGCTGTGCATCCCTTACCATACTCCTCTGTCGCTGCAACTGAAAAGCTCCCCCATCACTGCACCAGATGTGGAAACAGGGTGCCTGACTGCATAGTTGCAGCCAGACACATCATTTCCATATCAGCTGTGGCAATGGTGCATGAGTGTCCTTAGTAGTGACAATGGAGGAATAAGGAAAAAGTCTGGTGCTGTAGGTTATGGTGGGGTTTTCTGCACTAACTCCTTGGCAAATGGCAAGTCATTCTGACTCATGTTAAGGCCTTTACCCTAGGATTGGGCGAGAGCCACTCGATCCATGTCCAGTCTATTGGATCCGGACCCAATCCCAGCCTGGGTCTAATGGCGTGCTATCCAAACAGGATGACATGAGGCCAGGGGAACATGGTTCTTTGAGGACAGCCTCCTGATATCAAAGATTTTCCCATGAAATACCAACAATCACTCTGCATGTATAGTCCGCCCTTCTCTTACGCGGGGGATCCATTCCGGACCCCCACACACACATAAGAGAAAATAAGCAGATGCTCAAGCCCCATTCAAACAAATGCGGCTCATGCCCGCAGCAGTGTGGCAGCGGTGCACGGGGCGCACGCCATGGGAACACACCCCATTCATGTGAATGGGACATGCTGCCCCTTGTGCCCCTCAAAGCTGCATATAATGCAGGCGCACTGTATTAATGCATGTTTGTCGTTGTGTGTATTCAAGTCATTTCTGACTTACAACAATCCTAAGGCAAACCTATAATGAGGTTTTCTTGGCAAGTTTCTTCAGAGGGGGTTTGTCATTGCCATCATCTGAGGGTGAGAATGTATGAATTGCCCAGGGTTTCTATGGCTGAGCTGGGATTCGAAACCTACTCTCCAGAGTCCTAGTTCAACACTCAAACCACTATACCATGCTAACTCCAATGTTTACTTGCATTAGTATGGTTATCACTAACAGAAAGTGAAAATAATTGAATACTTCCTTATTGTTTCAATAGAAAGGAATCTGTCTACAACTTAAAATAATTATCAGCTGGAAGGGCAGCAAAGGCATGTGAATGGAATGAAAGTATTTTATTCTTAGTGCTAGCCAACTATTGTTAATTCATAACACAATAGTGTAGTATAGCCAAAATAATGGTCAACTGAGACCTCTCTCAGATTGGGCCTCACTTGTAGGCAACTTAGGTTTCTATGCATGACATGTGAAACCCAATCATTGTATTATTTCCATCATCTTTTTATTTCTACTTGGTCATATAATGTATTTCTCTGCTGGTTGCAGAGCATCTGCACTCTTGGTTTAAATTTCCCTTTGATTTCTTGGATCTTGTGGAAGAGATTGCTTGTTCTTCATTTTTTTTGGTCATCTTCTATTTCTTTGCACTGATTATTATAGTAATTCTTGTTCTTACACACAAATCACTGAACAGTTGTATTCAGGGTTCTTACTCTGTTTCTGTCCCCCTTTACTTCTGTTTCTTGTTTGTCCTTAACTGTTTGGAGAATTTCATCTGCCATCCATTGAAGCTTCTCTTTCTATTTGGCTCCACAGAATATCTTTTTGCATTCCTTCCTGATTATGCCTCTGGCTTCAATATAGAGTTCTTCTTGTTCCTAATCTATTAGGCTTAATAATGCAAATCTTTAAATTTAACCGGGTTTTTCCTCAGATTGTATTTTGTCACAATTGTTGGTTTAGTGTTTTTAAGCTTTACTTTAATTTTTGATATTAGCGATTCATCATCATGCCAAAATCTGCTCCAAGTCTTGCTTTTGTAGTCAGAATGGGGCTTCTTCACTTTCTACTTCCAATTATGTAGTTTATTTGATTTCCGTATTGGCCTTCAGGTGTCCATGTATACAGTTGCCTCTTTGGTTGGTTGAAGAATGTGTTTGCAATGAACAAACTGTTGGCCTCATAAAATTCAATCATTTGATTTCCTGCTTCATTTCTTGATCCTAGGCCAAATTTTAAACAATCTTTGGCTGCACTGTTTCCTACTTTTGTATTCCAATTGTTTATGATTAACAAGAAGTCCTGTTCTGGTGTGCAACCATTTTCCTCCGGGACTCTAGCACATAATCTTTCAATTTCTTGGATCATAAACTTGGATTATAGTTATATCGATGGGTTTTCCCTGAAGTCTTATTGATCCGATTTGGCCAGATTTTGCATTATATCATTTGACTGTTTTTGCTATATATCTCTTCACTATTAATGCTACCCCATTTCGTTAATGCTCATCTCTGTTTCTAAGCCAAAGAGCCAGTGTTGTCAGAGACTACTCTGTGATCATGTGGCCACTAGCCAGCATGATTACACAGAACGCTGTTTACCTTCTCAGCTGAGTGGTACCTATTTATCCACTTGCATTTGCATGCATTCAAACTGCAAGGTTGGCAGAAGCTGGGACTAGTGATGGCAGCTCATTGCATCATGTTCACCAGACGTCAAACAGCCAACCTGCCAATCTTGCAATCAACAAAGTCAGCGTCTTAACTGGTTGAGCCACTGCTTCCCAGACGCAGCTGTACTGAAGAGTATTTTATTTTCAACAACTGCGTATTACGGGAAATCATCAGAACATATGACACAAAATTTGCATGTATAGAATCCAGTTCTGAACTCACATTAAGAAAAATAAGAGAATGTACATATTGGAGAAAATGAGAACTGGGAAGACATCAAAAAGCCATTTTAATACAAAAAATACTGAGCTGAGGTGACTCAAAGCTCATGAACAATCATAGGTGGATGGTTTCCAGTGCGACTGAAATAGGCAACTCTAAAACATCTTCTGGTAGAGAGTAAAATTTTGCTGGACAGCTTGAATGAGGGTACAAAACTAACTATGGGCAATGACAAAAGAGCAGGTCAAAGGACGTACAAGACTTTGTCTTTCATGACCAAGTAAGGTGGGGATTGAAAAAAATGACCCTTTCATAAAGCTGCTGACCCAAATGTCTTCAGATATTCTCCTCTTAATCAAGATGAGGCTGTCTAATTGAACTGCTGGAATCTAAAAACAGATTAGATAAAACTAGAGACTACACTTTTATGAAACATTCTCTCTGCAGAAGAATGCTTTAATCACCTAGGAAATCTAGCTTCCTGTCTGATCTGGTCTTCTTGGTCCTTTCCCGCCATCCTAATTCAATAGCAAAGAGACACAGAGAAGGGAGAACTACCAGCTGGTTCCTACTGCTGCTCCCTTCTCATTTTTTTTAAAGTAAGTGTATTATCTGATGATTAGGAGTAACTCAGCTAGAACCAAGTTATCCTGTCTTAGAGAAGAGCTTACTTCAATCTTTTCTGTAAAGGGATAGGTCCCCCCTCCCCCCCCCCAAAAAAAAATATTAAGAGAGATCTTAGTTTCTGAAGAGTTTCTTTATCATTATCTCCCCAAATGATTTAAAGTCTGGGTTTTATTTTTCATTTTTTTCAGAATTTTATAAAATTCCATTTTGCTTTATAAGAAAAGAGGAACCTGGAGTATATTTAATTCAACCAGAAGTTGAACAAAAAAGCAGCACTTAAAAATTCTCTGTAAAGTACTGCCATCTAGTGTTCCAAGCATGTATACAGTGCTGTCCCAATGGCTTCTTACAACTACTGTATCCAGTCGACCCTTGACATTCACAGGGGTTAGGGGCACAAGACCCTCCGGGAAACTAAAAATTCATGGCTCCCTCCTTCCCTTCTAAGGCTTCAGAGGAGCTCTCTGAAGCCTTGGAACAGTAGGAAGGAGGGCACGTTTGCTTTCCCAAAACCCGTTCCCAAGGCATGAGAGCTTTCGTTCCCCAGGCAGCTCCCTGTCCTGGAAAAGGGTGAGGGATTATTTTCCCCAACCTCTTCCCATGGCAGAAAGCTGCTTGGGGAAAGATTGGGATAGTGGGCACTTTATGTTTATTTGAAGGACTTCTATACTTTCTTTCTGAACAAAGCCTCCATAGGACCAATTATTTCCCCTCCAAAAAATTAAATAAATAAAATAAAAATAAAACTAGAATACAGTTAATGAAAACATTCAAAATAACTGCAATCACATAACAATTAAAACACAGATGATTTTAGAAAGAGAGTAAGAAAACTAGCCTTTAAAAAAATCAGAGGAAAACAGCAGAAGACAAGGAAATCTTTTTATGCTTGGTTAAAATCAAAAAGTCAGAGAGAGAGCCATATAGACATCCTGAGGCAGTGCACTTCAAAAGCGAAGGCCACTACAGAGAAGACACTAATATGAAGCTAGATTTAGGAGAGTAAAAACTGATTAATTTTTTCATCTCCCACCATATTCTTTTATTTAAAAAATAATTTCATAAATTCTTCCCTTTCCCACATCCTGTTGCCCCACAAGCCTAATTAAATATAAATTGGAATAATTAATTTCTCTCAAAAATATGCTACTTTTGACTCTTCATCTGAACAGGGGAGCCATAACCTCATAAACAACAGTCAACAGTTATGTACATATTTTGTGAATGCGTGACCATGCCACCATTGAGGACAATGGGACCTGAGCATCTGCAGATTTTGGTATATGTGGGGTGATCCAAAACAGATCCCTCATGGATAACGAGGGATGACCATATATCATTTAGACATTAATATGCTCCACATTTTTTTCAAGGACGTACTAAATACAGTGTGCTAAATATAGTGGAATATCAACTATGGAAAGAAATAAGTTACTGAATATAATAATAATAATAATAATAAATTTTATTTCTACCCCGCCCTTCCATAGATATGATCAGAGCGGCTTACAAAATTTAAAAACATTACAATAGAAAATTTACTTCAAATATCAAATGACAATGTATTATTAATGCAACAGAGAGGAACTTCAAGGTCATCCCCTTGTTGAGAAAGTAGTGAGTTTAACAGTTACCTTTCACAAGTAGTTCTCAAATGCATGGCATCCCTTGGAGAGTTGGTAAAAAAGTTCTAAGGAATGGCAGCATCTTGAGACAAAGTGAATCTTTTCTACTGTTGCTTTGTTGTTGTGTGCTTTCTACCTGTTTCCAACTTATGGACTTTCTGACTTTCTAACCCTAAGGCAAACCGATCATGGATTTTCTTGGCAAAATTTGATCAGAGCAGGTTTGCCTTGCCTCCTTTTCAGGCTGAGAAAATGTGACCTGCCCAAGGTCAACCAGTGTAGTTTCATGACCAAGTGGAGATTTGAATCCTGGTCTTCAGAGTCATAGTTCAATACCACACTGGCTCTACTGTCACCAGAACTACAGTAATTCTATTTTGTCTCTAGCAGACAAAATCAAAGCGATTAACACATAAAGACAATGGTCCAATAATTTGAAAATAAATAAATACAAGTGAAAAAAACAACACTTGATGGTACAAGACCATATTGGACTGAGAGTGTGATTGCATTCTTAACAATTCCACTTGGAATTTATAAGAAGGACCTATGGCTGCTGAATTCTAATTCATTGTGTGTGGTTTTAGGAAGCCTAGAAATATCTCCATTTAGTTCTTTTCTACAAAGCCAGTGTGGTGTAGTGATTTGAGCACTAGACTGTGACTCTGGAGATCAGGGTTCAATTCCCCACTCGGCCATGGAGATCCACTGAGTGACCTTGGGCCAATTACACAATCTCAGCCCCAGAAAACCCCATGACAGGTTCACCTAAAGGTTACCATGAGTCGGAAATAACTCGAAGGTATACAATGACAGATTTCTTTTATAACAGTTGTGTTGGATTACAGGATACTAGCTCATGTATTTCATAGTCAGCAGTATACATGAAAATTTCATGAGAACCATTGTATTTTCAACAATGGAACAAACTACTTCAAAACTGCACTTTGTTCTGTCACTGCACTTTATTACTATGATATCTACTCCTAACTGAATATGGTATCAGTCTCACTAACAATACTCTTCCCTTAAGCCTTGAGTATAATTCCAACAGGCCTATCCATTCAATTTTAAAACATGACTTTTTATCTGTACATGAACTCTTATGAGTGTTTTTTAAATGATTTTATAGTATTATATTTTAACTGTGGGTTTATGTGTTTTTCATTGTCTTTTATATTTTAACATGCTGTACCCTGCCTTGAGGGGAGGCAGGAAAGGAATAAAATTTATTTTTATTATTATACTGTCACCCCTGTTTTTGCAGGGGATCCATTCTGGACCCCCCCCCGCCCCGCAAAAATGGAAAGCTGACAATATTCAAGCCCTAAGAGGTGGCAGGTGTGTGCTTCAGTCAAAATGCTGGCGCTCAAGAAAGATAAAGTGCCTTTAGGACCATGGTGAGAATGAGTGTTGCATGAAACTTCTTTTTAGGGTCCCTTAAAATTACTTCATAGCCTCGCTGATTGCTTTGTGAGATGGTGTTTCCTACTCTTCCAGCCTCCCCCATGAGCTCACTCCCTTAGCTGTGTCTTTGGCTAGTTATGGTAGTTGGAAAATTCTCATGAGGCTTAGGTACAGGGCATTGCTTCTGTAGCTTTCGGACAGACTGACTAACTGGAGTGAGGTGTTAGGACACATGGCAGCAGGTGAAAAATGGCAACAAAAACAGACTTTTCAAATTTGGAATCCTGCTTAGCTTTTTGAGCTTTGTCAGGACTTGGCTAGCAGGTTAAGAATTGCGTAGCTGCTTCTACTTGCTTTCGTTGTATAGACAGAGAGAAGAGGTAGCAGATGAAACAATGTTCTGGGAGGAGGCACCTGAAGCTGTGTGAGGAAGGCACATCTCTGGGGAAAGAAGGCGAGAAGTATCTGCGGTCATTTCTTTGAAAAAGTACTTTGCCTTGGAATGGCTCCAGTAGTTAAAATCTCTCCCTTTCCCCATTCACGCCAGCCTCTAGTCCAGAACATGTAGCCTCTGTAAACCCCCTACATACATGCCAGCTGCACCCGTCTACCACAATGAAGAAGAATTGAGAGTCCTTCCTCACCAGGGAGAAGCTTGCCCCTTTGCACCTGGCTGAGCAGTGACCAAAAGGCCTCTTGCCTGCATTGGCCTTTGCTGCAAGGCAGTGGGGTCATTAGGACTGGTGTCACCTGATGTGATAACTCATGATGTCACCTTCCCCCATTGACCTCCTCCCCTACCAGACCTTACAGAATTAGTAATAGTTTTTGCACTACTGTTACACTTTAGTAGTTCGGTGTATCATTGAATGTAATGGCAATAGTTGTGACATAAACAACTCTTAAATGATGTCTTCATCCGTCTAACTCCTGAAGCTGGAGGCTGCTGTCTCCCATTCACACAACAGACTCCAGCTTCATGAGGTGAGCGCAGAAGGAAACCAGGTTTCCTTCCTCTTATCTCTGGAGCAGAAGGCTGCTGTGTCTATTGTGCCCTTTGGTGGGAAAGGGTTATTAATGTTATAAATAAACATTATTAGATTACTTGTCAGAATGGGAGACAACAGCCTCTAGCTTCAGGAATAGGGTACAGGAGGAATACCTGTACAGCGATTCTTCCTTCTCTTAACTTCTAAGCAGGAGGCAGAAGGGGGAGACAGCAGCCTCAAGCTTCAGGAAGGGGGTTCAGGAAGAATCCAGGGTTTCTTCTTCTTTTTATTCCTGAAGCAGTAAGCTGTTGTTATAATGGGAGACAACAACCTCCAGTTTTCAGGAGTGGAGTGCAGAATAGTATAAGGATGTTTCAAACACTGAGTGAACTATAACCATGTAAGATAGACACAATTTAACAGTGCTTGTGGTACTGATCATTGAAAGTCAACCCCTTGACCCAACTGCCACCTTTTGGTGCCAAGAGAAAACATGACTTTTTATTGAAACCTTTGAGGATTACATAAAGTGTACATATAAAAGGTTTTAAACTGCTGTAGCTTTTAAATTAACTATTTATACCACATTTTTTTAAAAAAAAAGTGGGACTAAAGTTATAGTTTTAATCTGGAAGTGTTTTAGATTATTTATACTGTACACTGCCCTGAGATCTCATAATAAAGAGCAAGATAAAAATATTTTAATAAACAAATAATAAATACAAAATAATTTACTGAAATTGCTCTTTGGTATATTTCTATCAGATTTCTCATGAAACAAAAGATTACCTAATTGTATTTCTAGGCAAATGCCTCACAAAACACAGCTGTTGGGAATTAGCATTAAATTGCTATTTAAGATTGCAGTATCCTAATTAATCTTGCAGATTTGAAGAGCTGTTTGGGGAAATCCTGTACCTTCCTTAATATTACAAATTTCAAAATATGATACTTACCTGCAATTGTATGTGCATAAAGTCTGCTCCCAAAGGTGAAAACATGTAGTTCATACAGTTTAGCAATTTTTTCTAGGAACTCCTTGCAATGAGGACGCAAACGGGTATGCAGCATAGGTTCCCCTCGACCTAACTGATAATGAAATATTCCCTAAAGGAGAAAGAGTCACTGATGTTATGCTTTATATACAAATGGAATGCATTTTTAGCTTAGAATGAATATGTTCAAGCATAACAGATTTTTTCAACCATATAATGCCTGAAGTAGTAAACAGATACAGTAAATATTAGAAGCATTAAATATTCGAACACCATATACTAATTATTTTCCCCCATAAACCATATATCACACAAAAGAATGGTGTGGTGGGGTTTCTATAAGAGAAATATAATGAAAAATATCTGGGGGATATCTAACTAACTTCTGTTTCCTTACTATCTCTAAGAAAGAGAGAAAAAGACTCTGGCTCAAAACCAGAGAGCTTAAATCCAATAGCTAAAATAAATCCACTGAATCTATGGGAATTATGTAAATGCTGACTTGTCATTCAACACCTGATTCAATAACTGCTCTAACTGGGATTAGCAATTGGATTTAGGCCAGAGTGTTTGTATCCCAATTTTCAGAAGCAGCCTTCTGAGGGCTGTGATAGGATGGATTCCTGAAAAGACCCAACGCTTATTCACCTGACAAGGCCAGTGACCGCAAACAATTTCATAAGGAGTTAAAGTTTCATTCCTGAAAAGAAGCCGTACAAGCAGGATTAACAGGAACACAGAATCATGGAGTTGGAAGAGACCACAAGGGCCATCCAGTCCAACTCTCCTGCCATGCAGGAAATCACAATCAAAGCATCCCCAACAGATGGCCATCCAGCTTCTGTTTAAAGACCTCCAGGGAAGGAGACTCCACCACTCTCCTAGGGAGTGTGTTTCACTGTCGAACAGCCCTTACTGTCATTCCACCTAATGTTGAGGTGGAATCTCTTTTCCTGTAGCTTGCATCCATTCTTCTGGGTCCTGTTCTCTAGAGGAGCAGAAAACAAGCTTGCTCCCTCCTCAATATGACATCCCTTAAAATATTTAAACAGGGCTATCATATCATCTCTTAACCTTCTCTTCTCCAGGCTAAACATCATCCTCCTTTGGATATGCTCCAGTTCCTCAACATCCTTTTTGAATTGTGGTGCCCAGAACTGGACACCATATTCCAGGTAGGGCCTGACCAGAGGAGAATAGAGTGGCACTATTACTTCCCTTGATCTAGACACTATACTTCTATTGATGCAACCTAAAATCGCATTGGCCTTGTTAGCTGCCGCATCGCACTGTTGACTCATGTTCAATTTGTAGTCTACTTGGACTCCCAGATCCCTTTCACACGCAGTTTCATTCAGCCAGGTGTCACCCATCCTGTATCTGTGCATTTCATTTTTCCGCCCTAAGTGCAGTACCTTACATTTCTCCATGTTGAAATTCCTTTTGTTAGCTTTGGCCCAGCTTTCTAATCTATTAAGGTCATTTTGAATTTTGATCCTGTCCTCTGGATCAATTTGTAGCATTACAATTTGTAGCAGTACTGATTTTACCTTATTGAAACTTGAGGGCTCACAGTGGATTATACCACAGATACCTTCTGAAGACAAGTAAACACAACAAAATTCCAGTTCCTTTTAGAATAATACAAGATTTGTTTATTTGAAGGTTATTTAGGTGGATCTAAATATAAGTGCAACGTAAAAGCTGTAAACAGTTCCCTGTGAACATTTCTAAAGTCTTCAAGAGGCCAAGAACCCTCCACACACTCATTTAAAAAAAAGAGATTTCTAAACATAATAATCCCCCTTGAAAATTTCTGCCATGTTTTTGGGACTCTTTGGGCATTTTCAGCCCAGAAGAGGCTTTTTTCAATTGGGAAGGAAACTGGAAGTGACAAATTCCTGAAGGGAAGGTTTAAGAGTTGCCCTCTCTAATTCTAGTGGAATAAATATCTCACTTGTGAGTGAGAGAACTGGTGAATCTAGGGAGACTGTACAATTTCATAATGAAGATCAATTTATGGGCAATGTATTTGCCTCTTTAAAAAAATGATTGTAACATGATTTATTTTACAAAGATTTTAAAAAGGCTTCTCAAATGTCAACTACACTCGGGTATTTTTTTATAAAATATTTCTCTGAAACAGTGCCAACTGCTTTAAACCTGAGAAAGGAAAATAATAAATAATATTGCCTTACTCTGTTAGACATCTGTTGGCAATGGTGTTCTGTGGTATGGATCAAAGTCTGGTCCAAATCCACCATTAGTACAAGTTTTCGATTTCGACGTAGCCTTTCCTGATCTTCTCTTCCCAACTGTTCAGCTTGCTACAATTAAAAGAGAAGGCCATGTTAGGTACCCTCAAGGAAAGTCTAAGTTTAACAAGATCAATGACAATAGTTTAAAAGACTATTACACATGGTAATTTGAAAAGAGAAAAAACAATGACAAAAAAGTATGTGCTGTAAAGGAAAAAGCAGCTTCTTCCAATCATGTTCAGGAACTCAGTGTATTGAGAGAAAGGGAATGGCATCTTAAGGCTGTCACCAAATTCGAGCGATCTATAAAAACAAAATAATTGAACCTGCAAAACTAAACAGTGGTATTTCCAATAAGTGCTTTATTGCTATCACCAAGAAGATGCAGCATAAAGAAAGACAATGTAATATTTTTCTATATGGCTTTTTTTTTCTGTACAGCAGAATATTCCAGGCTATTTCCCTGAAGCTTTATCTACTCCAGGAGGGGTGATTTTTACATTAGATTTTGGGCCAATTCTCTGCCTCTGGGGATCCTATAGGGGCTGCACAGACTTCCAAACATGTCAAAAAACAAACAGAGGTTGTTGAAAGTATAATTTTGGTTCTGAGAAACAGGCATTTTTATATTTGAACAAAGCTGTTCTTTGCCCACCCAGATGCACAGTACACAGAAGGAACTGGTCATGCTAGATGTATTTTATTTATACATGAAAAATATTTCCACCTTTCCTAATCTTAACTTAAACAGCTATAATATACAAAAACACACGTATCTTTCCCATTCTGGTTTTTAAAAAAAAACGTAAGCAAGCTTAAGATGTGTGTAATGACTGGGCCTCCAGTCATTGGAAGACTTCTGCCAGGTAATAAGAGTAAGCTGGGAGGGAGGCACATGCAAATAAGTAATGATATCACAGCTGACGGAAGGCTCAGGTGACAGTTGGAGAGTGGCAGTTAGAGAGAGAGGCAGAGAGAGTGTCTTCAGCAGTTAGTGGGTTCTACAGTGAGAATTCGAGGTGGGAATGTCTCCCTCAAGTTAATCTTACAGGTTAGGAAAACTGTAGTGTTGTGCATATAGCAAGAAGGCATAATTCAGACAGATAGTTTATGCTAAGCTAAGACCTATAACTATATTTCAAATCCATCAAGGCCGGCATATTACACCCATATATCAGTTAGATTACAACGTTTCAGATTATAATGTGTCAGATTAGAATGTTTAGGCCTTATTTATTATTTTTCTGGTTGCCTGCATGAAATGAATACTTTTAGAATTACACATATTGTACCTGCAAGGCCCTTAGGATCTTGCATGATTTATATCTTTTTGTTCTGTTTTGTTTAATTATAATAAATACTTCCTTAAAAGTATCTGCTACTTTGACACTCCTTTACACGTGTCCTAGCTTGGTTGATGCTTGAGTTGATTAGCAAAGAAGGAGAACTAGAAGTCTTTAACAAGTTCCAGTGTATGTTAAGGGAAATCCAACATGAATTCACTGGGTGGTGGCAGCGTGATTTGAGGATCTCCAGGAGCCATCTTCAACTATACCAAGGAGTAGAAACATAGACCAGAAGACACACGGAGAAGCTAAGGATTCGCTGGGTCTAAGAGCCGAGACATGCCTGCTGTTTGGCTGCTTAGACCACAGAGGGATCATCACAATGTGTATCTCCATTTTAGTAAACTTTGCTATAAATTAAGTACACATACAGTCAATTTATTGTATTTAATACATTTCTCCTGACGCAAGGCACAACCCATGGTGGCTTACAACAAATTAAAGGCACCAAGTTAAAACAATGTAATTTTAAGTTTTAAAAAATTAAAAAAAAACAGTTTAAAATTATGATTAAGATGTAAAGAAAGTACTCCAAACCACATTAAAATACCCACCTGCCACATTAGGGGAGAGCTAAAAGCCTGCCTAAATAACGCAGAAAGAAAATAGAAAGGGGCCACCTGAAACTTGCATGGGAAGGAGTTCCATGCCTAGAAGCAGCCATTGAGAAGGCTCTCTCCAGTTTCCTCACCAGATGAGACCAACAGAAAGCTCTCCCCTGAGGATCTTAAAGTTTGGGCAGGTTCATATAAGAAAATCTTTCTAATACTCTGGACTCAAGCCATGTAAAGTTTTAAAGACCATAAACATTCTGCTTAGAAATGGGCTGGTAGCCAGTAAAGCTGTTTCAACAGGGGGGCTATATGTTCCCTGTAGCCAGCTCCAGTCAGGAGCTTGGGAACAGCGTTTTGGACATCTTGAGGATTCCAAACAGTTTCCAAAGGTTGCCCCATCTAGAATGCATTCCAGTAATCAAAACAGAGTATCAAGGCAAGTGTCACTGTAGCCAGATCTGACATCTCTAGGCCACAAGTCTAGTATGCATATGGTGGTTCTTATCTCTCCAAAGATGCTGTCCACATTCTCAGGCTACACAAATGGAAACACATCAAATAACACAGGGCCAATACGAGCCAATGTTATATCCACTGAACCTACAGCTACAACATTCCATGTCAACTACAGCATTCAAATCAGAATGGATCAGAGTGATTTCGTCTTCAAATTGTCTTGCAAATTCTTCACAGAATTCTGTCAACCCAATCCTATGAATGATTAATCTAAAGTTCAACTGGTGTTTTCAGGGTAGCTTACTATAACAGAACCGTACACAGTTTAAGTTCGTTGATGTCTTTCTAGGCCTTTCTAAGAATGTATGTATGTATTTTTTGTAAAAAACAACAACAACCCCAACAAACATGCAAACAGGGGTACTGTACTAGACACACACTGCCATATTGCCATACAATAGTCTATCGACTGACATCATTTTTTAAGAGATCAGGCAGAAGTTTTATCTTTAAAAGATGAAATGTGGTTACAGCTCAACAATGTACATGATTTTAAATTCTATCTATGTAGACTTGCTTTCAACTTGAAATCTAGCTAAAATAAATGTGCTGCATTACATACGTGCTGCACAGAAAATTCCTCCAATTTGATTTGTTGAATTTTGGACATCTGTTGAATGAGAAAAAAAGAGTGGGAGTATACTTGCCTCAGAGCTAACCATCAGTTCTGGGACACTATGAACCATTGATACAGTTGCTGTGGATACTGGCATGTTCTGTTTTCCATTTTTACTTCGTAATCTAATAATTCAAGGAAGTAAAACAAAAACATTAGACAAATTTAATAATAACATTTCAAAAAACTCAAGAAGACTTATTTATTGTGATATTAAGTTTCATAACCACTTTATTTAACATATAGACCAAGCAGTCTTAACCAGTACACATACATTTATATCATGCTTTAACTGACAGAGTAATAAACATTCGTAACTGAAGAATTGGATGAACAGCACAAGAAGTATCCATGTTTAAATTGCTATATATATACTCTGAGCTGTCAATTGCATATGGATGTCCCAAACACTACACTGTAAATAGGAAGCAGTGAACAACAAAAGATTAGGGTCACTTGTGGAGAAAGTTTAGCCAGCACTATTTACAGCCCAGAAAGTTTTATTTTGCTGTGTAAACCTGATTATTTTTTAAAACAAATTTAAGTAAGCAAAATAGATTCATCAACGAAGGAAAAAAGCAGGAATACAAGATTGCCCAGAACAGTTCAGTGGGTTAGAATTATATTACACTATATTACATAAGATCTGTATTGGCCACTATATCAAGCTGATAACATCTATAGCATTGTCTCTGGCCTAAAAGTTGATATAGTAGGTCACATATCAGTCATGCAGGAAGTGTCACCCAAATGCACTTTTTGCAGCCCTCCAATTCCCCCTCACCAAGTTCTACCAACTCACCTGAACCAAAAAAGCTGCTGCAACAACATAATCTGGACCTTTTGCAGCTAAAAATTGTTAACAGCCCCCTATAGGAGGTATATGTCGTCTTAATTATTAGAAAGGAGCTCCAGATCCTGTCTGACCTTGGAAGCTATACAGTTTCACCCCGGTTAAGTACTTGGATGGGAGACTGCCAACAAATACTAGGTGCTTTAAGCACTATTTCAGAGGAAAGAACTAGCAAAACATTGGTATTTCCTGCCTAAGAAAATCTTCATTCAGGGAGTTGCCATATGTTGACAGACAACCTGATGACACATAAACAAAGACACAGGAGGAACAGGTGCTGGTTATGGCACAATATGTATGGTGGTGCTGAAGAGACCCCTTGCCAAAGACATGCTGAAACGCTGCTGCTGATGCACTCCATCCACAACAAGGCAGAGAATTTGGCAGAGGCAGAAAGGGCAAATACTTCTTCCTGCTGAGAGGATTTTTTTAATGGTTGAAAAGAAATGTCAATTGATTTTAAATGGAAAGAGAAAAGGCAATTTTCCCTCATTGTCTCTGCCATCTCTATGTCCCAAATATACAAAAATTATCCACATATTTGTGGGGAGGAGTTATTTAGCATACCTATTCCAGGAGGACCCTTTGTCTCTCCACCTGCTCCTCCTTACCTTGGATAAGTCACACTTTTTCATACTCAGAGATAAGGCAAAGATAAACCTCCTCTGAACAAATCATGTCATGAAAACTCCATGATAGGTTTGTCTGAGGATACCATGTCAGAAGTGACTTGAAGGCACATCACAACAAGGAAAAATAAAATAAACTACATCAAAGGATACTGGGATGTGGCCAGTTCTTAGTAACTGCCTAACCATGTTGCAGATCAATAAAAGGAACAACTCTCTAGCCTTCAGGTTTACAACTAAACATCATAATATAAAAGGAAAAACAGTTGAGAAGAGAGAAGGAAAAATGCAAATTCAGTTAGCACTTCTTTATTTTAAACAAAGTTCTTATAACAAGCTGGAAACAGTTCAACAAAAGGAGGAGATAACATATTCTCAATAGAGCCAATTGACTGGTTCCACATTTCTTTTCTCATCTGCACCAACTGACAGAATGTCTGCTGCCAGATGACAACTAAGGAAGAGCCAGAGACAGCTGTATATATAGTATATAATCTAGTTGTGAGTAATATCAATAATGCATTACCTGAACAGACTGACATTTATAGAGTTTGCTTCATTTGCCTATGAACTGCAATATGAAATACATGGCCAGCAGATTTTTTTTGAACAATTACAGAATGAGCATCCTGCCTGCCCTTATTAAGATGACAGAAACAAATACAGTATTGAGAAAAACATTTTAATGGGTGCAATAGTCATTCTTCCTTTCAGTCTCCCCGGACACTCATAGGAGTTCTACTAGTTCAATTCTTGAAACTATTTCAAAAAGTTCAAGAAACTCTATCGTACTTCTAAAGGCAGAAACAAGCTTTAGGCTCCTTTTAAAAGAAGTATTTTTGGTAATAAGTTCTTGGTCCTCCGCATGTGTTCCGTGAATTCTCAACTGCCTATCTTCAAACTGTTGCACGTTAATTTTTTTTGTAGTGTTGTGCTGCTGAAACAGATATGACCAATACAGAGGCAAATCACTTTCTTATTTCTGATTCTAATGAAGTTTTAAACAAACATGTTCAGTCAATGCCCAATCCAATGAGGCAGTACTCACTGTGTCAAATCCTGGCCACATTCTGCACATAAGCCTTTCATAACAACAGGATGGCTGCATGCTTCTAGTCTCAGCAGAACACCTCTGGAAAGCAAAGCAAAATCTGATTTAGGTAAAACTAATTTCATAAAATGTTATATAAAATCCACAACATAGAAGATGTATTTGTCCTTCTGTCTGACTGTCATATTCAACAATTCAGCTTTAAAATGAAAGGCTACACACAGCTTGCAAGTTTACGCAATACATTCTATGTAGCTCACAGGACACTTGGTACAAACAGGGGCATCACTAATGGGGGTGCAGACTACACAAGATGACACCCAAGGGAGTTTGCTACCCCAACATCGGCCTTTGGGCAGAAAGGGGCTCTGGTGTTTGCCCACACCCTTTAAAGCACTGGAACTGAGAGGGAGAGACGGTATGAGTCAGGCGAAGCTCACTGGATGGAGGAAAAAAAGACCAAGTTTTTTTTTACTTTTTAAAAGTTTTCTCTAAAAAAATCACATCTTACCAAATTTTCACTTTAACCACATGATTTAGGTGGTGCATATGATATTGTAATTTAAAGGTTTAATTTTGCTAATTGTTTATGTCACAACTATCACCATTATATTGAGTGATATACAGGAATTACGATTGAGTAACATTAGTACAAAAACATTACTAAGGATTTTGCATGGTGTGGTATGGGAGCAGCTCAATGGGGGGAGCACAACAATAAGTTACCACACTGGATGATACCAACCCTAGTAATGCCACTAGATACAAATTTTATACATTATTTGTTTCAGAATGAGGGAGTGAATGGTTCTTCACTCTGTGCCTTCCTCAACGTGGCTGTGAATGACAATACAACAAGCCTGACATATTCAGCAATAAAATCCTCTTGGAAAATCTCTTTTATATACAAAAGTAAAACTGATGAAATAAGTACAGTATGTATGACAATATAATAATGGGCATCAAATAAGAAGAACTGTTGTAAACTTAACAGTATTAATTCCATTTGTGCATCCAATTTCCACTTTAAATGTTTTTGCAGTTTAAATGAGCAGTTGCTCTTCTGATTTATGTGTAAGATTTGAAGCACATATGAGTATCACCAGTCATAGGTTCTTCAACACCAGAGGCTTCTAATCAACAAATTCAAAACTATACAATTGTTTAAAAATAAAGTAACACATCAGATTACTAGCCATCCTCTTAAAATATGACAAGTGACAACAACATTGATATTGGTATATTTTAAAGCATCATATGAGTTTATTTTACTGGCTTTATAATACTGTATTTTAACTGCTGGTTTTATGCTTGCTTGTTTTTGTGTGTTTTTTATTTTAACATGCTGTGTCCTACCTTGAGGAGAGGTGGGAAATAAATAAATAAAACAAATAATCAAATCCAAGATTTTTCATCACAGCAGTGAGGATAGAGTATTTATACAGTTTGGTCAGCACTAAAACACAACTCTTTGTGGAATTGTTACACTATTAATTGGAAAATACTTGCATCAGGATCGACTGTCAACATGAAGCTATCCATGAGGCAATATAGACTTACTCATTACATAGAGAGAAACGAAAAATTATAAATATTCAAAAGCTTTATAAAAACCTAGTAATCAAATAATGGTACGACTTCATTAACCTTACTATAACGTAAGTGATGAAGAATTATCTATTGTTCAATTTCCCCCGTGTGTTTTAACAAACACATTTACAGATTTTAGAATTTCAAATTCTTAAATCCACAAAGCCCTTTACCTTCAACTGCTTAGTGTAATGTTGCCCAGTTCTTTCAACTAACACAACTGCTCAGTGCAGGTGTGAAGGTCTACTGTGAGCAGAGTACTCAGTAACATCAAAAGATTAGTAAATAAGTGGTCACAGTAAGATCGGAGAAACATTACAGCACAGGCCAATATAATACACCCTATTACAATGATGGGGAACCTAAGTCTGTTTGGCCAAATCTCGTCCGCCAGGGGCCCAATTTGGCTCTTTGGGGTTGCTAGGAAAGTCAGGCCCCTTCCTTGTGACACTGTCATCCAGGTTTTCCAGCTTTTTGTATGGGGCTTATCCCTAGACTGAAAGACTGAAAGGCATAGTTAAATAGCCGTAAGAACTTTACGCTAAAATACACTGGTATTTTTGGTTACACCCATTTGCCTGCCCAACAATGGAATGCATTCTTGTCTATTTTCTGCAACTAAATTTGGCTGTCACTGAAAGACTTGCACTCTTGTCCAATTATACACCTTTATTTTGTTATGTAGCCAACCCTCTTATTGTTGTACTCAACACCTGCAGATGGCCTATCTGTATCTGGGTGTATATGCCTTGAGGTCACCTATTGATTTATGGTGACCCCCTGAATTTCATAGGGTTTCTAAAGCAAAGAATACTCAAGAGATGGTTTACCAATTCATTACTCTGAAATATAGCCTACAACATCTGGTATTTAGGGGCAGTCTTCCATCAAGTACTAACTAGAGCTGCCCCTGCTTAGCTTCCAAGATCAGACAGGACCTGGTGCCTTTAGAGTATTTACCTGCCTGCATTAGGCTTATCTTTGGAAACTGAATACAATGCAGACAAAAAGCATCCACCACTGCAATTGTTCTAGGGAAACATATGGCCTAACATCTGTCTAAGCTATCTTGTAATTTGTTACTATTCACTTATTCCATGGGGAAAGTTAACTATTCAAGAGATAAATTTGAGAGAAGCATGATTCCTCAGATAGCCATGATCAGGGCTCAGTGCTTGGCAGTTTTGCGTTGTTTTTCTCATGCTATCCAATTCCTCTCGTCCCCATGGCATGCTCATATAAGGCATGACAAAAGGACCCTGTAAGCACAGCAACAAGCTGCTAGAGTCACAGGCAAATGTGGGGCCCCTTCACATTACACAATTATAGTGCTTTTCTTCCTCTTTAACTGCCATAGGTCTGTCCTATGGAGTCCTGGGGTCTGTAGTTTGATAAGACACTATGACCCTATGGATCAGAATTTTAAAGGCCCCTCAAGAAACTGCAACACCCAAGATCCCATTCGACAGATCCATGACAGTGGAAGATGAATCAAGTGCTTTCACTGTTCTCAAATGGTGGTTCTGGAGTCCTGGGGGAGGAAGGCATGAGACCTGGAGGCTGCCTCCTCGTCCTCCCAAACTTTTTTTATGTTGAGTTAAAGATTAAATTTACTCAAATAAAAGTGTTCTAGTAATTTGAATTTTATTTCCTTATAAAAGGTTTGAATATGAATGTGCAAATGAAAACACGCACACTAAACAAAATATTTTAATTCAAATACTAAGTCGAGTGGGCAGGGGCACATGATGTCCTCGTGTAGATTTGAATGGGGTGGGCCTCAAGGGTAAAACATCTGAGAACCACTGCCTTAGCTGATTAAATGTAGGAGTTTAGAATTATCTGATGCCACCTTCAGTTCTTCTACTCTGCCCTGAAATTGACACCACCAACTATGTCACAACTATTAGCATTACTTTCAATGGTATATGGGAATAATGATTTTTGAGTAACATTAGTGCAAAAAGCATGGCTAAAGATTCTGTATGGTATGAAATGGGTGGAAGTCAATGGGGGGGGGGAGGTGACACCAACCCTAGGGATGCCACTGCTAAGGAGAAATTGGAGAAGGAGGAGTGGAGGTTGTCAAAGGCGGGGAAGGGAAAAGAGGGGAGGGAGGCAGCGGCACAGCGCTTGTGGTTTTGTGGTTCCTGCTGAGGCCAACAGGAAACCTGGCTGAAGTGCCAGTGGAGAAACTGAGATTACCGCACTACACTCTTAAAGTAAATGTAGTCCCTTGACATGAAAGTCTAGTCGTATCGACTGTAGGGGGCGGTGCTCATCTCCGTTTCTAAGCCAAAGATCCAGCGTTGTTCAATAACTAAACTGGTGGTCATGTGATGCAGTGGTTAAATGCCTGTTCTGCAGCCACTCACTCACAAACCATAAGGTTGTGAGTTCAATACCAGGCATGGGCTCAGGCTTGCATGCTTCTGAGATCCCTAAAATGAATACCCATATTGGGAGCTTACACATTGTAAACCGCTTAGGGAGGGCTTAAGTGCACTGATAAGCGGTATAGAAATGTACTTGCTATTGCTATGTGTTCAGCACAACTGCACCAAACGCTGTCACCCTCCCACTGAGGAGTGGCACCTATCTATCTACTTGTACTTGCATGCTTTCTAACTGCTAAGTTGGCAGAAGCTGAGACTAGTGACAGGATCTCACCCCATCATGCAGCACACAGGCCTCAAACTGCCAACCTTCCCATCTTCCAGTCATCAGAACTGGCATCTTAACCACTAAGCCGCTCTTACAGTGCAAAGTCGAAGGCTTTCACGGCTGGCATCCATAGTTTTTTGTGGGTTTTTCGGGGTACATGGCAATGTTCTGGAAGAGTTTATACCCGATGTTTTGCCAGTATCTTTAGAGATGCAAGTGGCTTCCTCTGAAGATGCCAGCCACAGATGCTGGCGAAACGTCAGGAATACACTCATCCCTCCATATTTACGGTTTTGATATTTGCGGATTTGATTAATATGATCTTTCAAGGAATATCTAGGTCCTCCAGCAGAACCCTATGGTCAACTTTAACTAAAAGTTGCACTGGAGGATCTAGCGATTGCTAGAGAGAATACTCCACTAGGCACTTGTAGCTCCTCCTTGTAGTGTCTGTCAGATGTAGACTGCAGAGTTGCATTGGAGGACCTAGAGATTCCTAGAGGTGTCCTCTCAGGTAAAAAACCTGGTGTTTTTGTTATTTGTGTTTTTTCCTATATTTGTGGAAGTCTTATGCCCCTAACCGTAACGAATGTGTAGGGATGAGTGTAAACTCTTCTAGAACATGGCCACGTAGCCCCAAAACCCCCACAAAAAAGTCTCACTCTTACAGTGTGAAGTCGAAGACTTTCACGGCCGGTGTCCATTGGTCTTTTGTAGGTTTTTTGGGGTTAAATGGCTGTGTTCTGGAAGAGTTTTACCCCTGACGCTTTGCTGCATCTGTGGCTGGCATCTTCAGAGATGCGAGCGGCTTTATGAGACATCAGGAAAACTCTCCCAGAATACGGCCACGTATCCTGAAAAACTCACCAAAACCCCCCAAATCCACCACTCTTACAATGCTGCTACTCCACTTTAGCTGCCCTGGCTGCCTCCTGCTGCATTCTGGGATTTGCAGTTGAAGGATGGGGCACTGAGAATTATTTCTCATGGACATGTACTTGCTGTTGCTATGTGGCCGGCATGACTACACTGAACATTGATACCTTCCCACTGTGAAGTGGTACCTATCTATCTACTTGCACTTTTACATCCTTTCGAACTGCTAGTTGGCAGAAGCAGCTAGGACTAAGTGATGGGAGCTCACCCCGTTGTGCAGCACTCAGGCCTTAAACCGCCAACCTCCTGGTCATCAGAACTGGCATCTTAACAACTAAGCCACTCTTAAAGTGCTACTAGTCCACGGCATGTACTAAAGCACAGGGTAGTACTTGCCCATAGAGAAACCATACTTGCCCAGAGGGTCATTGAGGAATACCTGCCCTTTAAGAAAACATGGAGATTACTTGCCCATCGGGAAAGGTGGGGATTACTGGATTCTCTGGGCAAGTAATCCCCATGATTCTCTATGGGCAGGTATTCTCCAATGGTTCTCTATGGGCAAGTACTGTCCTGTGCCTTACTACGTCTCCTAGTCCACTTTAACTGCCATGCCTCAATGCTATAGGATCCTGGCTGGATTACCGCACTACACTCTTACAGCGCTGCTGCTCCACTTTAACTGCCCTGGCTGCCTCCCGTTGCATTGTGGGATTTGTAGTTCAAGGACAGGCATTGGGAATATCCAGCCAGAGAGATCTTAGTCCTGAGTGGACTACAAACCCCACAATGCAACAGGAGGCAGCCAGGCCGGTTAAAGCGGAGTAGCAGCACCGTAAGAAGGGGAGCCCAGCTCCTTCCTCCTCCTGGCTCTTTACCCGGGAGGGATGACTCGTCCCAGCTGCGCACAGAGCTCTCGTACAACGCCAGGCCGCTCCGCTTTGACCTTCCGCGTTGGGCCGCCCTCGGCCGCCGTAGTTCCGGGCCTGGCGGGGAGGTGGATAGGGGCGCAAACCGCCAACACGGAGCCGATCTTCACCGCCGACCCGGGCGACACTTTCCACTCCAGGAGCCTCAGCGGCTGAGGGCCGGAGACGCGGATGTCTGCCACCTCGGACGCCGCCGAGGTGGCTGCTCCCGGCGGCAGCGACGGCGGAGGCGGCTCCTCCTCCATGGCGGCCCGTCGCTATGGCAACAACGGCCGCGATAATAAAGATCGTATCCCTCCGACAAACGGAACCAGCTCTTCCCCCTCCCCTCCCCCACTTCGAAAAATAACAACAACAACCCGCCGCAGTCACGAGCCTTAACGCCGACGGAGCGCGAGGTCAAGGCGCCAGTGCGCAGGCGCAAGGGCGGACGCTTCCAGTCTTACGCAGGCGGCCCTTAAAGGGACAGGCTCCCTTTAAGAGAGGGCTTCTTCCTTCGAACGTTCTTCAGACCGATGGGGCGGTTAGCTTCTTTAGCCCCGCCCACGACGTGGTGACGCATGCACGCTCGGGCACCTCCCCTCCCCGTGGACTGCATAACAACCAAGCCCCGCCCCCTTGCTCTGTGCGCCTGCGCAGACGGGTTCAAACCGGGTTATTTCTCCAGTGTGGATGGAGTCAAAACACACTGCGGAAATAATCCACTTTGAGACCGCTTTAACTGCCCTGGCTCAATGCTGTGGAACTCTGGGAACTGTAGTTCTGTCAGACATTGAGCCTTCTCTGTCAGAGCTCTTGGTGCCATAACAAACTACAGTTCCCAGAATCCCCTGGCACTGAGCCAAGGCAGTGAAAGCGGTCTCAAACTGGATTATCCCTGCAGTGTGTCCTCTGCCTCTTGGACTTAGACCTGAGTCTACTTCCTCAGATGCATTTGGTGTTGTGGAAGAAGCCAGGTATCGACACATATATGCCAGTAGTATGTGAGGATGTCAGTTCAAATTACAAATCCTTTGTGTACGGAAATGAAGTTGCAGGTCCAGTTGTAATGATGGTTGTTTGTGCCCAAAGGCATAAGAACTGGTCTTTGGAGATGACCTGGCAGAACCAGTTTTGCAATGGGACCAGCCTGTGGCCAGGGGAACAGGTGAATGTAAGGCCCATACACACGCACAGGAGCATCCCTTATGCCTCCTTGGATGGGGGATTTGGGATATTTGTATACGCAGCATGAGGCATCTTGGAGACAGGATGTTCAATGTACACCAACTTTGTTTCACACACAAAAATATTACAAATATTGTATAAAATCACCTCCAGGCTGTGTGTATAAGATGTTTATGAAACATACTTGAATTTTATGTTTAGACTCAAATTAATCCACTTGTGGTTCCCATTGACAAAAGAATAGTTCTAGTTAAACTGGTTCCTGAAGCAGATGGTTTCCATTGACAATAGGTTTGAGTCATTTAAAACCGAAGTAAGAAACCAATTCCGATTTGGTTATGGTTCCCCCTTACAATAATTTGGTTTTGAGGAAAAGGAGAGGAAAAAGCCCAGCGTATTTTTGACATGTGTTAAATGGACAAAAAGAGGCAAAAAACATGCCCCCCCTTTCTGAATCACTTTCTGAATTTGAATTAAGTGGGAACCATGCCCTTTTAACCCGAATTGCGATCTGGTTTAAACGGTAGTGGGAACGAGACCGGAGACTCAACTTGTAA
The DNA here is from genome assembly GCF_019175285.1 of Sceloporus undulatus. Classification (NCBI taxonomy): domain Eukaryota; kingdom Metazoa; phylum Chordata; class Lepidosauria; order Squamata; family Phrynosomatidae; genus Sceloporus; species Sceloporus undulatus. Next base: position 178,222,009 of record NC_056525.1, read on the forward strand.
TGTTTTTTCACCAAGAAAACCCTATGGCAGGGCCACAGTAGTTGGAGTTTACTTGAAGGCCCATAACAACAGAAAATGTCCTCAGTGCCTCCAATAGCCTTCTCTCTAGAAAACCGATGCAATTTGCCTATTGAAGCCTGCAAGATTCAGAGAAACGGCATTACGACATAACTGAAGAATTTACGGGATGAAAGGGATCTAGGAATCCAAGTAGACCACAAGTTGAACATGAGTCAACAGTGCAACGCGGCAGCTAACAAGGCCAATGCGATTTTAGGCTGCATCAATAGAAGTATAGTGTCTAGATCAAGGGAAGTCATAGTGCCACTCTATTCTGCTTTGGTCAGGCCCCACCTGGAATATTGTGTCCAGTTCTGGGCGCCACAATTCAAAAGGACATTGAGAAACTGGAGCATGTCCAAAGGAGGGTGACTAAAATGGTGAAAGGCCTGGAAACCATGCCCTACGAGGAACGACTTATGGAGCTGGGGATGTTTAGCCTGGAGAAGAGAAGATTAAGAGGTGATATGATAGCCCTGTTCAAAACCGCGGAACGAATTAATTTCGTAACCCGGGGTACCACTGTACTTGAAGGGATGTCATATTGAGGAGGGAGCAAGCTTGTTTTCTGCTGCTCCAGAGACTAGGACCTGGAGCAATGGATGCAAGCTCCAGGAAAAGAGATTCCACCTCAACATTAGGAGGAACTTCCTGACAGTAAGGGCTGTTTGACAGTGGAACACACTTCCTAGGAGTGTAGCGGAGTCTCCTTCCTTAGAGGTCTTCAAGCAGAGGCTGGATGGCCATCTGTTGGGGATGCATTGATTGTGATTTCCTGCATGGCAGAATGGGGTTGGACTGGATGGCCCTTGTGGTCTCTTCCAACTCTATGATTCTAACTCAAAGTCACATGTAACTATAAACAACTGGACTGCAGCATCATGTCTTTCCATGGCACTGTAAACCAGAAACCCAGATTCATGCTGCAGGATTTCACAGAATGCCCTTCCCACCACAGTTTTGGTGTAGAGATCTCATGAAATAAGTGACCACTGTCTTCTTCATTAAGAGGCCATGAGCAATTAAATGCATATGCAGATACCTTACAAGGAATGGATTTATATTCAGAAAACATATGCATTCTTTCATAATGCAACCAGCTGTGGCGTATGTATTATCTGTTCCCACAAGATGGCACTACTGGTTCTCTTTCAAGTTTGCATACGTTGTGCCAAAAATTGTGGCCCTTTTTGTGGAGGGGAGGAGAAGTAGTCAGTGTGTGTCATAAGATATTCTCCACATCCTTTGGCAACCCTCTGGAACTAGGCATCAAATTATGACAATGTAGTCAAACCCCTTGGGATGTGATGTGTGTGTAAATCTAAACAAATAAATGGGCAGATTATAAAAGAATGGGACAGAACCCTTGAGGCATACTCTATAGTACAGCTGTTGGGTTTTTCTTCATAACGATCCATCAGACATAAAAGAAGTCTACATAATCAGATGTCTCCAAACATTAAAGAAGCATTATTTGCACAAATGTTTGGCCACATGGAGTTTAGGATGAAGGAATGGGCCCCATATTGTACTTTTAAGATCAGCAGGTTTGAATAACTGAGACTGACATAGTGTTGCGTTATTGGGATGAGACAAGTTTGTTGAAAGGTGTGTAAGATTAAAAGCAATTATCAAAGGGAAAAGAAGATATTGGATTTGTGCTCAAGATGCCTCAAGGAGTTGGGAGGCGAGGAGGGAAAACAAAGCAATGGAGAATTTAAGAAGAAAGAAAGAAAAGGAATTAAGGTCTGTGGTCTGGTGCTAGGAAGAAGCCTTTAATCATAGAGAAGTCACAGATCTCAGAAAGACATGAAGGAAGCCAGGCAGTTGCGGTAGGAAAGAGGACTATATAGAAGCACATCTGGTCTTAACCAAAGAGGAAACAAGGCTGATGACAGGAAGTTCATTAGCGACTCAGGAAAGATAAACAAGAGTTTCATTTTTCAAGAGGAAAGGTATACATTCACATGCTATTAAATGAGATAAATGGGGAGGAATGCCAGCAGTAGAATGGGCATACATGAGCTCACCAGCAGGGAGAGAGTGCAGTGGCAAGGATCTGCAAAGATGTGGCAGATGTATCAAGGGGTTGTAAGGGGTCACTTACAAAAAAAGAATGTACCCCCAAAAGAGGACAACAGAGAACACAACTTTGCACAAACATCTTCACATGCTAGTTTATATGTATTGTTACCCAAAGAATGGGTGGGAGGAACTGAGGGGGGGTCCTTTCTGATGAGAAGACTGTAGAAAGCTGGAGTGACTCAGTCTGGGATGTCTGAGGATGACATAGAACATACATAGAGTGCAGGCATGTATGTGGGCTCCTCTGTGGGCTGGCTGTGTGTTGCAGAGGTTATGTTCTGAAACCATATTTATACTCTAAAGCTAGTCAAAGGCAATGGGCTATCTGGTCATGTAACAAAGGCTGAATGACAAAGGCTGAATCGACATTCAGACTGGTTGATGGCTTCAACAAAAACAGTGATTGGATTGCAATATCCCTGAGATGGATGGATGGAGAAGTTTGGCTGGGGGCACAACAGGGGGTACACAGAGAGACTGGCTTACTGCTTTAGGTGCAAAGAGAACCTCTGTCTCAAGCTTGAGAGGAAATATTGATTACTTGGAGGAAGGAAGAAGCACTTTAAATTTAATGGTTTTGTTTACCTAGAAACATAGAATCATAGCACTGGAAGAGACCACAAGGGCCATACAGCCCCAAATCCCTGCCATGCAGGAACTCACAATCAAAGCACCCCCGACAGATGGCCATCCAGCCTCTGTTTAAAAACCTGCAAAGAAGGAGACTCCACCACACTTTGAGGGAGTGTGTACCACTGTCGAACAGCTCTTACTGCCCAGAGGTTCTTCCTAATGTCTCTTTTCCTGTAGTTTGCATCCATTGCTCTGCATCCTATTCTCTGGAGCAGCAGAAAACAAGCTTGCTAGTTTTCTATACCTGGAGGTACACAAGCTTTGGGAGAAACAATACTTTTTTTCCTGGGAACCTGACCTGGTGTTCCTAAGAGGTCATCCATCTCTCAAAAACATGCTATCTCCAGATATGAGATATAAAAATATAAGGACCCCAAATACAGTGTGGGGTATTAAAGGGGTACTTAAAAGTATAGATGCAAATTTGTATATCATTACTATAATATAAACTGGAACACACTATCTCTTGATGTAGTGATTTCCAGTTTAGGAAAGGGTACTTTATGAATCATCAGCCAGAGAGTTATTGTCTCACCAAACTACACATTCCAGGATTCCCCAGGATGAAACTCTGACAACATAGATTCATAACACTATAATTGAGTAGTGTGGATGGGCTCCTAGTGTAACTTAAGGTAGACTTTCACCAGAAGAAACCTTACCGTAGCATGCATGTGTTATTTCTTTTGCTGGTCACCTGTAATTTTCTGGACAGTCACAAGGAGCTCTATTACAATGCATCAACCTCATCAGAAAACAGAGAGCAGGTCTGTAGTAAAATTATTGTGGTATATGTAATACTGTAGTGATGTAGTCATCTGTAATGTTCAGGCTTTCTGGGGAATCTAGACACTAGTAAATTTTCCTCACCATTTGGCCAGGTCACTGCAGAGAAAGCCCATCACATGTTCTTGTTAATCTAGACTCTTAGGTGGTAGGAGACACAAAAACCTAAGGATCTCCTATTTGAGTTCATGTGAGAGGAAATACTCTTTCAGGTATGCTAGCCTCAAGTTGTTTGGGGTTTGGTGGGTCAAAATCAATGCATTGAACTTAGCTCAGAAGCAAATTGAAAGTCTGATGCATGTTCCCTGAACTTGTTTCTGGTTGACTTGGAGCAATTCTGTCTTGTCTAGATTAAGCTCCTCTTTGTTCACCTTCATCCAGTCTGTTACAGATGACAGCCACTAGTTTAGAATCAAAGCAGCTTCTTTGAATATAAGTGGAAAGACAAAACAGAGTGAGACATCAGTCACAGTGGAACCAGACTCCATACTGGATAACCTCTCCCAGTGGTTCCATGTATATTTTAAATAACCTAGGGAACATAATAAGGCCAAGAGCAAAGGCAATGAAAAGAAATCGCTTAGCATCACCTTCTGGATCCTCCAGAAAGGAATGGAACCCCCATAAAATAGTACCTCCGAGGCATTATACCCGCAGCCCAGAAAGATACCATGGTTGATAATATTGAAAAACCCAGCAGAACCAAAAGGGACACATTTAAATTCCTAGAAGTAGGTTGTCCAAGTGGGTGACCCAAGTTGTCTCCAGGGAACCAGGGAAAGGAGGATCTAACACATGCTTGGTGCCTCTCACCTTTCCAACAGGGCCGTGGCATTTAAAGTATACACAGTAACCATGTTTTTCTATATTTGACCACATGATGGCAGTACAAGACATATGTTTTCTGCCTTAGCATTTGCGCATTTTGCTTGCTCTGTGTTTCAAACAGTAGCAAAACTGCTAAACTGTAAACTCACTAGTTAAGTTTCAAACAAGGTACAGTTATAACATTCCTAATTCTTTACCATATTTCAAATTATTCTCAAACACGGAAGTTTCTAGAAGTATTCAAGAGTTTGGGGCTGCATTGCACTACAAAGATGTTCAGTTCTTACATTTTGTCATTCAAAGCAAATTCTGTTCCAACTACATTGCTTTTAAAAACCTGAACATATCAAAGAGAGGAATACTAACTACATTACAACATAGATTCCTAATAAGGCTCATCTTATTTCCTTCTCTTCCTCTAATTTTCTGATTTACTCACAACTTTCTGAATTGGGTAAAATAGTTCTCTTATGTCACAGGTGGATATTAGAAGAGCTATTCACTGCCTGGAAAACAGACACAAAGCAGCCTTTCAGAATGGGACATATGAATTACAGTGAGGGAATTCAATAAAAGACAGATTGTTGAATTTAAAGATAAGGAAAGTGTGTGTGTATGGGGGACATTAATCCTAGAGGAGGATGGATGGAAATCACTCAGAATATTTGGGGAGCCTGTTCTCAAAGTGCAGCCCATTGTGGCACAAAGATAAGAACTTTGCCTTCCAATTGTAATTAAATATATATTTTACCATAGCTGTTTGACCTTTCTTTCTTAGAAAGATTGCATGTTAATAACCCACGGTTATATAGTTAGTTTATGTTTCCTTAATGGGACCTAATGCTTGGGAGATAGCATGAAATCTTCTTCTACATCTAAATAAGACAGCAATCAGAGCCTGGGCAAAGTGTCCTCTTGCCACCAGCTAAAGAAGGGAGCTGTCAGAAGATGAACATGGAAGAAGCACCAGTTTGGGCAGCCCTAGACAGAGAGATAATGTTAAATTAATTTAACACATTGGAGTTCAGAGCTTTTTTCTATAAATTTGATGTGGTGGAATGGACACACTGCTTTGTGAGAGCACATGTGCTTGCCTACATTTAAGCTCTGTTCAATAACAGTGCCTTGCAGAAGTATTTCCCCCCCCTTGAGTTTTCTACATTTTGTTATACTACATGTAGAAACTGAAATGGTTTTATTTGGAACTGTTACCGTTTAATGTATACAAGATACTCAGTACTGTAAAGGCAGAGAATATATTTATTGGGGCACAAAAGTTAACTAAGATGGCTAAATGTTGAATACTTTGTGCATGTTATTAATTAGTATCAATGCCAATTGTTCCAATTTTAGCTTGTTATTACAACAAAATATGGAAAAGGGGAACAGGCTGGTGGTGAATACTATAAGGCCCTCTGTAATGAAGTGATCAACCAACAAAAGCAGAAATGATAGAATGAACAAAACATGTTGGCTTCTACTTTCTTCAGTGAAACTAAACTGCATCTGATACACTCAAAAATGGCAATTTAGAAGTCTTCCTTCAGTATTCTTCAATAGATGGATAGATGTGAATCTGAATGTGTATGTGCATATGATTACTTCCACCTTCATAGGAGTCAACCTTGGACTGGAGTAACTGGGCCACATTGCCCTGGATGTTTGTAAGTAGAGAACATACAACAACATACTTGAACCTTCTGGAACAATCTTTAGTAGACATTTTTTTCATCAGATGAGGAGAAACAATAGTGATCTAATAGTTAATCTGAGCTTTACAATCAGAACAATACTAACCTCTTTGCTCTGGCACCTTACATCCAGATAGCCTAGGGATATTGTTACAAAACAAAAAAATGTGTGGTTATCACATCACCTGTAAAGTAGATTGGTCCAGTTAATCATGATGAAAGGAAAGTGAGCTAATAAAAAATTAGCATGGAGCAGGGAGGGCATCAAGAAGACTTTTCAGAGTGACAAATTACAGTGACAGATTTCTGCTTGCTTTGTCACCTTCTTACCTCTAGCAATAGCAGCAAGGCCATTTCAAAATACACCAGACAGCAAGCACATGGAGGTTGTGCAGTGTCCTTCTGTGACAAAGACATCTGTTCCATTGGTTTCCACCCTGAACTGCATATAGTGAAAACAAAACATTATTAAATGTAAGCCATAAAATCACAATCACTGCTACTGATGTGGATATCAAAATGGCTGGACACTCTTTTCATTACAGACAAGGTTGCAAAACTCAGATACCTTTTAGCAGTTTTTTAATTGCATTTTGTTGTTCCCAGAATCACATTTTGCTGTTCTTATAATCTCACAGGTAATGGGGAAAGTGTGTTATAAATGAAAAGAACTTTGAAAAATCCAAGTGCTCATGAAGTCGATGGCCAGATCAAAACTGATGAGCAAGGCACCAGCCATGCTCCTGTGTATAATTGCAATAACCAATCACAAAGGATATTGACTGTGATCCAGAGTTTAGTTTAATGTGCTTTGACTTTGGTGTGGAACTTAAGGAAACAGTTGTGTGCGACACTGAAGCCTTATGCCACTGTCCAGCCAATGAAAGACACTTAGCTCCCACAAAAGCCAAAGATATATTTTGAAATTACTTTCCTGCTGAGGCTGATGGTAAGAAAATGATTAATGATTCTAAGTAAACATGCATAGAAATGGGCTGCTCAGCTCATTCATTCTAATAGAACTAGTGTTCAGCAGGGTTACACCCAAGTAGATATGTAAATGATTATGCAGTGGGACTGCAATCTTATGAATTCTTACCTGGGAATGGCAAGTAGAACAGAATGGAATTTATTTCTGAATAAACATATATGGGACTTGGCTGTTAAATGCACACATCTTCAATGAATTTTAATCATAGGCTTCTCTCTTAGACAGAGTAAAAACAATGCTGTAAATAACATTTGTAAAAATTGGTGTTGTATCCCTAAAATGTGCTGATAAAACCTGTGATTGCTATGATTGGGGATGATTAAATCACAGTTTTGAAAAGTTGCTTTTGGGGAATAATACAAAAAAGTTGTAATACAAAAATTACAAGAGGCATGTGCAGCTGCACCAAGGCTAGGCCCATAAGAGATGAAAGACCCTCCCTCCTTCCCAACTGCGACTGCCCTGGCCTCAGAGGAAGAGAAGAACTGGCAGTATATGCTGGATTTAATCCCCTCCCCTACTGCCATTTCCTTTTCCCTGTGTGTCTTGCCTTATTTAGATTGTAAACCTGAGAGAGGGAACTGTCAAAATATCAATTTGTTAGCTGCTCTGAGAGCCTTTGTGGCAGAAGAACTGGGTATAAATACTCTAAATAAATAAATAAACAAACAATGTTCTTCAATTCTGGCACATGCTGCCAATGTTATTCCATCAGTGATATAAGGCTTCCAAGTATGCAATTTTGATTAACGTAATATGAAAATATATCCCAGACTTCATCATAGCTACAGTATAAAAGCTTGTAAACCAGATTGCAGATCATTTTAATGCTATCTTGGTGTTTTTGCAGAAGAAGTAGTGGAAAAATGAGGCAGGGATACTTCCACGGAACCATTGACACTCCACAGTTACTGCACTATGGTCCCTCTTTAACTACTATGGCAATGTCATATGGAAATGTGATGTTTGTAGTTTAGTGAGGCACTATAGAGCTCTGTGTCTGAGAATTCTAAGTATCCCTTCCTAAACTGCAAATCGAAGATGGTACCACAGCAGTTAAAGCGGAATCATAGTGCTATAAATGTGTAGTGTGAAAGGCCCCCAGAACCTCCATAGTTGCCCAGCCCTGATTTGTGTGCATAGAGTGTGGCTCCAACCTGGCCCCAAGCACCACATCAAACCCTTGAGGTCCAACCCCACCCAAGTTGTTTATATTATTGTTTAAACCTGAACTATATAAATGTGTATTATCATTATGGAATTTCATCTCTGAATACCAACAACTGTTATTTCACAGAGATTTCCACTAATGCTATAAATAAACTACACATTATCGATGGTGGACCAAAAGTGGTCATGTTACACTACTCTGGAGTTGTTGCTGTTGAAGAGTAGGGTATATATTTTAAAAATAAGATAATATATTTGAGAGAGCAATACAAAGTCATCTTGTGTAAGAACAGAGAGATAAAGCCAGCAGGTGTTTGCCATCTGGAGGTTTTTTTGGGGGAAAAGAACTGTATGCATTACTAAGTTATCCTCAGCAGATCTAAATGGTTTTCCTGAATGTGTTGTGTTTGCATCTAATGATCTGATTATGTAAATTACCATATTTAAAATGTACATGTTTTTAAATGAAATCATGATGTTGTGTGATTCTTCTTTCAGTGAATACAAAAATAATAAGGATCGTAGCAAAATAGTGGAGGTTACAATCCCATGGCCCTTGGGAAGGCCATACCAGGGCCATGGGTGTGAGCAAATCTTCCCCTTTAGAAGTAGAGATAGTGAGGTATAACCTCCTACGTGGAGATTTGAAGTGCAAGGATCCTCCACAAGGGTCATACTAGACAATAGGCATAACATGTTTTTAGAAGAGGCGCTCCTTCAAGTGGTGAAAGACATAGGTTTTTCATATCAGGTGATCTTCCTCACCTTTGTATATCACATTCGGAAAGCTTTATTTTGTAATTAGTTGCTGGATGGTAAACATAGGCATAATTGGGTGGAACATGTGTCACTGAGGAAACTCTGTTACGAGAGTGAAAATGTATTCATTACACCCCACTTTTTTCCTCTACAGATACCAAACAGTTCTAGCATTGAAGGAGTAATCACTTAAGGATTTCTGGAAGAATGGGATTCATCAAAAGCATCTCCAGGATGCATGTGGCCAGCATGGTGTGGTTTAAGAACTGGACTAGGACTCTGTGGAGATAAGGGTTTTAATTCCTGCTTGGCCATGGAAACTCACTGGGTGACTTGGGCAAGTCACATGTTCTCAGCCTCAGAGGATGGAAATGGCAAACCTCCTCTGAGGAAACTTGCCAAAACCCCATGATAAATTCACCCTAGGGTCACCATAAATCAGAAATGACTTGAAGGCACACAACAACAATATGAGCAAGCAACATCAGAGTGTAGTCAAGACAACAAACATTATTAATCAGAAGGAATACACAAGCTAGGAGCTGCAGAAGTTTGGTTTTGCCTAAGTCTACAGGGAAGAGCAAAATTTGCCCTCCCACTTTTATCCTCTCCACCCTGCTGAATTAATTGAGAGCAAACTACTTTTGCACTTTGAACTCAGTTTGCAATAAATGAAATAAGCTGAGGTCAATGGGAGAAAGTGGAAGGAAGAGAGAAAAGCTGGGATATTTTAAAGGCAGCTGAAAAAAGGGGGATGACAGAGGATTAATTTGGGATTTTTGCTGCCAAATTGGGACAGTTAGAATGATAGTTGGTGGTCTCAGTTAGGGCTGGAAGAGACTGGCAAAAAAAGTTGGCTTCTTGGTGGCTTGGGGCATACACACAACACACACCTCCAAGCCAGCTATTTAGATGGTGGCAGCTTTTCAGCACCAGAGCACATAGTGTTTAGACACCGCACAACACAGAAGCACCGAAAAGCCATGGTGGCAGTGGAAAGGGTGTCCTTTTTCCATTGCAAAAAGGAGCGGCATTTTGCTGTTTCTTTTTGCACTGGAAAAAAATTGGATTGGGGCTGCAGCATGCACAAGCTAGGAGCTGCAGAAGTTTGGTGCTCAAAGCAGCAGTGTCAAGCCACCCCTATACTGCTGTCTGTTTCAGCCCTTAAAGTATGCGGGAGCCTAGAGGCCAATAAAAGACAATTGATACAGAGGGCCTGGAAGGCAGAATTTGCAAGATGGTAGAAAGGCTGCAGGTTTGGGGCTTGAATTGCAAGGGAATGAAAAGGTGTCACTCAGGAATTGTGTAGCAAGACTCACTCTTTTTTGTCTGCCAGAGGTGGGAGGATATACCCAAGACAGATGTAAACAGAGAGGGCTTAGAGCGAGACATGAGATGAGCCCTTCTACAAACAGAAAAACCAGGCATGTTGGCAAGATAAAGAGAGGCTTGGGATGGGTGATGCAGAGCATGTTCTCTCATCTTCTCAGAAACCTTCTTTTCAATTATTTATTTGTGTTTTAATTGCTCCTTGGGACTATCTCTCAGTCTATTCCCTCCTGGGATCCCCTTCCTGCAACTGCTTTCTAGGGTCCTATAAAGTTCCTTGTCCCTAGATAATTTACCTGTGTACCACAGAAGTTATTCTTCAGCTACTTTCACCATTGCATTGTCACTCTACTTGTCTATCTGGGAGTCCTCTAAACCTAAAAGAAAGACACCCCCCTTACATTATAGACAATGGGTTTGATTGAAAGGGCACACAAGTTGGATGCTACAGAGATAATCATACAAGGCTTTAAAACTACTATTAAAACAACAGAATAGTGACTTTGGCAATACTTACTACACAACATTGGCTCTGCCATTGGATCTGTCATGACATTGTCCCTGGACCTCTTCAATGATGAAGAAATCCCATCAATCAGTTCCCAATTGTGCTGCAGTCTCTTTAGTCTCCAGGAGTGAAACATCATTTTCCTGGCAGTTCCAGTATTGGCAATCATGTGGTGTCAGCATCTCCCCCTGTCCCCCTTCTCCCTCACTATTCCCAAGCAGCCTGATTTTCTTTATTTTTATTTCTTATCTTTTTTCTTAACTTAGATTGAATTAGCAAATTTTGTAATTGCATTAAAATAAAAATTTAAACACACACACACACACACACACAGATTGAGAGAGAGAGAGAGAGAGAGAAAGGCATGCTGGTAGGGCATAGGGTAGGGCATAGGAGGGGCTGAGGGAGAAAGTGTAAAGGACCATCAATGGCAGAAACAGCCCAGTTGGACTATTGCAAAGACATACAATAATGGCTGCTACCAAACTGGAATGTTTCCACTTTCTTTAACTAACACAATTGGCAGTGAGAATGGGCATCATGTGGTAATGTCTGACAACCTCCACATCAGAATCAGATGGGTCAAGCCAGGCAACATCTTGGATCAGTTGGACAAGAAGGGGATCCAAAGCACTCCATTCTTCACACATGCCCACAGCTTGGTTGTGGTGGCATTGGGACATGTATTCTAGTCACCCACCTGCTACATATCATTCTCCAACACTGGTTTTAATGGAAAGGAAATAATTCAAAGGGGGGGGGGGGGGGAGGGAACAAGAAGGTAAAGGAAGTGAAGGAAGAAAATGTTTCTGACTTGCTAGAAGAAGTATAGCAGGATTTCTATTGTGGTGGATTGTCTGCTTTCAGATATCCTGAAAGTAGCATATATATAATACACATATATACATGCATGTACATGTATTTGCATCTTTGTGAATACAGGTGCATGTACTGTCTGACAAAGTACTCAGATACTTGTTCAACAACTTTCAATATAGTAATGTTTTTTATCAACTTTAGTGTGAACCTTTCTAGCCTATACTTTTAATCCCCCCTCCAAGTTTCCTTGGCAAGAAAGAAATGCTTCAATTTCTTCACTATCTAACCTTTCCTTTTGGTCATCAGTCCCCTGTTCCCATGACCTATTATCCTGTATTTCTTTCCCCTTGACAATTCACTAATAGCTTCATTCTCTTCCCTTCTCATTGACTCATCTTTCTTCCTATGTAGAGGCATAAGTCAGCACCAATGTGCATATCTTCCTTGTCTTCTTCCAGGATCTGATTTTTTCCACATCACCATTAACTTCTAAACATACCTGAGGAGAAAAGTAAATGATTGTTTAGTTGTCATTTGTCCTAGGTTTAGAGTCTAAGTGGAAATCCATTACATCCTTCTATAGATTTTTATAGTTTGGTTTCATTTATGTTATAAATGAATGCCTAACTGTACTTGGCACTGCATATATTGGCTGTCTACAATAAAAGTCTGGAAGTTGAACACCATAGCTGCTGTGTTGCATTAAAGCTGAAATTCACTGTTTCTGTCAAGTATAGCTCCTTTAAAATCTGCCTAATCAAGTATCTAATGCCATGGCAGCAGTTCCCATGTGCTGTTAATACACATGAAGCTACTATCATATGCTGGAAGGATCTGGTTATTCCTTACTGAGTTTCATCTTGCTTATGAAAAATAATATTTAGCTTAGTCCTGCTTATTTTAAATATGAATAGGCTCCTTTGGAGGTATAGCCTTTCTTTGATGCAGGGCCACTTGCACCTTGAAGGGCTACTTTGGGGACTTCTATTCTCAGGTTAGATGCCTTTCCTCTTGGGCATGCATGAGGGAAGAGGACTTAATCCCAAAACAGCTATTGCCCTGTTACACATCTCCCCTCCTGTCCCTACCTCTACCCTAGATAGGCTCGCTTTGAATTTTGGTGAATATTTCAGTGACTATATATTAAAAACTGTCTGGAGGAGGTACGTGCAAAGGGAGATTCTCAGGAGTGGCAATGAGTCAAGCAACTACTTCTAGTTTCATTAAAATTTGAGTAGTGGGTCTAACAAGACACTGAGTCTAAATTCTTGGAGAACATTAGTGAAATGAGGCAGCCATGACACTCCATGATTCCCTCGTAACAACAAGTAATAAAGATGATAGTGAAGAAATGTGAATTATTGAGAATTCTGATTAAGCTACCAAAATCTGCATGAAGTAAGTGTTACCATGTAAACACAGATATTTCTAGCTGCAGACAATATTTATTCCAATAAATACCAAAGCAATAAAAATGTAAGATCACACAGGATAAAAGAGGAGGAGAGTTTTCCCCCCTCTCCATTTAGCTGAATGTGTTGAAAATCTTTGTTTCCTTGGGCAATCATACTCTGATACTGTCTGAAGCAACGTGGCCAAGAGCTAGTCAACCAGAAAATGGATGCAGTTTCCTGTGCTATGTAAGATGCATATATTCACATTAAGTAAATGGATGAGGAAATTTTTGCAGTCTTATAAATGTCTGGATGAGAAACACTATGGCAAGTTATATACTAGATCTAGAAAACAGGTAGCAGGTTTTTAAACAACCAAGATTAAATGCCCAATCATGACCCGTTTACTTGAGTCTAAACTCCTGTGAGTAATTTGGTATTTAGTAACATAGGAGAGATTATATGCAAGTACAGGCCATAGCCATAGAATCAGGCCTTTTATATCAAGAAAATTACATCAACTCAGGAGCTTATTGCTTGGTTTATTAATTTGGCTTACCTTTGCTGGTTTAAATTTCAGTTCTGGCTGCATCCTGATCTTATCAGAAGGTTTTTGCCGCCCAAATGCAGCCCAGGCACCATTTCCAGGAGTACTCTGTGCACCTCTTTTAGGATCTGGGAGTTATCCATCTTAAGAAAATGGCCTGGGCTATATTCGGGCAGCAAATTTGGTGGCAAAAATCTTCTGATAAGATCAGGATGCAGCCCAAATTGAAATTTAAACTGGGAGAGATAAGCCAAATTAATAAACCAAGCAATAAGCTTCTCAGTTACTGCTCCCAGTTACATTCTGTTAGTGTCTCAACAAAACCAGTGAGACAAATTATATCAGTGTGTGAAAAGTGCCAATAGGTAGTGCAGGGTGAGTAACTATTGCCCTCTAGAGGTTATTGAACTGCATGTCCCATATTCTTTCACTATTGGTTATACTGGCAAGGCCTGATAGGAGCTGCACTCCTGCAACAACTGGAGTTACATTGAGGCAGCAGATCTTGAATGTCATAAAAAGATAGCAAATACATTCAATTTATTACTGTTCTTTTCATGCCAGGAATAATGAGAGAATCTTGGGGATTTTCTGCTTTCTGGACCAAAATAACTTGTCTCACACCAAGTATGATGCATCTAATGCCTTTACTTGTGGTGCCATCTACTATTCTGCTTTAAGCCAAGAATTTTTTGGTAGCATTCATACAACTTTGATCTTCAGGGCAGGAACTGGCACTATCATGAGTTCAAATGCTTTGATGGGAACAAAGTGAAAATGGATATTCAAGACTTCTTTCACCTGTTTCCTTTTTGGCACATTTGAACCTGGCACAAGAGCACACCTTAGCTATGACCCTGAGTCTTGAGAGCCTCATAAGGAAAGAGTTTAATTTCTCCAGCCACACTTTACATGATAGAGGTTGTAGGATGAATAACAGATTTATTTATTTATTCATTTCATTTATAAACCACCTTTCTCCCAAAATGAGATTCAAAGTGGACTGCAAAATAGCTAAACCAATTTGTGGCACAAAAGTTTAAAAACATATATTAAGCTTCATTTGGGTTGTCTATGGCGCGTTACAGACCGCCCGTTTGGGGCGGCCTGTAACGGGCCCTTTCCCTGCCAGATCAGGACCTCAGCTGCCACAGCAGCAGCCTCTGAGGCCCCGATTCGCCGCTTTCCAGGCTGCAGGGAAATGGCAAAAGACCGCTTCCCTGCGGCCTGGAAAGAGGTGTCCTTTCATGCCCCAAGGACACCCGGTGGCAGCGGGGACGCGGAGAAAGGGGCAGCTCCTTTTTGCGCCCTGGAAAAGGCGCAATAGCCATGGCACCGTGGCTATACAGAGCTTGTTTGTGCTGCGTCATGTGGATGCAGCACTGGAGGAGCACTGTGATGCCACATGCCATGTGGTGCAGCACGTGGCATCATGACGCCCTGGGGTGGAGCCGAGATGTGCTTCGTGTAAACTCTACACCCCAACTCTGCCTCAGGCCAGGCCAAAGTGCTGGTCTGCACAGGGCCTTAGCCTGTTTTATTTCTCTGCTAGACCCTGTGAGGTGGTGGTGCAGGGCTGGTTGAGTATAAGGACTACACAAGACTAAAAAGCAGAATTTTCACAGGATAAAAGCATTTCTGGTTGGTACTGATCACACTATGTTGTGTCTGTGTTGCTACCGCTTTGTATTACATTTATTACTATAGTGCACGTTTTCATTGACTGGAAAAACCCATCAATAGGCTCTCAATCTCACTGTCATTCCATTACTGCTTCCATGTAATAAGTCCCTTCTGTAACAGTTCTGCTTCTCAAACAGTTATGTGGAGTGAGTGGGCATGATTCTGTTCATCTCCTCCTCCTCCTCTTCCTCTTACAGCGATTGTGCCACCAACACCTATCTGAAGCTGTATGCACATTAGCACAGCAGCCATTTTCAGGAAGTGGTTGGCAGCTGCAATTGCTCATCTCTCCCTTCCTCCTGGAAAGTGGCATTTGGCAATGCAAAAAACAGATCACACAACCTTGGACCACCAAAGTACTATTGTGGGGGAAAGTATGATAAGAAATGATGCCAAACCAGCATGTTTCCATTCTCATACTAGTATTGATTGTGGAAGGACAGAAGACTGGTGTGATAAAGTCCTTAGTCCTGCACCAAAGATGCGGCGTGATGCCACCTGCCATGTGGTGGTGTGCACGGCATGACGGCAGCATGACACCAGCTTGGGGGCAGGTGGCATGCAGTCACCATGCTCCTACTCTGCCCTCACACCAGTGTTTCTTGACAGTCTGTTGAGGGCCTAAGTGAGATGCACTTTTGATTAGACATGTGGAGGATTGCCCTATACAGCCAAGTTTTTGAGGAAACTAAGCATCACTGAAGAGTAGTACAGTGGATCCTTGTTATATGCTGGGTTTGGTTCCAAGATCCCCTGTGGATAACAAAATCCGTGGATGCTCAAGTTCCATTAAATATAATGACATAGCAAAATGATGTCCCTTATAAAAAATGGAAAATCAAGGTTTGATATTTGAAATTTATACTTTTTTTGAACATTTTCAAATCGTGGATGCTTGAATCTGTGTATAAAAAATCTGTGTATAAGAAGGGCCGACTGTATTTGTACATGGCCTATTGGTCCATTCAGTGTACTCATCAGTGTAAGCCCATTCAGTTCCAGCTTGTCCAGTCCATCAATTTGGCAAAATGCAAAAGAAATATCATTTATATGCTCACTTCCTCATTATACATGCACAATCTGATAGGTTACACCGAACAATTCTTTCACCACAGAAGGCTTCAGCACTTGCATTAGAAAACCTGAGCAGGCAGCCCCGAAGAGACATCTTGCTTTATCTGAAAGAATTCTCACCTACTACCTCAGGGGGAAAAAATGAATAAATTAGAAAATACATAGAGTTTGAAATGCTGCCTCCTTCTTTGTTTGGAGTCGCTGTTAAAGATGCTGAGAAGAACCTTCTCTGCCTTTCTCTCTCACACACAGAGACAACAAAATGTATACAATCTTAGGATACAGAATCAAGATTTGTAGAGCTATAATCCTAGGGTAACTATGTGAAGAAGTACATTTTAATGGTACCATGGTATATAGTTCTAAAGTCATTACAATCTCATTGGTGGAACACCCCACCACCACCACCACCACCACCACCACACACACACACACTTCTAGGCTGCAAGTACTGCTAAATTAAGTACAATAGCTAGTCATACACCTTGTATTCTGGAAATATTGCTTTGTCAGTGCATCTGATGCCTAGGAAATTGTGTCTCTCCAGATCAGAAAGAAGAAGTCTTTCTCAGTGACTAAAGGGAAATGTTGTTCATGACCCATTACCACAAACTTTCTGTACATGAGTCTTCCTTTTGAAGACCATATGGCAGGATGTATTCTTCATTCGTATATGCTTTCCTTCAGAACAGGAGAGAAAAGGGTGTTTTAAAAAAGGGAAGTTCATCTCAGCTATGCTTATTTTCATCAACTTTTAAACAAGCCATTTCCCCCTTAATGCATCATACTACATGTATCTTTAAGAGGTACAGAATGCACTCATTTAAGGAAAGTCCCTACTTGTGGTTTGGAAATTACCTTCATAATTTTGAAGCATGCAGTTGAGACATTGATAGAACATAGAAAAGAAGCTATAGAACATTTCCGTTGTGGTCATGTGTGCTCTCTCTCTCTCTCTCTTTATATATATGTATACACACACACACACACTCACACACACATATATGGGAGGGGATGGAGAGAGAGACAGATTCAATCTTGATTTTAGACTTAAGCTTCCAGTATCTTCCAGCCAGTAGACCCATCCCATTTGGAGGTTTTGGCAGCCCCCAAAAGGAAATTTTCAAAGCTCTGAAAGAAAAATATGGCTTACAAAAGCCAATTATTTTGTTTTTGAATGTAACACTTACTTAACAGACTACACCAACAAACTCTGCGCCAAAAAATTGTCACATACCATGTTCACAATGAGCAGAACAGTTAATTTTCCAAGGACAATAACTTACACATAGCTTCAAGGTTAGAGGCGCCAATATAGCAGAATGCAATTGGAGAGTTCCATCCCAGAATTCCCTCTGATACTAAGAAAGGTCACTTGTTAGTCATGCTCAGATAGTAAGGACAGATCTTGGGTTAACAAAAGGCAGGGTGAAAATGCACAGCTCTTCTTGGCCTCAAAAAGATGTTCTTAACACTTGGTATACAGACGGAAATTTTCAAGGGAGTCCACTATCACACCTTCCTAGTACAACAAGCTTGTGTTTTGTGGGTTCCATATGCAACTTCTTTTTCTCTCTTGTGCTTGTCCATGCTAGCTGGGGGATGTTGGGAATTGTAAACTCGCAATAACTTTCTAATTGGTATTTCACAGATCTGTGTTCTAGCATGGTTAGGAATTGTTGTTGTTGTTGTTGTTACTGTGTGCCTTTATCGCAACCTTAAGGTGAACTTAAGATGGAGGTTTCTGCAAGTCAACAGTGTGTGACTCATCCAAGGTCACTCAATGGCTGAGTGAGGAATTGAACCCCGATCTCCAGAGTTGTAATCTAATGCCCAAACCACTAGATCACACTGGCTCTGGAAGAAATCACTTAACAGGGGTGTATGAATTGGGAGAAAAAAGGAATTGGTTGGTTCTGACAGTCCACCTTAAAGGAAATGGCAGATGCATAAAAAGAATCTTAGGTTCCATATCTGAAACACGAAAGAAAAAAAATCTTATCTTTCTTGGAATACATTTACACCCAGAGACAGACACTGAGAGTTTATTATTCCAGTTGGAATAATCTATATAGTCCACATTGGCTGTTACATTTTTCATATATGCTAGTAAATAACTTACAGCTTCCTTGTGGATGCAAAGAATGGGTCAAAAGCCATGTGATTCTAGATATTAAGGAATAGTAAATATCCTGCTCATGGATCATGATCATGAACAGGACTACTGGCATTATATCACAACAAACTGAACACTAGTGGTAGATTATTTCTATTCCACTGAAGACATGCTTAATAAAATGTTTAGGAGCTGCTGCATCAGTTGGGTGCAATTTTTTGGCATGCTGTATTAGAAAACACACACATGCCCTGCTGTTTATAGAAAGTCATTATGCTTGCAATAAAAGCACAAGTGAGAGCAAGGCCTAATTCGCACAGCATATGTTGCCTCCCTGCATTTTGGATTGTTGTTTGTGCTGGAATGCCAAAAACTATCCTGAACATGATCAGCCAGCCATAGGCAAAGAAGCAATACACACAGTATTCTTCAGCTGCTGTGAGAAGCCTGATGATTGTGTGTGAATAGGTCCAATCTATTGCATAGAAAGGAAACAGCACTCAGCCTTTTTTCAGCAGCCAAACAAATATGAAATAGAGCTTAGAGAAATTGCTTTTTAGATAAGAACTCCCACAATCTTCCATCTATGAGGCCACATGTGGCCAAGCAACATCAAAATATAGTCAAGATTGCAAAGATATTAATGAGAAAGATCACACAAGCTAGGAAAGGCTGCAGCAGTTTGCTTTTGCCTGGATCTAATGGGAAGGGCAGATTCCACCCTCTCCTTTCCTTGCTTCCCTGATGAGTTAATTGAGTTAAAAATTTTGGCATTTGAACCCAGGATGCAGCAACTGAAGTAAACTGGGGACAAAGGGGAGGGGGAGTAGGAGGATGAGAGAAAAACTTATAAAAGCTGTTGAAAAAGTGGGATGACGGAGAATTAACCAGGAACGCATTTGCCAGATAAGGACAATTTGAGGGAATGAGATTGAGACTAGCCATTGATCCACTTAACACTGTATTGTTTCCACTGACTGGCAGCAGCCTATTCCCAGAACAAAGTGATCTACTATCAAAGAGATGGAAAATGTGAGAATTAAGTGGTATGAAAAGGTCCTTTGTGGTTGGTAGTGGTCCAATACTATCCTGTCATAATTCATTCAGGATGTAGTTCATCTGCTTTCGTAATCTATCTTTAGCTACTTCAGTTCCGCTCCAGAGAACTCCGAACACATACCTAGGAGAAGCTCTCTATGCTTCATTTCTCCAGAATTGGAAATGTTAGTTTTATGGACAACCATTTCCAGAATCTCCAGACACCACTGGAAGCGGTTATAGGAATTATGGTTTACAAATAATGCTCTTGCCTTCTGTCCCCCTTGCAGGACAGGATTTTCTTTGATAGAGCTCTTGGGTGTTTGCAGCTCTGTGGGACTGGAAACACAGAGGAACAGGCCATAAACTATCTTGGAAGCTCAATAGTCATTGCATTATCAATGAAAGGAGTAAGTTCCTTTTCAGAAAATTGTGTGCTGCTGTTGTTTTTAACTGCCATGAAGTGAGCTTCAGCTTATGGTGACCCTTTGAATGGGAGAACTTCAAGTGACTCTGGTAACAACATCCCTGATCAGGTCCTGAGCAAATTCAGGGCTGTGGCTGCCTTGATTGAGTCTATCCATCTGTAATGTGGTCTTCCTCTTTTCTTGCTGCCTTCTATCTTGCCAAGTGTTATTTTCTTTTCTAGTGAGAAGTTTGTAAGTTTAGTAAAAGGCCATTTTAATGTTGTTTAATATTAATAAAATATAAAATCTGGATGCTTTTTATTTTTATTTTTATTTATCACTTTCCTTTTTCCTCTTTAAAAATCCAGAACACCACATTTAAGACCTGGTAACACACTTAGAATACACTCTCAGAAAATGTAGACAACAGTCAGTGAGGTCGTCATAAGTGGTACAAGCCGTGCCATTAGAAAGCTGCTTCTGTATTTCTTTTGTACTCTAGTTATTGATTGGACCAATATTTTCCACATTACATATAATCAGTCTTAAAAGACTATCCAAGGAAGACACTTTATTGAGCATTCACAGCATATCAAGCATCATCTTCAGGGAAAGAAATCACCCACCATGTGAATTAATGTTTAATGTGTATGTCTAGGTGGCGGCAGGGGTATGTTTGTGAAGGTTGTGTTTTTGCCCTTGATGATGCCTTGGATTTAATTTTTGAAATGCTAGACTAAAGATTACATGGGAGATGGGGGGGGGGGGAACCTACCTTAGGACCTGTCCACATAACTTTATTTTTCAGAAACAATCCGTACTTCCCCCACTCCATTTGGCTGAGACCTTGGAGTGGAGAGAATCTTCATGCCTCCAACATTTCACAGATAAATATTGGGATGTATGTGGCCAAACAACATCAGAATGTGATCAAGATGGCAAACATTATTAATGAGGAGGAACACACAAGCTAGAAGAGGTTGCAGAAATACGAATTTGCCTGAACCTACTTAGAAGAGCAAGATTCCCCCTTCCTCTCCTTTCTCCTCTGCTGAGTTAATTGAGTGCAAACTACTCTTGCACTTTAGACTCAATCTGCAGCAAGTGAAGTAAATTGAAGATAGAGGGGAAAGTGGGAGGAGGAGAAAGAAATTAGGGCATTTTAAAAGCAGGTGAAAAAGTGGGACGTCAAAGGATTAATTGGGACAGTCTCTGCCAAATTAGCACAGTTGGAGGGTATGGTCTAAATTTTTCCTCCCACACTGCATTTCCAAACTAAATTGTGTACATGTATGCGTGCACACGCATGCACGCACGCACGCACACACACACCATTACTATTTGTTGCAGAGGGAAAACCATACTAGATCCTGAATTTCAATATCCCTCAATGGCTAAGAAAATATCATTAGCCTTTGAAGTCATAGAAAGCTTTGGTTTTTCTCCCCTTTTGTACTAAACAGACTTAGAGGTAAGGCCACAAAATATTTTGCTATATTATAAAACCACCAAAAATTATTTCTCATTATTTTGGCTGGCAGCAAGACTTTTTTTCACACAGGGGTACCACCTCCTGATGTTCTCCTGGGCATGTTTAGTAACATTAACTCTAGCTGAGACTTTGAACTATTTTTAGAAGGGGAAAAGAACATTTCCCTTTTATTCACATAAACAGTATCTCTATTTATGAAAAAGTTAGAAACGGCTTCTCTTTTTACATCAGATGGTTTTTACAATGCAATTTTTACTTACAGAAAAAGTCTATGGGGATACATGAAGCCTTCTAATAAATGAGAATTTATATGATGCATTAGGGATTTCATAAGGTCTGTATTGCTGGAGTTTTACTTCCAGTGAAATGAAAGATTTTTCAATCTAAATCTCTGTTGTGCAACTCATACCTGCTAATGCACAAAACTCAGTGGGCACTGTTGTTAAACCAGTGTTTTAGATTTCAGCTAGTCTTGTTCCGCTGAGACATTGTTTGTATGCAATGTAAGTCTGCCAGCAGTGTATCCTTGGAGTAGAAGCTGTAGATCAGGGATGAGGAAAGTACAGTCCATGGCCCACATTTGGCCCCCAGGGCTGTCTTTATGGCCTCCTATGGCCCACAAATTATCCTGATTTTTTAAACTCATAATTTTGCTATGGTTTAGACTTATGCATGCTGTTTTAGACCCAGAGAGGTTTTTACTTCAAAAAGAAACAAACCAGAAATTGAGTTCCAATGTACTTCCTTGTTAAAGGAAAGCCTCTTCTGGATCGAAAGTAGCCCAGCCCCACTCCCAGAATCTAACAACAACAACAACAACAACAACAACAACAACTATTATTATTATTATTATTATTATTATTATTATTATTATTTCTTATCCTCCTCTCCCCATGGATCGAGGTGAAGACAACTACAATTAACAAACAATATCAGTTAAATCATTTGTTAAAACACACATCAATATAAAAGGACAAATAAAATGTACACATATTAAAACAATCCACATCTAAAACCCAACATTTAAAGTTCACAAGTTAAAAATCATCGGGATAAGCCTGCCAGAAGAGACGGGTCTTTAATGCTGTTTTTAAATTTAGATAGCGTATTCAGCTGTCAAATCTCTTTCAGCAGGTCATTCCACAGTCTAGGGGCAGCTGAAGAAAAAGTTCTCTGGCTGATTCTCTCCCTGCACTTCGAAATGTGAAACGTGGGCATCGGAAAAATCCAGGGGTGGTGGGATTAAGAAAGGTGTGGCTCTCTGGGGAACCATGCAGTCCCCCAACCCCTTGCAATTCACAAGTCCTACTGTAGTCCAAAAACATATTCTTTGTTTACAAAAGGCTCTAGTTTTAATCTTTGATCTGAATTATGAAATTCAGGGAAGTTGCTACTATTCATTGTATAGATATTACTGAGGTAGATGGCCAATGGTGTATAAGGCAGCTGACTCTGTCAGTTAACCTCACCCTGCTAAGACTTCCTTGCATAAATTTGCTTGCAATAAGCACCTAAAACTTAGTTTATCACATTTCCACCCCCCCCCATTCTAATCATGATCTGTTAATGAAGGGAAGTGCACACATATCAGTTTGAGAACACTCTCTATGCACGTCCCTCCATTCACGTAACCAGACTTTTACTGGCCCCTTGGCCCTACCTAGGCCCTACCTCTCTGCCCTATGCCCTACCTAGGGTTCCTTGTGTGTGTGTGTGTGTGTTGTTGTTGTTGTTGTTGTTGTTGTTTTTAAAATCCAATTGCAAAGTTATGCAAATGCAATTTAAAACAAAAAAAAATATATATAGGGGGGAAGAGAAAATAAAAAGGCCCCAAAGACTGCTCTGGAAAAGTAAAGGGAAGGGGAGACCATGCAATCCCATAGGAGTAAATAATAATAATAATAATAATAATAATAATAATAATAATTTATTTGTATCCCGCCCCTCTGAGAATAATCGGGGCGGCTAACGAAGTTAAAAATACAAAACATATAAAATCCCTGGTACCCTCCCCTCCTTAAAAAAGGATTAAATTCAATGCAATATTTAAAAAACAGAACAAAAAACAATAACAAACAAACAAACATACAAGTTAAAAACTGACCAGAAGGTCAACAACATCATACCAACAAACAACCAGTGGGAGCAGCAGTATCTTTCCCAGACGTTCTTCTAAGGCTGGGTTCTCTATTCCGGGAAGGCCTGCCGGAACAGATCCGTCTTAACAGCCTTTTTAAAGCTGTCTAAGGATGTAAGTAGACGGATCTCATCCGGCAGGCCATTCCACAGTCTGGGGGCGACGATGGAAAATGCCCTCTGGGAGGTAGTCGAAAGCCTAGATTTTTGTGGCTGAAGTAGGCCTCTCCCAGAGGAGCGGAGTGCACGGGGAGGATTGTAGGGGAGAAGGTGGTCCCGAATTTCCCACATCTGAGGACTAGCACTATATCAGTGCTATTGCGATCTTTTTGTTGTTGTGTGCCTTCAAGTACAGTGCACCCGCGTCATACGCGGGCGCGCTTTACGCGGACTTGAGCTTATGCGCTCAAGCCGCAGGGTACGCGCAGGGCGGAAGGGGCGGCGCATCCCATTCAATTGAATGGGCGCGCGCGCCCATTGCACCCTGCGCGGCGCCGCACTGCCGTGCCGCCATGCACGAGCCCCATTGGAAACAATGAGGCTTGAGCATAGGCGGAATTCGCCTTACGCGGAGGGATCCAGAACGGATCCCCGCGTAAGGCGAGGGCCGACTGTAGTTTCTGACTCATGGAGACCCTAAGGCGACACTTTTCCTGGGGTTTTCTTGACAAGTTTCTTCAGAAGGGGTTTACCATTGGCATCCTCTGAGGCTGAGAGAGTGTGACAAGCACAAGGTCACCCAGTGGGTTTCCATGGCCAAGCCAGGATTTGAACCCTGGTCTCCCAGTGGCCTAGTCCAACACTCAAACCATTATATCATGCTGGCCCTCATTAGGATCTTACTGACAGGTTTCCATCAGTGGCTATAAATAATAAAGTCTTTACGCACAACAACCTTTTCTAATCTTGCACGAAAGGTATCCAGTACTCCATTACACAACAATTTTGCAAGGCAGTGCAACAGCTCCAGCTTGTATATAATTTTTTCCTCTTCCTTTCTGTCTCAGACAGAAGTAACAATTTACATAATTGCCAATAAACAGCCAACCTCTTTTGTGTAAGGAGGGCATAATGCTGACATAACAAATGCAGTTACTTTATTGTGTAACTTTTTAAAAAGTTACACTTTAAAGACATTTTAGAGGCATTTTGACAGATTTTTCAAGTGTTGTATCTCATCATTCCTTACCCTGTTTTATCTAGACAAGTAACAAAAAAAATAAGGAAAAAGTAACAAACAACGGAGCAGTTAACCAAATGGTTAAAATTGTTTCAACTAGAGTAGATCCCTTTAATCACTTTTTTGCCTGATGAGTGAACACATACATAAATCTAGTTCATTCAATGGATCCTCTCCAGTTGGGAATAACAACAAGATTTACCGATTAAGTTACTTTTAAATATTGTAATGAGAAACAGTAAGGAATTACTCTTTAAACATTTTATTTAACATCAAGAATGAATTACTTTCCAAGCTTGTGTATATGTGTGTGTGTTTGCATGCATGTACATTTTAATATGTATTAAATATTTTGGACAGACAAATCACATCAGTTTCATAAAACTGTGTTCATTACATGGCGTTTAGGCTGAAAATTATAGCTAGCTCATTTACAAATTCTCTGTTACACAGAGCAGTCTTTATTAGCCAATTTTTCAGCAGCAGAGCATACATTAAACAGAGCTCGGAGAAATTGCATTTTAGACAAGAACATCCACAATCTCTAGTTGAAGAGGCCATGGATTACATATTCTCCGACATTTCACAGGTAAGAACTGGGACGCATGTGGCCAAGCAACATCAGAGTTATTACTGAGGAAAATCACAAGTTAGGAGAGGCTGTAGCAGGTTGCTTTTGCCTGTGTCTACTGGGAAGGGCAAGATTCCATTCCTACTGTTCCTCTCTTTTTGATGAGTTAATCGAGTTCAGACATTTGCAATTTGAATTCAGTCTGCAGCAACAAAAGCAAGCTGGGGACAAAAGGGAAAAGTGAGATGACGAGAGAAAAACTGGGACATTTTAAAAGCAAGTGAAAAAGTGGGATGGCAGAGGGTTAATTTGAGACTGTCTTTGCCAAATTAGGAATAGTTGGAGGATAATAAATAAAAATAAAACTTTTATTTGTATCCTGCTTCTCTGTTACAAACAATCGGAGCGGCTTACATTTTAAAATTATAACAATACATTATATTAATGACCCACTCTTCCCTCCCCCCCTTTAAAATGGCAATTCAACATGTGGCATGTGGGATTGAGACAGACCATTGGTCCAGTTAGCTCTGTATTGTCTCCACTTTCCCACAACAAAGTGATTTACTATTGAAGAGATTAGAAATATAACAAGTGGTATGAAAAGGGCTTTTGCAATTGATCGAGGTCCAATAGTATCCTGTCATAATTCATTCAGGATCCAGTTAATCTGCTTTCATAATCTGTCTTTAGCTACTTCAACTTGAGTAAACTGTGAGCACATACCCAGAGAAGCTCTCTGTTTCATCTCTCCAGAATCTGGAAATGTTAGTTTTATGGACTACCATTTTTAGAATATCCAGACAGCATGGGAAGGGCTTATGGTCCAAAAATAATGCCCTTGCTTTCTGGCTCCCTTGCAGGATAGTATTTTTTCCTGACAAGGTTCTTTGAAGCTTGCAGCTCTGTGGGGCTTGAAACATAGAAAAGCAGACCATAAATGATCTGAGAAGCTGAATAGCCCTTGCATTATCTTTAGCGATATGTGTAAATTGTTCTTGAGAAAATTGTATGTTGCTGTTGTTTTTAGCTGCCATGAAGTCAGCTTCATCTTTTGGTGACCCTATGAATGAGAGACCTCTAAGTCACCCTGTTATCAACAGCCCTGTTTCTGAATTTTAAATTTAAATTGCGTATGATTAACCTTTTAAAAAAACAAAACAAAACAAAAATGGTTTTAAATCTGCTGTGTTTTGACTATGTTTTCATATTAGTATTACTTAATTTTTTTAACTTTTGTAATTAATCTTTTAGTTCTAGGCTTTTTAAATTATTGTAAGATGTCTTGAATCCTATTTTGGAAGAAAGATGGGATATAAATCCATTAACAAAATAAAATAAAATAAAACAAATCCTGTTTTGATGTGTGATTCACAGACTCCAGCACAGAATCTCCGTAGCTGGAGCATAAACATGGATTATAGTTATATTGATAGGTTTTCCCTGTCAATTTATAGATATTATTTGGTCAGACTTTGCATTATATTCTTTGATTGCTTTTGCCAAAACATTGTGTAATTATCTGACTCAAAGTATCCCATTCCCATCCATCTTAACTCACTTACCCCAAGCATTGCAACTTTTATACATTCTATTTCTTGTTTTACTATGTCTTTCTTCCCCTGATTCACGTGTCTCACATTTCAAGTTCCTATAATATGTGTTGTGTGGCTTCAGCCTTTCCTTTCACTTCTGGGCATGTCAACAGCTGGAAATCTTTTTGTCATGAATCCAGTTGCACAAGTAGCCACAATACTACTCATGGTTGTCCTCTGCTGAAGCCCTGTAGCTTGCTGCACACCATCTACCTGGGAATCTCATCTTATGACACTATCTCCTGATTCATTTTGATTGTCTCATCATAGAGTTATCATGGTAAAGGGCATTTATTGTGCCTCCTTCTGCACAGTACGGTCAGCCTTCTATATCCATGGATTCTACATCCTTGGATCCCACCATCCACACCTTGAAAATACTCCTCCCAAAATACAATCCCAAAAGCAAATCTTGATTTTGCCACTTTTAAAATAAAGGACACCATTTTACTATGCCATTGTATATAATGGAACATGAGTACCCACAGATATTGGTATCCATGAGAGATCCTTGAAGCAAAATTTAGTGGATACTAAGGGCTTACTATAATAACAATTGTTAGCTATGATGCCAGTGCTATTGTCTCTGAGAAATCCTCTGCCAGTGCCACTCTCCATTGCTGCTACTGTCCAATAGCTGTTTGGCACATTTAGTCTGACTCTTCAACAAAAGCCTGTCTGACATGGGAGACCCTACCAGAAGCATTGCTACTATTAGCAAAGCCTCTTGTATCATAGGAGCATATAAACCCACAACCAAAGAAAGGTAGTGTCATTGGTGTGAGAAAAATATTACTAATGAAACAAAACCAGTATAACAGGCATATTGCCTTACATAAACCACCAAACATCACCTTGAAGATACTGTAATCCAGTGCTTCTCAAAGGCTCTGTTGTTTCCCCCCCACAATGTACTAGGGACTGGTACAATATTTATGCTATTGGCCTCAACTGTTGTTTTCTTTCCTGTAAACTTGTTGTGAACCGGCAGCCAAAGGCTCATGGGCCAGCACAGGCTTATGGACTGCCTCATTGAATAACACTGCTATGATCACTATCCTATAAAAATCACTTGTAAAACTATTGTCTCTGTTGAGCTTCTACAGTCTTTCAACTAATTCCTCAGGTTCCCAAAATTAATTTTAGCTGCACCAACAATGAGCAAACATTATTGCCTACTAGTACTCCTGAACTTAAACATTGTGGGCCAGTGGAATATTTTAGGCAGAGTTGTTTTTATAATTACAGAAGAATTGTTTATTCTTACTTGGACTTTCCTTACTTGTACTTATGCGTATATAACAAAAATACAGATTAGGGGGAAAAGCAAAGAAAAATGTGACAGAAAATTCAGCAGTTACAGCATGAAACACTGTGGATACAACGAAAACACTTTTGGTGGCATTACATGACCACTAGGGGACCTGCTAGTTCTTTAGCATAAACCTTTGGAGGCAGCAGCACAGTTGCATATATTTGAAAGCAAGGAAAAGTTATTTAACCTATTTCATACACTTCCTTAGGTGCAGGTAAGAATAATTCTTCCTCCAGCTTTTATGTTCCTCTTTCCTATCTGACTTAGGATATAGGAATGTTGTGCAGCAGCCATTTGTCTTGGTTTGTTACAGAAATGATGACCGTCTACAAAATATGACACTCGTCTAGAATGTAAATTGTAACTATGGTAATTTTACATCTGCTTTTGTTCACATGGAAAGAAAAGCTAAAGTGTAACATTCTTCCACTCCTTTTTTAAGCACATGACTGTGTGTGCTCAGCACACTTGAGTGATAAAAGGAAAATTTCTGCCAAATTACACCTTCAGAAACATTGGATGAGTTTGTAATAAACAACAGGGAAAACAAACAAGGGGGGAGGGAGTTGACCACTCTATCTTGCACCATTCTCTTGCTTCTGTAATAAATGTCAACCCGCTATTGTACAGATATGGCAAGGTGAAGTAACAGGGAATTTTCAGGAAACATTGCATTAATACAGAGTCAAACACCAGTATGGAATTAAGAAATCAGCTCCTTATGTGCCACTTATGACCATAACACACTGAACCCATGTATGCTTGTCAGATTTCAGAAACTAAGCAGGGTCAAAGACCTGGTTAGTACTTGAAGGTGAAACTGCCAGAGGTTTCCATGTAATGTTAGAAAAGAATTCTGCATTAAATCCTGGGCAGTTGTTGCTGCTAGCTGGCCTAAATGGGCCCATGGACTGATTCAGTATAAGGAAGCTTCCTGTAGGGCTAATAAGACCAGCATGGAAAGAAATTAACCCAGTCTTATGAAACAGATAACTAGATTATATGGTAGGTTACCATATCATTAGGACCACTCTTCTCAGATACCAGATCTGGAATGCCATAAGAGGGCAGCAAATGGCCACTTATTTTGTTATAACTGAATTTTTAAGTCACATCATAGATTTTATCACATGAGGCTTGAAAACTAGAATTAGAGCAGAATCGTAGCGCCTGTGGCTGTACCTCATGACATAATGCTGTGCCTATCCAGTAGCTGGTCTGTAGTCCGTTCATTGCTGGAACACTCCTTCTGATTTGACAGGTAAAACCTGTCATTGCCTCTCAATTGTACTGCTTTTTAACTATTGGAAAAGTGTGATAAGTTCTTCCTGATATGCAGGCAGTCACATGGTGCAAGTAGGTATGATTATTCCCCACTCTCCCTCTCCCCCTTCCCACTTGCTATTCCCAAGCAGGCTATTTTTCTTTTCATTTCCTTTGCCACAATCATGCAATTGCACTAAAAATAAAAATAAATAAAAATAAATACAGACTGAAAGACATGCTGGGAAGGGCTTAGGGCTGGGAGACAAGACCATAGAGACTGTTGCGAGGAAGACAGAGGCCAGGACAGAAGCAGCACCATGGCAATTTTGAAGAGTTGTAAAATAACAAGTGTCCCCAATACAGTATGTTTGCATTTCTTAGACCAACATGATTGTGGCACCTTATGAGTATGGTGTGATAAAGTCTTACACAATTATAGCACTATGGTTCTGCTTTAAGTGCCATGATGATAGTGCCTCACTAAAGATGAAATTCCAAAATTCCATAGAATGTTACCATGGCAGTTAATAACACTATACTTGTATAGTGTGAAAAGGCTTTTAGTAAAAGGAAGAAGTGCTTATGAGTTTTTTTGTCTCGTGTATAGCAATAACATGGCTGGCTCTGCATATTGTCATACCACACCCTCCCACTGTGGGCATGTCTACATGTGCCAAATAAAATGATCTCACCTCATTTTCATTGCGAGCAGTCAGGACAATGTATGGATGATTTGCAATGAATCTGGGCCTTTCCAGTGTCTCAAGGTTTTAATCTGGAGAAAAAAGTGGGGATTTACTCTGGATTTGAGTGGAAAATCTGGATATTCATGTCTGTCTGTGTGAACTGTTCTCCATAGTGTTGTTGGTGTGGGGCCAGGGGTGGGAGGAGTTTTTGGTGGGTGTGATTGGTTGGGTCCAGCAAGCCTGGTGTATGTTGCCATGTTTTTCTACGTCAGTGTATATTCAGCAGGTTTTTTATACATATTTTCTGCTACTAGTGGTGTCTTCTGAATAGTTTAGATTGTTGATATCCCTTCCGCCAATTTTCACACCTTCTTCTGAGTCTAATCCTGCTTTTCATATGATTTTTTGGCATACAAGTTAAACAGATAATGTGATAGAATGCAGCCTTGTTTGACCCCCTTGCCATTCCATTTCTCTGTATTCTGTCCTAAGAGTAGCCTTTTGTCCTGAGTACAGGTTATGCATCAGGATTATCAAATGTTGTGGTACATCCATTTCTTTTAAGAGAGATCCATGGTACCTAGGTATAAACTTTCAAGCAGGCGGTTCATGGGTATCTCATTGTACTGCCGTGAGATCCATAGTTTCTCGTGATCTATACAATCAAATACTTTGCTATAGTCTATAAAGCACAGGCTGATATTCTTTTGAAATTCCTTAGTGCATTCTATAATCCACTATATGTTTGCAATATGAAATTTCATGCCTCTTCCTTTTCTGAACCAAGCTTGGACATCGGGCATTTCTCACACCATATGATACTCCATACGGTAAGAGTCTTTGTAGAATTTTGAGCATCACCTTGCTTGAATGAGAAATTAATGCAATGGTCCTGCAATTGCTGCAGTTCTTGGTGTCTCTTTTCTTGAGGGTTGGAATGTATACTGAGTGTTTTCAGTTTGTTGGCCATTGTTTTGTTTTCCAAATTCGTTGACACATTTTAGTTAGAATTAGAGTAAATTTTGTCTCTGTAGAATGATTGCTTTCTGCACAATTCAGTGAATGAATCAGTATTACATTGGAATGGATCATTGTGTGCATGCGCTGTTTCAATTTTAAAGTTCCCGAGCTGCTTCCTGCAGCCCTTTACATTTTAAAGATCCTGGACTAAAATTTAAATATCCTCGGCTGCTGCCTGCAGCCACTTTTAAATGTAAAGTTCTTGGCTGGTGCTTCCCACAGCCACTTTAAAATGTCTGGGTTGCTTCCCCAATACTTCAATTGAAGTGTGATTAGCTTTTGCACCCTTGCAATCGTGCTTCAATTGCGGTATTGAGAAGCTTATTCACGGGATTTCCCGTGAATAGTTTGTACCCAGATAATTGCTAGCTATTCCTGGGAGAACTCCTGATTGAGCCCTGGCTGTGCAGTGGTTAAATGCCTGTACTGCAGCCATTCACAGTCCCAAGGTTGTGAGTTCAATCCCTGGCAGGGCTCCAGGGTCCATTCAGCCTTGCATTCTTCCATAGGCTGCTACAATGAATATCCAGCTTGTTGGGGACAATTAGTTTACACATTGTAAACTGCTTAGGGAGTGCTTAAGTGTACTGATAAGTGGTATAGAAATGTATTTGCTATTGCCATTGAATGTGATCTCATCTGAAAATCTGCCAACTGATTGCACAATTATCCCACGAGTGTGCCTTTTTCTTCCCTCTTCCCCCTCCCCGACTGATAACTTCATTTGTTTACTGAGGTAAACCTGTATCTTAAGCAATTTTTCCTATACCATATATTAAGAAATCTTTCTTTAAAAAGAAAAATAACACTGTTTAAAGCATATGGTACCCATTCTGATATTTTATAAGGGAAGGTGAGCTGATTTTACCAGCTGCATGACACAAAGTTCTCTATACAGCAATAAAAAAATTCATTTTATTAATTTTCAAGAGGCAGAATAGACACTCTCCACCAGAATTGATGTGGGAATTGCAAGATCTCAATACTGCTGACTGCATTTCTCTCAGTCTTTCCTATTCCAGTTTAGCATTTAGTTTTGAGAAAGATGTCTGACTGCTGACAAGAATAAAGCAACAGCAACTGTAAGATCTGTCATAAGGCAAACCACAGGTAAAGAAATGGAAAGTAATTGCCTCTGGAGATTCTGGCCTTTTGTGCCCTGAAATTAATTTTCCATTTCTGGTACAATGAAGATTTGATTTTTCCTTCTCCCTATGCTGAAGTATATTTTTTAAAAAAAATCAAACCCTGACTATTTAATGTAGCCTCATTCACTTCCTGGAGACCAATTCAAAACTGTTTCAGAAATTAATAATTTATTATCTAGCATCTTTTCATCACTTACTATTGTGTTATTATTTTAAAATGAAGAAAGGGTTGAGGGGGAGAGATACCAGAAAAGTTCAGATGCAGAGTAAGTGTACAACCGTCTAGCATATTCCTTGTGGAAAATCTGCTGCAATAAGTAGAGTTCAGCAAAAGTGTGTCTGACTCCACAAGAGGAAAAAGTGTTTTGCAGCATCTCCTTCCTACTCCTTTGCAATTTATTTATTTACTTGTAAACTTAAGTTTAGAGAGCCAGTGTGGTGTGGACTAAGATACTGGGAGACAAGACTTTGAATCCTGGATTGGCCATGGAAGCCTACTGGGTGACCTTAGGCAAGTCACATTCTCTCAGCCTCAGAGGATGACAATGGCAAACCCCCTCTGAACAAATCATGCCAAGAAAACCCCATGATAGCGTCTCCTTAGGGTCTCCATAGGTTGGAAATGACTTGAAGACACACAACACACACACACACACACAAACTTAAGCTTACCATATTTTAAGAAGCAAAAAAGAGAACGCATTTATTGGCTACATCAAACCATTGATCACTATGTTGACTCTCATTTCAAATAATCTTACTATATAAACTGGGATAATTGATAATAGAGATATTCCTAACTGTTGTATTTAAAAACCAACAATTTTGTTTTTCCTTCATCCTTTCCCTGTCTCTTCTGAAATGAAACTTTCATGTTCCATTACCCCTACATAGCCAGAAGCTCCCTAAACTACCTCACTTGACTTAACTCACCTTCCCCCCTGGGTCTGTAGTTCCTTCCTTCCTTCCTTCTTTCCTTCCTGTTAGACCAGTGTCTGTCCCTTCTCCCAGTGGAACGCATGATGGAGATTGTGATATGGTGATGAGGTGGTTTTGGCAGGCAGGAGGCAAAGCAGCAGTGGACATATCGACAGATATGGTAACCCTACTTTACTTCCATTTTCTATGAGACTTAATGCAGAATAGGTCCACAGCAGAAAAGCTAAAATAGAATGAAGGTCACAATACAAACAAATAAACAAATTAGTGCAATGACCCACTCATTTATTTTCATTTTTTTATTATATGCTAGTTCTGCTTTGTCTACATTAGATGAAACTTCCAATGTGTTTGAATCCACCTCAGCCTAGCACTTCTCTCTTTTTTATGGAGTCCTATCTGGTTTGTGGACGGTAGTGAACTTGACCTGTTTATCTGTGTTTCTCTCAGTTGTAAAACCATTTTGGCTTCCTTGCTTAGCATAATTATCTCACTAAAGAAGAGCAAAACGTTTCCTCCTCCTGGAAATAGGTATGTGTGGGCTGGCAGAATGGGTAATGTCTGTTTGTGGTTTTTAAAATATTTTTGGACAGCTATTAAGCATTTCCCAAATGTTACTCTATAAAAGTGAACGTGTTGAAATTGTCTCTTGAGTATTTCATAAAAACAAAATGTTGGAAAGAATAGATCAGATCAAGAGAACTATCTGCAGTGTTCTGCTTGTGGAACAGGCTTTTCTTGTTTGCCCTGCAGACAATTGCATCCCCAGAAATTGACTTTCTTTTTGGAAATAAGAGGGATATTACTGGATCTTACAAGCAGAGTAATTAAAGTGGCAGGAAGAAGGTGAACAACAACTAGTCCCATGCTCACTTACACACTGGTCTAGCACTACCCTTGTCCTTTTTTTCAAGGTTGATGTTACCCAGTGAACAGTCAAGTTTAGAAGAAGATGCCTATAACTAATGCTATTCAGCAGAGAACAGATGCACAAGAAGAAATAGATGCAATGCATAAAAACAGAACATGTACAGTTATGGAAGTCCCATGATGAAAGAAGATGCTAGGATGGATGTTTAAAGTGAATCAGGAAGCAGAGTGAAAAGTGGAATGTTAGAAAGCAAGACTAATTGCTCAGGCTGTCTCACAGACATTTGGAATGCACTCTGATGAAACATTTGTACCAGTTGTTGAACACACCACCATAAGATATGGCTGCTTAACATGGTTGTTTCCAAGAAGATGGATGTTAAGGCACCATGAAGTAAAACCTGCATTTTTTTC
The DNA here is from genome assembly GCF_019175285.1 of Sceloporus undulatus. Taxonomy (NCBI): domain Eukaryota; kingdom Metazoa; phylum Chordata; class Lepidosauria; order Squamata; family Phrynosomatidae; genus Sceloporus; species Sceloporus undulatus. Next base: position 178,256,559 of record NC_056525.1, read on the forward strand.
CAGGAAGGTGTAACAGAAGAGCTGTATATGCAACAATCTCCAGGCTTTGTAACCTAGAGACAATCATATCTTGTTCACAAGCTTAAAGAGGGAATGTATAGACTTAGACTGCTAGAGCTAGGTATGAGGAATGCTTAAGCAACAAGGCTTTAAACAAGGTGAATTAGATCAGTCTTTATCCTGCAGAAACAAAGATGATCAATCAATGGTTATCTTACTTATGTTGATGATCAGATAGACCAGCGGTTCTCAACCCCCCCCCCCCAAATTTTTGGAATTTATTGAGCGATCTACCATAATCATGCCATATATTTCACTCTCATCCTTCTAGTGATGGGGAGTACAGCAGAAGATGAGATCCTGCCCTTGCCCACAGCACAATAATTAATCACATTTGAGCCTGTTTGGGCATTCGTTACTCACATGATTAGAATTGCAGGGGGGAGTGCAAATTTATTTGTTAGCTCCATTGTTAGCCCCATTCTCCTCTGTCACATTCCTGTTGCTTATATTCATCGCCACCAGAAGGTAAATATACACCACTAGGCATTGGCTATATTAATTTAAGTACCTTGGACAATCTGAAATCCTATGCAATCAGGGTTGTAAATCCCACAGAGAGCCTACAAAGAAGACAGTTAACTATCACAGATGCTATCCCTCCAGGGTAGGAAGGATGAGGGAACTGAGTGATCAGGGTGGGTCCAAGGATTATGACCCTGCCCTTTGCCTACAACTGTTCCATGTGTTGAATAGTGGACACCAGGGGCCCTTTCAAGCTGCACAGTTATAGTGCTGTGATTTCACATTGACTCCTATGGTTCCATCCTATGGAATCTTGGGATTTACAATTTCAGGAGGGGCATGTAGAATTCCCAGCTGCACCAATCTGTAGATCCCAGGATTCCACAGGATGTTGCTATGGCAGTTAGAATATCATGCCATAATCGTGTAATATGAAATGCCCCTTGACAGAGTTTGTTTTTCTTCTGTCCTTATGGCTGAGATGATCTGGCTGGAAACAACACAAGGAACATAACATTTCCTTCCCACAGTGGAGTTTTAGGTCAGATAGTTTTATCTGTTCACATCACTGGAAAGACCTTTTCCTCAGGTCCCAAACTGTCTTTCGTTTCTAGATTGCTGTTTGATCCTCTGGGCTATTATGCTAGTAGTAGTGAGCAATGAGCTTCACGGCTGTGTTGGAAAAACATTCATCTCTGTATCATGCTTGGTTGCAAAGGTGCATTCTACCAGCATAAACTATTAGATCCTCTTCCATATACAGTAGAGTGTTTATTTTCAGTAAAGGACTACAGCATTGAGACATGCCCCTCTTGCCTCTTTCACTTTGCATTTACACATGGCTGAGTTCAACACTGTATGCAAACAGTTGCTGAGATACATAATTTCATCAATTTTTCTTTACTTTCACAAAGGGGAAAGCTCTTCATCATTGCCATGAGATGCAACAGTTCTTTGTAAAACAAATTCAAGTTGCCATAAACACAGGTAGTTTCTTTTCAGTAGGCTTGTTGTTGTGACTTTAAGTAGACTCTGAAATATGGTAACTCTATCATAGCATTTTCTTGGCAAGATTTATTCAGAGGATGTTTGCCCTTGCCTTCCTCTGAGGCTAAGAGAGTGTAACTTTTCCTAGGTCACCCAGTAGATTTTCATGGCTGAACAGGAATTCAAACCCTGGAGTCCTAGGCTACATTGGCACTGCAGAAATTATCCAGTTTGACACCACTTTAACTGCCATGGCTAAATGCTATGGAATTCTGGGAACTGTAATTTGTTGTGGCACTGTGGAGTCAAATTGGATTATTTCTGCAGTGCAGATGCAGCCTTAGTTCAACATTCCAACCACTATACTATGGAGTTTATCAGACAAGGGAAATTGGAAGTATTATCCAATGACAATCTGAACGCAATCATGGGGTTTAACGTTTTTGCGTGATAGACTACCACACGCAGTTTCGGGCAATGGGAAGTCAGTCTGAATGCAATCATGGGGTGTCACATTATTGCATGATAGACTACCACACACAAATTCGGGCAATGGCAAGCTATTTTTGGGCAATGGGAAGTCAGTTCGAACGCAATTCGAATTCACGTAAATTCGCTGAACTAGCAAATTCACGTGAATGTGTTCTGGCCCCACTTTCTTTTCATTTGAAATTAAGAGAAATTCCTCCCGTGTGATAAACTCTTATGCTGGTTCTATCACTGGGCTGTTGACTCTTCCTTTCAGTTCCACATGAGAATGAAAAGTCTCCATAATGTTCTGAGCTGTCACATGTAATCACTATATAATATAAAATTAAAATAAATATTTTTAATCCACAGAAGATACTGCCATTCTAGCTATATGGTTTCTAATAGGAGACGTGGCAAATTTCTCTGTAAGTGCCTGGAGCTTTGTAGGTGGTCTTTTCTCCTGTTATAAATTTCTTTGCCAAGACCTGCTATTAATTGTGGCATTTTCCCCCACCCCTTACTATTGTTTGTTCCTTCAGTTATTTGGACCCATTCTTGTATCTGTAAGACTATAGTTCTTTACAGTCTTTGCTCAGAGATCACTCAAGCCAAGTCCTTTCCTTAATTTATATTTTGAACTGGCTTTTTCTATATGCGTCTGTGGTATTTACACTCCCATTTTTCATATTTTTCCCTGCAAAGTATGAGCTAGTTAACCACCTTTTCTCACTATATCATATGCAATAGTGGGCCATGTTCCCAACCTCAAAAATGTGTACTCACATGAATATGTTCTACCTATATCCCTCAGCACATTTTATAAAAGGGGCCAATATAACTCCCATTAAAGTCAGTCTAAAAATTATTAATGGGGGCTGGTTCAAGTCCAGGCAGCTTAGCATTAACTCGTGCTTTAAATCTGTTTCTAGAGAACAGCACTAGAAAAATTTGGAAGACTTAAAAGAGCCCTAGCTACCATTCGAGTTTTTGCTGCTCTTCAGTGGAACAGTCATAATAGCCTCCAAACTGAAATCAAGATAGTTTAATACACACACAAAGAAATTTTAAATACTCCACTATTTAAAAATTACCATTGGTACAACAGTCTTTTTTAAAGTTTCAAATACTGCACTTGATCTTAGCCAAAAGGTGGCAAATGAGAATTCTGTTATTTCAGAATAATTATGTGAAGACTTGGAATAAAATTAAACAAGACTTACAAAGATGGGGAAAACATAAGCTATCATTATCAAGAAGAATCTCTGTAATAAAAATAGTGTCTTGTTAAAGATTTTTTATTTCAGACAATACCAATCTTGAGCAATAATGCACCATTCAAACAATGGTGAAATTATTTGACAAAGTTTACAGTATATAGCAAGAGAAGAAACGTAGAGTTAAATGTTTTACAAGATGCTAAACAAACAGGTGGGCTGGGGCTACTGGATTTGAAACTGTACTTTTTGGCATGTCGTTTGGTTTGGTTAAAGAAATGGCTTGTGTGGAAAGAGACTTATGGATTTGGAGGGACATGATTTGAGGTTTGGTTGGCACGACTGTTTATAGTATGATAAAGTGGAAGCTGATGTTGATTTCAACAATCACTCAGTATGTGAGGTGGGATGTGTTAAGAATCTGGAATAGATTTAAATTAAGATTATATCCAAAAATGCCTTTATGGGTTTCATCACTGGAAGCTTTTTATAGAAAAGAAAAAAACATGGAAAGAAAAATGGGTAACATATTGAGATCTTTTAATATTTGATAAAGAGCAATATAGAATAAAAACAAATGAAGAACTGGAACCAGAAGGTTTCAGTGCTCAATGGTACAGTATTTGTATAGACAGTTATATGAATGATTTTAAATGGATAGAAAATTATATGGCTTTGATCTGACCAAAACTGACTTTGAAATACAATTATGTACAAATAAAGAACACATAATTGGTAAAATGTATAAATTGTTGTTGAAAGTGAACATGGTGGAAGGAGCAAGTTAAAGTATGTATGATAAAGTAGGCTCAAAATGTTGGTCATAACATGCCGATGGAGCAATGAGAGAAAATGTGGTTGAAAGGGTAGAAATTTATGTTGAGTTATGATCTTAAAGAGAATTTTTACAAGATGAAGTACTGCTGGTATCTGACTCCATATAAAATGTATAAAGGGACTAAATAAGCACCAAGTGGAAACTGTTTATCACATTGGTTGACTTGTGAAAAAGTGGAACACAAACAAGAAGCAGCAGGCTTATATTATACTAAAAACCAACAGAAGGGGGACAACAATAGTTGTAAGTTAACAATGAAATGATCTGACAGAGACGTGTCTATTTATCAAAAAGTACCCATATATATTATCCACATGGTTTTACATCCCAATCATTAGAGTAATCATATTTACATATGTGGTACTATAATATAACTCTGTGGTTGTATTTGGTAATCAACATCCATATATTCAACTGCAGCAACCCAGTCTCCTCAGTTCCTTTGGGAAATATTTATCCTTGGTGCTTGCAGCAACAGAGCATGAAGATATGATGAGTAGTCTTCCCAGGTAGGACGGCTACCTCCGGAGTACTTTTAGGGCCGTTTCGACCTTAGTTGGTCTTCATCAGAAATCTTCATGGTTCATTGTCAGACTACCATTACAAATATAACATAATTCTGGGCATACAAAGTAACAAAAATTAGTACAACCATTAGCAAAAGTAATAATTAACATGATAGTATATAATATCAGAATGACCAAAATTAGCTTACCCACGTCTCCAAACTGTTAAGCTTGACTGATAAGCAGCATAATTGGCAAAATGCTCAGTGAATTTACACAGAAAGTGTGTGTGGAAATATACTAAGCCTCTACAATAGGCTTCAGGTGCTGAATCAAGACATATGGTTCCTTAAAGGTATACACAAGGATACTGTAGTCCTACAAGTCCCACAAAATAAGCCTGAAAAAGTGGCTGAATGTACTTAAACATGGTGTTGTTAATATCTAACAAATGGCATATGTAGAAAATAACAATAAGTATTTGGTCAATTGTCCATACATTTTCACATCAATAACAATGTCCCACATACATTTTAGATTATATTCTGGTCCTCCAAACCCCTATGTCTCAACTGGCATTGATTGATTACACCTTTGCCCTTGTATATATTTCAATTACAACAACCTTACAAGAATGAACTCAAATCTAAATTACTACATCATAATTAACTGCTAGTAGGAAAGCTGGAAGTCACTGTGGTCCAAAACACACTGCAGGAACAATCCAGTTTGAGACCGCTTTAACTGCCCTGGCTCTGTGTAAGGCAATCCTGGGAATTATAGCTTATTGAGGCACTGGAGCTCTCTAACAGGGAAGGCTAAATGTCTCCCAAAACTACAATTCCCAGGACTCCTTAGCATTAAGCCAGGACAGTTAAAGTGGTCTCAAATGGGATTATTTCTGCATTGTGTTTTGGACCTGTATTATGTCTTTGCAGATATTTTAAATCTTCTGTTCTTATTATATGTAATTTTATATTATGGAATATTCTTCTTAATAAAAATAAATATTAAAAAAAGTTTCAGAATTGTCTAGAAAGACGTTAAAAAGAGTTTGATTTGACTCCAAAAGGCTAAAAATGTAACATAGCTAAGACACAGACTATTATAGGCCAAGGACCTGAGTTAGGTGGCAATGGTCCAAAAACACTGCAGAAACAATCCAGTTTGAGACTGGCTCAATGCTAGGGAATCTTGGGATCTGTAGTTTTGTGAGACATTTAGCCTTCTCTATCAGAGAGCTCTGGTGCCACAATATACAAACCCCAGGATTCCCCAGCACTGACCCAGGGCAATTAAAGCGGTCTCAAGCTGGATTATTTCTGTAGTGTGTTTTGGACCAATGATAGCCAGCAAGAGGATCTTTCCTGACAGCCATTATTTGGTTGTGGAGGGGCAGGTAGTGACCCACTGTAGGGCCTTGCCTGAAGATAATGGTCATTTGTGCTGGGAGACACATTCACCATCCACAATGCAGATTTAATAATGCAGATGTTGAATTTGGTTTTCTCTTTGTCGCCCTTATGGAGGACATAATTGAGAAAATAACCCATGTGCAATATCCTATTTCCAGGAGTCAAAATCCTTTGCTTTATCAGAGCAAGTTCTGTATTTGCACAAAAAGGTATTCCTTTTTGAACATATAAATATCTATTAATTGATTTAGTATATTCTATTTTTGTTTAACCTATTACAATTGGCTCTCAGTAGCCACAGATTCTTCATCCATGGATTCATCATCCATAGCTTGAAAATATTTTTAAAATATATAAATTCCTCCCCAAAAAGCAAACCTTGATTTTGCCATTTTAATTAAGGGGCATCATTTTACTATGCCACTGTATTTAATGGGGCTTGAGCATCCATAGAGGTACCTGTGAAGGGTCCTGGAACCAAACCCCAGCAGTTACCAAGGATCCGTTGAACATTCTATTCATTTTGAATAATTTAATATAATTCCATTCAATTTATTCTATTTAAGTCCACAATAACTCATTCAGCAACCTGATATCCACTGTGATATAGGCTCATGCAGTGCATGCAGTGTGAAGTAGCATTAACAGGGCTTACTTTGCCTCATGTGCTTTTGATCATGGGGCTAAAGTGCTTTGAGAATCCAAGGCCCAATGTAAAATGTCCATGCATACAACTATTTTAACAGTCACTAACTTCAGAATGGGCTTATAACAAACTGTTGAACTTTGTATAGCTAACATATGTCAGGACCGTGATATTATGTTCCAAAACATTTGGGATTACATAGGGGTTGGGGGGAAACTTTGTCATTCCACGCCAATAGCACCCAATAATGTCCTTGAGGACCATCCAATATGACTGCTAAGGTATTTTATTTGAAACCAGTTAACATGGACAGGCTATCTCACTTTTGTCGTCTTTTCACAGGCACTATATTAAACTTATCACTTCCCTCACAACAACCTTGCTCCAGCTGCAATTGAGTCCTGGGACAGTGGATTCTGGTTCAGAGACATTGTGTAGTGTCTGTGTGGTGAATTTATTATGTAGGCTAAATTCTCAGTTATACCCAAAGACGTAGGTGATTGTAAAACTCAGTAAGGTGGTGAAGGGGTCACAGGGAGGACCACTGGTAATACTGAGGTTACTTGGAGAGTTTATCTGACCCACCTTACTATTTCACCTCACACTCAACTATTTATGGTGGGTGACATTATTTATTTATCCTCATCAGCAGAGAGATTGTACTATATTTTCCGGCAGAAATAAAGACAGGCTTATTGTTGAACATAAAGAAAACAAAAATAATGACCAGAGAAAATTTACACAGATTCAACCTAGACCATGAGGACATTGAGACTGAGGCTGCTGCCACACTACATAATTAATGCTGTTTGATACCACTTTAACTGTCATGACTCAAAGCTGTGGAATCTGGGGAACTATAGCTTGGTGAGGCACCAGGGCAATCTCAAAGAAGCAGGCTAAATATCTCACAAAACTACAAATCTTAGAATGCCATAGTACTGAGCCATGGCAGTTCAAGCAGCGTCAAACCACATTAATCCTGCAGCATAGATGCAGCCTAAGTCCTCTGTTAGCAATTAGGGCTCCCAAATCCTGGCCTGATGCAGCTCCAGAATCAGATGCCCTTGACTGACTGGACCAAAAGGTATCCGCTTCATAAAATTATTTTAGAGCTTCATAAAATTATTTTTAATTTACAAGCACATAGATGAGATGTGTATGCAATATTCTATTTGCAAAGTAATTGCCCCAAATAGCTTCTGTTCAGTATCCAGAGTATGTTAGTTTCTTGTAATTTATTTAACATGGATCCTAATATCTGTTCTGTCAATGGAAGGGGACCTGCTTACAGCATGGGACTTTGCTGACCACTTGATTGGTTTTAATAAGTAAACAAATTAATCCCATTCATTTCATTCATTTTAATAATTAAAACAGAAAAAAATATGGGATAAAATCTATTTTCCTGACACATTTGTTTATATTTTTCAATTTTTTGGCACTGCAATTTTTTGGCTTTGCAAGTACAGGTTTGTATTGGATATAGTATCTAGAATGGTGAGCTCACTTCACAAGTTATATAAGAACAAAATTCAGTTTCATTGGTCAACATTACAACATACCACCATAATACTTGGAACACAGTGTGGATCAGTTTTTCACAGAAGTAACTTCTCAATGGAAGCAAGGAGCAATTTTCTTCCTGTTGTGAAAAAATCTTTGAAAAACTAAGCAGTTTTTAAAGTCTATTTGCAATTCAGGGCATATTCTGTTTAAAATTCACATGTAGTTGTTTGACTCGAAAAATAGCATTTTCTGCACAGGAAATTAATATTTCTCCATAGAAATATTTTCTGCACAGAATATGCTGCTTCCTGCACAGAAATTGTTTTGTGCACAAAACAACCACATGTGAATTTTGTGCTGAATAAGTCCCAAACTGCAAAGATTCTTGTCACTTCAGGATTCTTCCCATCAAGGTCTCTTGACGTTTGAAAAAACATGTTTTTCAACCATTATTTTTGGAATATTTTTGAATAATATTTCTATCTCTAGGACATAGTTGAGTTCATCTAATTTTGGAAGCTATGTAGGATCAGGGCCAGTTAATAATGGGATGGAGATCTTCAGCAAACTCCAGGCGGGACTTGGGCGGCGGGGGCAGGGAGGTCCTATCTGAGCCCTTGCTACTAGTTACCATTAAAATAATTAATCTTTAAATCATTAAAAAGATTTCAAAGTCTGGGGTAGATGGCCAAATGGTCAGTATAAGGCAGTTGTCTATGTTTCTTAAGATTTTGATGCAGGTCCCACTTCTCTGTCAGCATAGTCATCCATATCTTTCTTCTTCTTCTGAGTTTTGTGCATAAGAAGTGCAATATCTCTATTTGCTTGGTCTGCTTTTGAAGCCTTCATTTCCTGTGTTTATTATCCTGCAGTGCAACAGCTATTAGATAGAGACAAACATCCAAGCAATCAAGAAGAAAAACTATACACCACCCACACAAATTTCTCACAGTTGGTTCTGGATATGACTCACTAGATATGTATTAAGTGTAATGGGTGGGTACAGTTTTCTATATTCCTTTTGTTTTTACGAGTACAAGCTTCCAATTTAGGACTGCAAGCTTCAAACCATTTACTGTAGAGTAAGCCAATGGAGGTTATCTTGATTCACATCTAAGCATGTCCACCAAAGACTGCACCTATATTTTGGTAAGCTTTTAAATAAGTGAAGGGCCACTGACATGGAATACAGTTGTTCCACCTCACCTGATGAACTTGGAAGAGAGACAGTTTCACTGGGGAGATGATCTCCTATTTGCTAAGCAAAGCAGTAAGAAGAAGTAAATTACTATAGGTTCCTTACACAGCTGTTATATAAATGGCATTATTTTAATGTCTTTGCTACATTTCTGTGTATAAAGGTCTAAGTGTCAGTGTACAGTGTTTTAAAAATGCAAATAAAATTGATTAGCACCATGTGCACATAGAATACCTTTGCTTTATTTTATGATTAATGTTCCGCTTACTTTCTGTCTGTGGGTGGCAATTTGGGTTATTTATTTATTTAAAGGTTAGTTGTTTAAAGAAGAATCCAACCAAAAATGGGTGGATCAGCAGGTCCTGTTACATGAGGGAGACATTATTAATAGAAGAGCTTTAGTAAACAAGCATTTGAATCTTCAATGCTGCTTAGGGATTTTCAAAGTGGTAGTATGAATCCCTGTTCATCCATAGAAACCTACTGGGGTGAGGTTGGGCAAGTCACAGTCTCTCAGCCTCAGAGGAAGGCAGGGGCAAACTGCCTCTGAACAAATTCTGCCAGTGAAGCCCCATGATAGGTTTGCCTTAGGGTCACCATAGGTCTTAAGACTTATATAAGAAATAACTTGAAGGCATACAACAAGAAAGTCCAAAAAGGTTAATTTTCAAATTCAGGCAGAGCTGGGAAAGACTTTTGTTTGAAACTGTGGAGAGCCATTGCCAATTAACGTAGACTATATTACGAAGACAAGACTAGCTTAGATGGATCAGTTGTCTGACTTGGTGTTTCAGTGACTCTTTCACCTCCCTCTCTTCTTTCCTTTCCTTTTCTGGGGCATTTTCACAGCTGGTGCAGGCTGTAGGGAGTCTTGAAGATGGAAAATTGGCCAAGGTTACCCACCTCTGTTTTATAGCCTTAGTGCTTTACTTGTCTTATTTGATTCATAATCTCAGTTTCTAATTCCTGGGAATTTCTATGACATTTCTCTGCCAGGTTTGTGTTTGCACATCCATTGTTTTTTCAATCCAAAATGTCATTTCAAGTTTAGATTTCTGGAAGTGGTCATTCCCTTTTGCTTTTATCTATTTCCCCAGAACTGATTATTTTCCTGTATTTTTTCATTAAAAAGTTGCATTGTGGGACAGAGCACAGAATACATCTGCCATGTCTTCTGGTGATATCATCACTCTCATGTTCTTTATGTTTTTATACCCTTGACAAGACATGTGCAATGGACTGACCAACATCAGCAAGGGAATTGTATTGTGGTCATACCTTCAACTTGCTAAATGCCAATAAACTTTAAGGTTAAGATATGCATTATTAGATCATCCATTATTAAGAAAAAAGAGAGTGCATTGAGAGCTGAGGGCCTTTTTACTATGAAGACCATCAAATCTGTATCTCCTGTGATGCTGTTGAAAACACTGGAACATTTCTGATTGATACAGAGAGTCTGGCATGTTTGTTCTCACTATAAAACCATTCATCTTAAAAGCTCTTAGAAGAATGAGTTACATATAGTTCATAAAATACTTTGATAACCATTGCAGTTGCGGCATCCTAACTATTAGTAGGTTGGTCCCAGAAAAATCTCATTTTTATCTTTTGGAATTGTGTTATTCATTGTTAGAATACCCATATTCTCATTCAGAGCTTGGCAAGTTACTGCTAAAAAGTAATTACCCACAATTATGTTTCCCCAGTATAGTTTGTTATCAAGATAGTAAAAACAACAACTCTTCCTTCTTTCCTTCTTCACCTTCCTTCCTCACTTCCTCCTTTCCTTCTCTCCATCCCTTTAAATCAGAATGTCACAAGCTTCTGGCCTGAAGTACATAATATGACAGTACTGGCATCACCTATTTTCTGCACCTGTAAAAGTGCAAAGGTTATATTTACACTGTATAGTTATCCCTCATTCTCTTTTACTTGTAATAGAACTTAGGTATGCATTAGTTACTGCAAAACATGTATTCATAGCAAGTTTCTTTTCAGCTGTGGAGAGGCAGATTTTCCATCCTTTTGGTACAGCTTCTCTCCACTACTGAAATAGCATGTTTTCTTCATCTAAAAGATCTTCATTTGTCACCTGCCCACACTCAGGATCATCATTATTTAAAAAACAACAACAACAAACCTTGAAATATTCATATTGCTCCTTGACAATTAGCATTTAAAAGGTTGCTTACAAAAGGATATTTTTTAAAATCAGAATAAAACCGAATAACTCTAAAAACAACAATATCAACATCAACGTTAAGATTAAGATTAAGATTACAACAGGGGTGGGAAGCCCCACCTTGTTGATGTTGAACTTCTACTGGCCTAACCAGCATGGTTCACGGCTAGGGAGATGCAGTCCAGGGAATCTGGGCCAAAATCCTACACTGAGGAGACATAGTGTAACTTTACATTCACAGAATTATGCCTTGGTTGGGTTATGCCACCTTGTTATACACTGTTGCATAAGTAATGCACATAGACATGCAGTACACAACCACGAGGAACTATGAAATCCATGCACAATATGCAACACTGTAAAATGTCCAATGCACTAAAATGCACAGTGGTACCTCATATGTAACTCAACTATTGTACATTTCAACTGAATAGGGCCATCATGCATCAGCCAAAAAGGTCTACCTACTTGCTTAAAGGAACTCACATGTCCACAAAACACCAACAGAATGCCAATACTTGGGTACCACGGGCTGCCATCTCTCTATTACTGTGTAACATTCAATTAAAAGCTTGAATAAAAATGTTTTTATCCTGACACTTAATATTAAAAGACTAGATGCAAAGTGAGGAGCTTTGGGGATAGCATTCTATGGCACGTTACAGACCGCCCCTTTGGGGTGGCCTGTAGGTGCGCCTTTCCCCGGTGTATTGGAGCCTCAGTGGTTAGAACGGCAGCCGCTGAGGCCCCGATCTGCTGCTCTCCGGGCCGCGGGGAAGCGGCAAAAGGCCGCTTCCCCGCAGCCTGGAAAGGGGTGTCCTTGGGGCTTCAAGCCCCAAGGACACCCCGCGGTGGCAGGAAGGAGGAGAAAGGGGCCACTTGGCCCCTTTCTCCCTTGCGTAGCTGGGCGCAGCCGTCTAAATGCTGCGCCCAGCGATGCAAACCAGGAAGGAGCTCCGTTTTGGAGCTCCTTCCGGCTCCGCGGAAAGGGCGTGTTAAGTGCCCTCGCGCAGAGCGATGGCGCCACGTCCGCGCCGCCTCGTTTGGAGGCGGCGTGTTCGTGACGCCATCATGGCGGCGGCTGTGTAGAATGGATGCTGCCATTTTGTGCGCGCGGAGCGCGTACTAGGGTTAGGGGTGTGTGGAAGCACCGCCCTTTCCTAACCCTAGTACGCGCTCTGTGCGTACTTTAATGGCGGTCTGTAACCCGCCTTTAGTTGTTTTTGCTTTTTAAAGCTCAGATAACTTTTCCTTATTATCATATCTTTTATTATAACAAGGATTGTTTATCTCATCATTTTAATTTTTGTACTAACTGCTGTCACAATTTTAGTACAAAAAACAAATATTAAAGAATATTTTAATAGCTAATACCATTATTATCTAAATGTGAGTGATTTTAAGGCGGGTTACAGACGGGCAAAAAGGGATGTACTCATGACGTCATGAAGGTAGAGCCTTCAGACGGGCTTTACCTGAATGCCGTCATGAACACGCCCCCCGCACGCCCCAAGCGGGAAGAAGCGGCATTAAAAAGGTGCTGCTTTTTTCCGCTTCTTTTTGATTTGCGCCGTACCTGCGCAGCTCCGTCTGTAAGCTCCTGCACCGATACGTCAGAATTGTTACACCGCAAATATAAGTTGCCGGTTTAAAAGCTCCGTGTCAGCTGCGTCCCATAATGGGTCGGGGTCCCGGGACATGCGTGGTTTGCAGCCAAGCTTTAATTTCAACGTCCGCTGCCATGGAGCTGTGGAAGCTGAGGCACAGCTGCGGCGCATTTTAAGCCTCGTAACCCTAACCCTAACCTTAACCCTAGAGCAACATGTACGCATGCGCTGCTTGGAAAGTTTGGACTTTAAAGTGCACCCCTACACACATTCCTGTGCCATTTTCACCTAACAATAAAAAACGCTAAAACTGTAAATATTTACATATGTACAAGGGAGGTGAGGGGAGATGGCAGGGGGACAGCGGTGGCAGCGGAGACAGCTGTGGCTGTGCATTGCAGATTCAGCAGGAGCGCGGGGACCAAAGGAGAGGAGGCATCTATGATGCTGCTGACACTGGCAACGTGCAAGCGGACAAGGATGCCAACACCAGCTGATCACCAGCTGGCAGGAGACCACCTTTGTTTTAAAGGGGCTTGGGCACTTTAAATGTGCCCATAGGCTTTCTGCCGCCGCTGCTTAGCCCTGCGCAGCTGCGCATTTGCCAGCTGGCAAAGGAAAAAAAAAAGAGACCCCGGAGCTTGAATGTGCCCAAGACCTTTTGATGCCCTCTAAACTTGCCCCCAAAGGCAAAGGGCAACTAGAGAGGGCCTGGGATCAAGGGGCAGGGAGCACTGACAAGGCACTAGGTCCCATGATGTCCCATAAAGACATCATTTCACCTCCCAGGGCATGTGTTCCCTCCCAGCCCTATCTACTCTATTCTACCCTTCCTGTTCTCTCCTCCCACCATGCCTGGCTCACTGGTCCCCAAACCAGCAATCTCCAAACTCTGTCCTCCCAGGCGTTTGGACTTCATCTCCCAGAATCCCCAGCCACCTTGCCCTGTGGTCTGGGATTCTGGGAGATGAAGTCCAAATGCCTGGAAGGACAGAGTTTGGACATTGCTACCTCACACCACTCCTGCCTAGCTTTAAAGTCACAGGGAAAAAGTTTAAAGGGGCTTGGGCGCTTTAAATGCGCAGACAGGCTTTCTGCCGCCGCTGCTTAGTGCTGCAGCTGCGAAGCTGCGCACTTCTCATGCGGCAAAAGAAAAAAAAAGCCGTGGTTTGGGCCGCCCGTGCGGAAGCTGCCTCTCTTTTTGCAGCGTCCTCCGAGGCGGCGGTATGGAAACTCCGGGTCCGAAACGGACCCAGGTGAGGCGTCTTCACTGCCCCCCGTGTGGAAGCTCCAACACCTGAAGCACGCCCCCGGGGCGGGCCGTCTGGAGGCTCCGCATTCAGCTAAATACACCTCCAAGACGTCCTCCCCTGCCCGTCTATATCCCGCCTAAGTAACAAAAGTTGCTTCAAAGCTTGCAAAAAGAAAAAGAAAATAAGGGGGGGAGACATCTAGTTAAATAAATAAACTTTTAAAATAAGGAAAACAGAAGCATGAAGTTAAAAAACAGAAGGCTATGTGTGTTTGGGGGGGGGGGGGAGGGGAATGTAAGCCTAATGCACAACGCAGAAAGAACCACAAACCGGAAACACCACCCAAGGAGACTTTCTGCTGTGCTTTCTGCAATCAGACTTGTTTATCTCGGATTGGCCTTTTTAGTCATCAACGCGCTTGTAGAAAGTGCGGGATGGGTCCTTCCTGAATCTTTATTCACGAAGAAAAGCCAGAGATTATAATTCAGCCATAAATAATAATGGATAATTTGTATTTGAAACCTTTTCATTCCAATAATTAAAAAAACATCAACACCCATTGCTCAATAAATCTCTTCTTCTGCTACAGTTGTTATTCTTGTCTCTTGTATGTTAACTTAATCAAATCAACCACATGCCATCCTTCCATAACCAATCTTTGAATAAAGATTCTTCTGTCATTTCTCATAATTTAGCAATACAAATTTTTGCTGTAGTCAAAATAACTGTAATAACTTCTAAATCTGTAGCATGCACTTCAAATTTTAAAAACTTTAGTAGAACTATCTTGGGATTACGTGTTAAATTATACCTGGTACTCTCCTGAATCATACTTAACACTTCACTCCAAAATATGTTTGTATTTATTTAATTTTTTAATGAAACCAGATGAAATGCAAACAGTCTATGTTAGGATATCCAAATCTCTAGCAAAGCATTTCCCCTGCAAATCTTTGAGTTCATAACATATAAAGTACCACTGATATCCCCTTTTAAAAAAAATTATTTAAAATTTGCCCTGATTAGAATAGAAGGAATTGTATTAAACAGACATAACCAATTTGATTGTTCCATTTTAAGATTAAACTGTAGTAAATATTTTTCTCCATTTGCTCCTCCTATATGGCAGGATATAAACAAATATATTTGATGTTAGAAAATATTAAATAAACTGTGATTAATTTGTCCAACTGCATTAAAAAGATTTCAAAGTCTGTATAACCTATCATTTCCCCATATTTAAAGAAGTTGTTCTGCTACATGTCTAATCTAGAAGAACTGAAATACAGGCAAATGTGCATTTTTTATATTAATACTGCTTCTTGATATGAAATTATATGGTTTTCTTTAATCCAAGTATCTGCCTATAGCATCCCCCCCATACTGAAATGTTAATTGTTCTACATAATTGCTTATTTGCAAACTCATTAGTAGTAATATATGTCATTGGAGAAAAGCCAGGGGCTAAAATTGCAGCAAACTTACTCCAAACTTTGAGAACAGATTTTGTATAAGACAATATCTTTGGTCTGGAGTTACGCATTTCAGAGGAAGAAATTGATAAAACCACTTCCTAATATTCCTTGGCTATGAAATCCTTATGAAATTCATGGGTTTGCCATAACGTCAACAGGCAACCTGAAGGCGCATAGGCACACATGGATTGTTCAGGGTTGGATAAAGAAAGGCCAGTATTACCAGCGCGCAAAGATATCTTGGCTTGATCAAACATTCCAGAGTTGGAGTGCCATCAGAGAGCATGTCCTTCCCATGGTCACCACACATCTGTCATCTGACAGGAGAGTATCCCAAGAAGCACCTCTGGTGGTGGGCTTAACAAATCGGCAAGTCCACATGAAAATCCTGTTCATGTTTTCAGATCTTACTCAGACCTGCTTAGAGCTATTTATAGCCATATGTTGTCTACTATGGTAGTCACAGTCTTAGATAGAAGTCTTTTGTGCTACTACCTGGACTATTGTTTAAAACTTGAGATGCTATGGACTGAACCTAGAACCTTCTATATTTGAAGTCATGTGCTCTGCCAAGACTTTGTGTCTCAAATTCCCCCCCCCCCCGAGAAAGCATACTGCATGCATATACTTTTCTAGTTGGGAAATTGTTCGCATGAAATGTCCCCTGCAAACTTCAGGCGCCACCCTAGCAGCTGCAGAGGATAAAATATACTTGTCAAAAACTTGATTATGCCCATAGCAATATGATATGGTTATTCTATGATTATATAAAGCCCTACTGAAAGATCCCTATCATAATGTATTTAAAATGTTCTTACAAAGTACCAGAAACCATTACATATTACAGCAGGGATGAGTAATGGCCCAATGAATGGTGGAGCGCGGGGGGGGGGGAGATAAATGCTGACATCCTGTTAGTAAAATATGCAGATGTCAGTTGTGCTATGCATGTAGAGCTGATTTTGTGGACAAGGTACAATGGCCACATCCAGGTGATGGGGGCAGAAGTAGAGTTCTGCATATGGTACCATTGCACATGCAAGTGCACATCAAAGTTTATTGAATAACGTGTGAATGCTCACTGTATACTGCCGTTGTACTACCTTGCTATTTAGTAAAGTCATTGTGCAGTGGAAATATTACATAACTTCACAGGTGAATATTTATGCTATGCTGAAGCAATATAGGATCTGTAGCCTTTTGACTTTGGGAACATCTAGAGCAGGTTTGGTCAAAGTGCAGCCTCAATCATAGAATCATAGAGTTGGAAGAGATCGCAAGGGCCATCCAGTCCACCCCCTGCCATGGAGGAAATCTAAATCAAAGCATCCCCAACAGATGTCTATCCAATGAGCAACCCTAAGCCCCACTAAAAAGTTTCCACAATACTTAATTTCTATATTGAAGGAGGTTTATGCTTCAGTCCTTGGAATCATGAAGGAGAGCCAGGAAAGATTTCTATCTTAGACCTTGCCTAGGGTTATTATATTTTGAAAAGTATGACTCCCTCAAATAACCAATCACTATTATGATCACTTTAAATAGCCCTACTATATAAGCTATGATAATTGCTAATAGAAATATTCCTAAACTTCACTGTATTGAAATAATTTCCCTTACCTTCTGACAACTGCTTCACCACTCCACCAAGCTGTTCTGTTCTTTTACCCCCACATGGCCAGAAGCTCCCTAAACTGTCCTGCTCAGCTAGCTCACGTTCCTCCTTGAGGTGTCTTTTTCTTCTCCCCCTGTCTCTCTTTGTCTGAGTGCTCTGCTGGACCATCCTTCAGTTCTTCTCCTAGTGAAGATCTTGATGGAGACAATGAGATGGAGATGAAGAGGCATTGTTGGTGGGCAGGAGATGAAACAGCAGTGGACATTTTAACATTCAATGGGCATTTTGAAAATCCTCCCAGACAGATTTTTTTATATATAATTAAATTGTTTTATAACAATACAAAACAAACAATTAATACATAAATAACAAATAACCTTGAAGGTCTATATGTAAACTTGCATAATAGCCATCTTTTGTGGGTTAATAGCAGTAACAAAAGGCTATACAGACTGCCCCTTTGGGGCAGTCTGCAGCTGTCCCCTTTCGCCCTGGATGGAGGCTACAGCAACTGCACACCGTGGCCTCGGGAAGGAGCAAAAAGAAGCTCCCAAAATGGGTTTCTTTTTGCATCCCAGAAGGGGTATCATAAGGTCTGCGGTGCGGTGTCATGACGCCCCTTCCATGCAGCGCCATTTGGACGCTGCACTCAGTGTGCGTCATTATGGCATGTACCATAATGGTGGTCAGCCGGTGCTGTAACAGCTTTGAGTGTGTGGACACTCAGTTCTTACCGCACATACAGGCCGACACAAAGTGCGGTCTGTACAGCCCTGAAGTCCTAAAGACTCCACTCAGATTTGCTAGTTGATGATGTTGGGATGAAACTATCTTTCCAAAGAATAGCTTGATGTGTAGGAGGTCCACCCAGATAGACATTTTAGTTTTGAAAAAGAGGACATATCTGGGAAAAGGAGGTTGTATGGTAACCCTACCTTGACAAGTTTTGTCAGAAGAGATAAAATGGAATACCAGTTCAGTTGTCTGACTCAATATAAGACTGCTACAAATGCTTTCTGTTTGTCTGTCTGCCTGCTTGTCTGCCTGCCTATTGATGTATCTATCATTTTCATTAAATCTAAAAACCAAAGTCACATGGGAGGCATGCAAGCTGTTCAGTAGGTTACTGGTTCAAATTTGGCCTCTTCTACAAATGTCGCTTTCCTAAGTAGGTTAGCATCAGCTACCACCTTATATTAAGTTGTCCAGATGTTTTGGTTTCAGATCACTTCAACCTAGATTATGGTGATGGTGTATGGGAATTGTAGTTCAAAGCATGGAAAAAGTCTAAGATTTGCCATCCCATCGCTACAAACGGTTGTAAAGGATGATCAAAGCAACACTTTCAGTATTTCAGTGCAGTAGATGCATGCTAAGCATTGTTGTTACTATGGAGTTTATCGCACGGAGGAAATCCCGTGCAAAAACGGGATTTAAAACCTGGAAAAAAAACCACAAAAGCAAGTTGATTTTCACACACGTAGTTGTTAAAGTGGTGTTAACCTAAACGGAAAGTAGACAAAAGCCACTCCTTTTTACTTTTGGGATTTTCCAAAAGTGAAAATGAGCAGCTTTTGTCTACTTTCTGTCTACTTTCCGTTTGGGTTAACACCACTTTAAAAATGACATGTGTGAAGCTTTTGCGGTTTTTTTTCCTGTTTTTAAATCCCATTTTTGCATGGGATTTCTCCCGTGTGATAACTCCTATGTAAGAAGGAATTTTAAATGATTGATAATCGATGCTTATCAGTGTGTATAGAACAGCCCTTAACTTGGTGCCACCGGTTGTGTTTGACTACTACTTCCATCATCTGGTTGGGGAAAACTGTTGAAGTGTATCAGCAGAGAGTACTTGATCTCATGACAATGAGTATTGCTCTAATTTGCCTATAATCAACATATTCTGGAGTTTTAACATGCAGAGTTCTTTACAGTTCTTTATTTCGAATCATAGAACGTAAAGGTGATCAAACACAGCTGCATTGCTGCAGGAAAAAAGGAGAGGTAAAACCCAGAAAACACTAGCCATGAGGAAAGTCACTCCATATGCTGACACATTGTTATTTAACTTTAATTATTTCTGTGATTGCTCAAGAGAATCTAATTCAGAGTATAAATCATATCCTGATGTACAATTCTTGCAGTCCCTTTTGTTTATTTGAAATCATTTCATGAGAGTGGCTTTGAGGTGGGAATTTTTAGACACAATTCATACTGACCATGTAGGGAAAGATTAATATAACATTTGCTACAGTTGTAATGAAGCTATATTGCAGATTTATCTACAGACTCCACCCTATTTAATCTTTTGTTGCTAATTGCTTTGGCATACAAAGTTTGGACTGAATTTAAGTTTGTAGACATATAATTAGTTTTTCACATTTTAAAATAAATGATTACATATCCACTTGCAAACTGCAGCTGAAAGTACCAGCCAAAACCCATGTGTATCATTGTAGCAGAAAGACATACTGAGTTTAGCAGAACCTGTGTGTATGTAGGATTGCAGCCTACAGTTTTGAGACCTAATCAGTTTTTGACAATAAGGATGTAAAGAAAAGAAAAACCAAATAAAAATAAAATTAAAAAAAAGTTTTGGACATTTATGGTATTATCAAGTTCATTCTTTTTCAAACTCTCTTATTTCATCTATTCTATTCCAATGCTAAACTCTTCTCATTTGGAATTCTCACACATGAATCTGCCCCCCTCAACCATATTTTTGGTGTCTGTGCTTTGTTTGGAAAACCAGAACAAAATACAAAGAAAAGGAAAAAAAAGCAAAGGGATAGTCAGGGTCAGTATTTCAGATTTTGATAGAATTGAGACCTTTTTGTAATGGGGGAAGACAAATGTCAAATTACAATTGGTAGCTTGTGGATATATTTAAGAATAGATTGGTTTAAAAGCACACAATGTACTACTTTTTAAAAAATTTAAGAGTATATTTTGTGATGAAATTGTTTTATACGCCACAATGATTGACCTATAAAGCCCTACATGGCTTGGGTTCAGACTTTTTGAGAGACTGTGGGGCTCTCCAGACCACCCCTAAAGGGCGGGCTGCAGCCGCCCCTTTTCACACCAAATCAGGGCTGCGTCAACCACACGCTGCAGCCCCAGTCCAGCCTTTGCAGGGTGCAAAAAGGAGCCACAAAGAGCAGTTCCTTTTTGCTCCCTTCAAAGGATGTGATAGCTGCGGCATCATGGCTATACAGCGCTCCTTTGTGGCTACATCATGTGGACGTAGAGCCAGAAGAGTGCTATGCTATGTTGAGCAGTGTGCTGCATCACAGCACCCTGGGGGCAGAGTTGGGGTGTGCGTCATGTGGACTCGATGCCCCGACTCTACCCCCAGACCGGCCTCAATGGCTGGTCTGAAGAGTCCCTGTATCTCCCCATATGAACCTGCAAGAGCTCTAAGATCTGCAGGAGAAGGCTTTCTGTCAGTTCCATCAAGATCACATGCTCACCTGATGAGGACATGAGAGAAAGCTTTCTCAATGGTTGCTCCCACCCTCTGGAATGGCCTTCCTTGGGAGGCTAGGCTGGCCCCCTCCCTGCTGGCCTTTCACCAGTAAGTAAAAACATGTTTATGCCTGCAGGCTCTCTGTATATAATGCACAGCAAGGTGATTTTATGGAGCAACCCCTCATGCACCACTGTACCCCGGGCTTTTTCCCCTGGAAGGAAGCCTGAGAATGGAGCAGCCAGCAAGGGCACCTGTCCAAAGGGGCAGGGCTGAACAAGGGGAAGCCCTACTAAAATGTCTCTTTTCATCTTAAGGATAAGGAATAAATTATATAAACAAGAAAGTTATGAAATCATGTATCTTTCCTACATGAATAAAGTTCCTTGTGCACCAAGCACAAAATAGTAGCCAAGGTGTATACAACTAGTTGAGCACATCCTCTGCCATCTATTAGTGATTCCAAATAGTCAGGGTACATCTAGAAAGCTGCCAACAACAACATCAGGACATTATTAAATATTATTCATTACCTTCCATGGAAAAAAATAAGAGAGAGCCCTTAATCCTTCATCTGCAGTCCAAGAAACCATTGTAGTGTCCCCAGAGGTTTTTTTTGTTCTCTACTTTAGAAGCCTTAGGTTTTGGCTCACAGTTATGTTCATGAACAGAATGAGTTGTTGGGTTTTTTTTTAAAGAATATTTTCCAACAAGGTAATGCTTAAAAACTCCTTACCTTTCTGATTGTGGAAAGGAGATGCTCCTCTCATTCCCGAGGCACCAGTTATTAGATTAGAGGCAGTGGAGATTAATATCTTTAGTACAAATACATTAAGCAACAAAAAATCCTAGTATCATAGAATTTTTTGTTGCAGCAAAATTCTGCTTTAATGATAGACATAAATTGAATGCTTTTCATGGAGTTGTGAAAATTTGCATCACAACTGGAAAATCTG
This sequence comes from Sceloporus undulatus, assembly GCF_019175285.1. Taxonomy (NCBI): domain Eukaryota; kingdom Metazoa; phylum Chordata; class Lepidosauria; order Squamata; family Phrynosomatidae; genus Sceloporus; species Sceloporus undulatus. The sequence continues at coordinate 178,278,428 of NC_056525.1, forward strand.
TTGCATTCAATGGCTTAACTTCAAATGGGAATCATTAAGCTTTCCAAATATTGCTGCTTCTAGCAGCCCTATGCAAGGTAAGGAATACTGGAAGTTGCAGTTCACTATCTGGAGAGTTGCAGACTTCCCATGAGTGTCCTATATCCAATTGCTAGCCCCAAGTAGAGTACACCCAATTGCTAAATGGTAAGTTAAAACCCTGTGATAAGCTTGCCTTAAGGTTGCTATAAGTCAGAAATTACTTAAGGCACACAACAACAATAGCTACAAAACCAATACTTCTGTAAATCTAACTGGTTAAATGAGTCTGTTCTGGCAAGAACTTGTAACTGGATTTAGGCCAATACCTCTGGTGGGGGACAGAACGTCCAAAAAGGATGGTCTCTTGGTGCTAAGTTTTGGTGGGCGGGGAAGCCACAGCCTCCAGAATGTGGGGCTTCCCTGTGGACCAAAAAGAAACCATGAAAAGTGGGTTCTTCTTGCGATGCCATTATGACATTGCAGTGCACCAATGGCGCACTCGTGACGTAATGGTGCTGTAACATGTGAACGCTATGTGTCTGGCACGTCATAATGGTGGCGCCCATTTGTACAGGGCACCACCATTTTGATGCCGTCGTCACGTGTGAGGGGCATGTAGAAGCCTCGCCCCGAGGCACCCCTTGCACCTGATGAGGGCATCCTTTTCAGCCTGTCTGGACTGGGCCATAGATAAGTTTTTAGTGTCCCATGAAATATCACTACTAATCAGAATTATCGAGTTATTCATGAATGAAGCTGATTTAAGTATGCACCCTGATCTTTTAGAACTATGGAAGTACACAGCCTAGCCTACACATCATCATAGCCAGCATTGGATCCTATGCAAAGTGAAACAAATCCAGTTTTCTCTGTTTTGCATAATTTGCAACTCTACTGACATAGCTGAGAAGCTAGCTCAGCGGCATGGCAGATAGTGCTTTTCATCTCAGTGGCCTAGTACATATGGCCTGGTCTGGAAATGATTCATCCCCCAGTGACACGGAAGACACTAGCCACTACCATTCAGTGGCAAAGGACAAGCTATTAGGTTCAGTTCTTATATATTTCCATGTAAGGCGGATCGAATGAGAGGCAGTGTGCTGTAGTAGGCTAAGCTGGGAGACCAGAGTTCAAATTCCTGCTCGGCCATAGAAACTCACTACGTGACCTTGGGCAAGTCACAATCTATCAGCCTCAGAGGAACACAAAGGCAAACCCCCTCTGAACGAATCTTGCCAAGAAAGCTGCATGATAGGGTTGCCTTAGAGTTGCCATAAGCTGGAAGGCACGCATCAACAACAACAACAACAACAAGAAGGATCATATACTATAGCAGATGCCAGAGGAAATCCTTGCCTGTTACTAGTCACAGTGGAAAATATAAACCAATTATCTGGTTTGCTGTGAGGCTGGTTTGTGCATTCAGGATGGAGAGTTATTCTATCAGTTCCATGAGGACTAGAAAGCTTTTCAGGTGTGCAGATCATGTTGGGTTACCGCCCATCCTTCACTCATTTCTGATCAGGATAGATGGTGGTAATTTCTAGCATAGTAGAATCCATTGTAGTGATGCTGAATCAGCAAAGTAACTGGGTCAGTTTGTAAGACAGGCACATGGCACGCCACGAATAGGGATCTTTTGTCAGTGCTACACCCTTACACTCAGCCTTCTGCACATTAGCTGAGGCAGCAGCATATTGCTGGGCTGCTCATCATGCAAAAGTTCTTACTTCTTATTCTTCAGCCCCTGTCAAGGACTATTTTAGCAATGCCACCATCAGAGCAGCAGAAGGAAACCTGATAGTGCTTTAGAGATTCTACCAGTACATTTATAAATATTATGACAAAATAAAAGGAAAAGTGAAAGGGGAGAGGGAAGGGGATCATTAAATTTACGAAGTGATATGGTACCATTGCAGACTTGCTTATTTGGCTCCTGGTCACCCCATGTGGAACTAATGAATATATAGCTTATGTAATGTTAGAGCAATATTTATGGTTTATTGTTTGAATGCTTCTGATTATTTCATGTCATCCTCAATCAATATTCTTCTCTTTTTAAAATTCCAGCTTCATTGTTCATTCATTGACTCCAGTCCAGAGAAAGCTACTTGTATTCTGTTGAAATCAACAGGACACAGCAAACACATCTGTGATCTGCTTATGTCTCACTGATTTTTTTTTAAAAGACCAAAACCTTCCCTTTTTTCTGGACTGGGGCCCTATTGTCAGATAGAAACTATGTAGTTACCTCAAATGTACTCCCATATTGTGTGATAAGAGACAAGCTAAGTGAGAGCCACTGTTCCAACAGGCTGTCTTGGGCTTGCTTCAACCAGGGGTGGGCAACAGAGAGCCCATGGGCTGATGCAACCCTAGTCATTTTCAATTCCTGGTTTTCCCTTTTCCTGCTCCCACTGATGAAAGCATAGTTGTTAAATTTGGTCCTACAAGGAGAGGACTTTAGACTTTCCCCCCTTTCCATAAATGGAGAAGATGCTCTGCCCTGCTTATCAGCAAGGCTCTAAGTCTATGGTATGAGAAGACATTCCGGCACCCCACTGCACCATAGACAGCATCTGCAGTGTCTACTTTGTTCTGGAGGCAAATGCAGGTGTGGGGATCAAACTGAGGTCTCAGAAGTGGTGGTATGGCTCTGGTGGATTGGAGAAGTGACCACTCAGAATCCTAGAGTAAGAAATGGCATCATGGGCCATTGAGTCTAACGTACAGCTCAGTGGAGGATCTCTAAAGAAACTGTCTCCAGCAAGTAGCCATCCAGATTCTTTTTGATGATATCCAGAGAAGGAGACCGCCTTCCTGGGCAATTGGTTCCAAATAATTTTACTGCCCCAAAAAGCTGGCAACATCATTCCTAATTGCTGCTTTACTTCTGTAAAGGAATTTTGTTTTGCCTATTTTTTTTAAAAGTAATACATTACAGTTAAACAAGTTACTTGTAATGCATTACACCAAATCTGAGCATAATATTGTGTGTACTATCAGTCACTTGGTGTCCTTCCCAGCTGTTTCAGTAGAAACCAAGTTGTCTAGCTGATCCATACTAGGAGAATATCTTACTTTTAACCTTTTTGGTGCTTAATTTTTGCCCCTTTCAGCCGATGAACCTGCCCACAAAATTACATGGAAAAATGAATAAACAACATTTGGAAAGACCTGGGACTTGGCTTTAATTAGGAAGTAGAAATAAGCTCCAGGTTCCCTATGAAAGAAGTATATTTATTCGTATTTTTGGCTTGATTTTCAAAGGTGTTGAGCACTTAACTCTCACTGTTGTCCATGTAAATTATGGATGGTCAAAACCTTTGAAAATCAGGCCAAAATTGCCCTTAGACATTAAGCTCTTGAGGGCAGGATCTTGATGCTTATTTGATAAACTGTATTTTGTAGCACTGTCTCCCCAGACAGCAATATATGAGTAATAATAATAATAGCTAGCAGATTTGGGCAAAGAGTTAGAGACATTTGATGTGGTTCTACAAGGGCTTTCATGGTGCATTTTATTCCCTTTAACAAAAATAAGCTCTTGTTTTACAGGCAATATACTTCCTGAGCACAATAGAAGCGACATGCCTGAAAACAATTTGGAAACAGGAAGGTGTTTGCCTGCTCATGTGCAACTTGGATACTTTTCCATAATTTCTGATTTCATTTTCTTGAAATAACTTGAATCAAAAGCTGCCAACTGGCAGTCTCGGCAAACTAAGAAAGGGCTTGTTTGCTTGCAATTACTTCTGCATCACAATGCCAAATGACCAGAGTATTTGAGCTAAGTATCTCCATATGTGAGTTAATCTGTACCTCCACCATCTAGAAAGCACCCCTTTCTTCTTTCTATTTTGTCTCTTTCATGATATTGTTGTGTAGCAAGTGGCTCAAGCAGACTGGCAGGCACTCAGAATAATTGAAACCTTTGTTGGGCTAGATCCTGCAAACTAATGAAGAGACAACTCAAGGTAGACCTGATAAAATTTACCCTAAGCAGTCTTTAATCTGATGGCTATGCAGTCCAAATCCAGTTTAAAGACAAAGAAGCAAAAGAAGAGAGAACAGAAGGTTTAAAATTATACATCAGACGTGATCACCTAATCTGCAGACTGAGCAGGCACCCAGATCACATAGCCACTGTCTCCTCAGAGCTTGGAGAAGTTGTTTTATAAAATTATTAATCAGTCATCCCACATTGGATCTGCGGATGGCAAGTCTGCCAATACCAAGGGCCAACTATACTTTACTCCCAGGAAACTGTTTTATCGTGAGATCCCCCAGCCCCTTTCATCCCGCTACTCAAAAGGACATCTAAAGGAAAGCAAATATTCAAATATCAAAGCTACACATATGCCCAGAGTGCAAAGAGAATAAAATAATTTTAAAAATGATGCTTACTCTTACAGCCTTTGTAGGTGATTGATAGCCTGGATGACACATTTCTGATAAGTTTGTGGCCCCTGCACCACCTACCAACCTGCCTCCCATTCCTAATTCCACCCTGATCCCAATTCAAGGGTCAAAACACATGTTTTAAAACACAAGTCTTCCCAAAAACAATGAAGCAAACTTGAGATTTATTAAAATTGCCATAAAGCCTTCAGGCATCCAGAAAAAGAGTTTTCACATCAGAATGAGAGGAATGCCATGTGTTCCAATAGGACCGAGACACATTATTTCATCCATGCATATTTAGCCTGAGCCTGAAATTTAAAGAAGCCATCCAAAGTGCTGAGCCCTGTCTCTCAAATAGCTTCAGCACCATCCACATATATCCTTTGGAGTTTGTACTAAAACACTAGTAGATTCACTGACCCACTGACATGGAAGACACCAGCTGTCACTGTTCTGTCTTTAGGAAATTATATGTTAATTCCTTCACCAGCTCCTCAATCTTGGCAATACTGGAGTATGGATGTCAGGGAACATCATCCAGAACATGTGTTTTCCAATTCCATCTTATTGGGAAAAAAATGAGATTTAGTGTATTATGAAGTCAAAGGCTTTCATGGCTGGCATCCATAGTTTTCTGTGGGCTTTTCTGGGCTATGTGGCCATGTTCTAGAATAGTTTATTCTTGGTGTTTCACCTGCATCTGTGGCTGGCATCTTCCGAGAATGCTGGCATGGAAGAGAGTTGGATACACACACACACACACACACACACACACTGTGTGTGACCCTGGGTAGGGAGGAGTGATTTCCATGTTAATCTGTGTATTGTTCTGCTGTTGATGGCAGGGCTCAGGGTGAGAGGATATGCAAAGAGAATTAGTGTCTATTTAATTAGTGATCACTGTCTGCTGGGAAAACCCCTGACCCTGGGTGGTTTTCCATTTGCATTTGCTGAATCCTGATTTTGCTGTTTTTCAGGACTGGTAGCCAAATTTTGTTCACTTTAAGGGTTTCTTCTTTTGTGTTGAAGTCATCCAGGTGTTTGTGGATTTCAATGGCTTCCCTGTGCATTCTGACCTGGTAGTTGTTGGCATGGTCCAGAATTTTGATGTTTTCAAACAGCATTTTATGCCCAGGATGGTTTATAACATGTTCTGCTACTGCTGATTTTTCTGGCTGACTCAGTCTGCAATGTCTCTCATGTTCCTTGATTCGTGTTTGAATACTGCATTTGGTAGTCCCTATGTAGACTTGTCCGTAGTAGTTTACCACATACCATGCAGCTGTGGACAAGTCTACATGGGGACCACCAAACGCAGTGTTAAAACACGCATCAAGGAACAAATCGAAGGAATGAATCATTTCACAATTACAGGAGGAAGTGCTTGGCCACTCCATTTCATCTATGAACTGCGGGTGATGACTTTGCTTTAAAAAGGCTTAGGGGTGTGGGGAATTATTTTACTTGTGTCTGTATTTTTCAAGAATAGTATGAATATTGTTCTAAGTATACCCGTTAGTTTTGTGAATGTAGATAGGATAATATATGTGTGGGCATCCAGTGCCAGGCTGCTACTAAACAGAGTGAGGAGCTGAATTTAGATGTCATGAAAAAGACAGCAGATTCTTAAGTTATTAAATTTATTTTTACTCCTGTTATTGCTGCCAGGGTGGGAGAAATGCTTGTGGAATTTTCTGCTATATAAGCCAAAAAAAGTCACGTACTCACTCATATACACTTACCAAAATGGGAAATAATGAAGTGGTGAAAAGATTTAATCTGTTAAATTTCTGTCAAATCTGAAGTTGCTGGAGACATTCAGGTTTTGAGGGTTGTCTTGAATTAGGTAAATGGGGAATCCCTTGCTGCCTAAATATAGTAGTAGAATTCAAAGATACAGCTGTGTTAGTCTGTAGAACCTTTGAGGTTCTACCTTTGAGACTGACTGAATAAAGAAGTTGGCAGCATGAGCTTTTGAGACTGAAGTCTAAGAAATCTCATGCTGCCAACTTATTTATTTCAGTCTGTCTCAAAGGTGCTACAAGAGCTCTCTACATACTGCCCAAACATAATTTAAGATAGCAATAATTTAGCAATAACTTATTGGCCTGATTGCTCTTGCGTGTCCCGGCTAGAGGAGACTGAAATAGTTGAATACTGAGTCAACACTTACATAAATCCCACTGATTCAGTGGGCCTCTTCTAGTGGGAATTATCAATAGGATTGAGGCCATAATTATTTATTTACATGATACTATCTTATTCTATTTTTCCTTCAGTGAACTCATATATACATAGCTATTCTCCTCTTTACTTTATCATTTCAACAACTCTGTGAAGTAGATTAGGCTGAGAAAACACTCATCTTGGAGAGAAATGGGAGTGGTAGAGGTCTGTGCTGGGCCTTGTGTCAGTCAATATTTTTATAGATTATTTGAATGAAGTCAGAAAGGATATTTATCAGCTTGGTAGATGACATCAAAATGGGAGGGGAATGTAATATTTTAGAAGACAGAATCGGGATTAAAGAGGATGTTAACAGATTAGAGAGGTAACTAAACTGACAAAATGAATGTTAACAGGGATAAATGTACTGTTCCACATTTAGGCAGGAAAAATAAATAAATGAACAAGCATAGGAAAGGGTGACCTTGACAACAGTCTGTATAAAAATGATCTAGGGGTCTTAGACCACAAGCTAAATGTGAGCCAGAAGTGTGGTGTCATGGATAAGAAAGCTAATACAATTTTATGCTGCCACATCAGAATTATAATGTCCAGATCAAGAGACATAATAGCACCATTCTATTCTGTTATGTTCAGATTTCACCTGGAATATTGTGTTCATTTCTGGACATCACTGTATAAAGAAGACAGCTATAAATTGGAGCATGTGTCAAGGAGAGTGTCCAAGATGGCAGAGAATATAAAAATGATGCCATATGAAGAATAATTGAAGGAGCTAGATATGTTTAGCTCTGAGAAGAGAAGACTGGAAGATAATCTGGTATTTATTTTTAAAAATTTGAAATCTGTCATATGAAATATAGACCAGATTGTTTCTGCTCCTTCACAGGGTAGAACCTGAACCAGTGGATTATAAGGAAGGAGATTCCAACTAAGTATTAGGAAGACCTGTTCAAAAGCAGAACAAACTAACTTGCAAAGTAGTTGTCTGTTCTTTGTCAGAAGATTTAAAGAGAAGGTCAGTGGCCCTCAGTCATGAATGCACCAACCACACATGCAAAGATGGTGAGATTGAGAGAAAGCCCTCCCTTGTAGATTTTAAGGCATGTGCTAGTTTATATAAGGAGATACTATCTTTCAGATAATCTGGACCCAAACTGTGTAGTTCCATAGAGTGACTAGCTGAAGGTCACCCAATGAGAATAATAATAATAATAATAATAATAATAATAATAATAATAATAATAGGATTTATTTATATGCCGCCCAATCGCTGGGAATCCAGGCGGCTTAGAACAGAGGGGATAATAGATGGTTCTAGAGTTTGAACTCCCAAGTCCTGGTCTAGTAGCCTAGCCATTGTACTACACAACACTTGTTCTTATGGTGGCCTGTGACTGTAATAAAAAATTATCTGTCACTGGCTGTGAGTTGAAAAATTAACAATCACGTGATGATGCTGAAGATGAAGGATGCTCTGCTATTGATATTTATATATCACCTTCAGTGTGCATAGTAATATAGTGTTCTTCATAGGCAATTTTTTTTTTAAAGCCCCTGCTCCTTAGGAGCACTGAAATAGTAGGGGAGAATGAGGGGGACAAGGGGAAGGGAATATTTGTGCATTGCCTAGAAAACAAAAGAAACTACAGGTACTTGATTCTTTTTTTTTAATCTATTTAATTTTCACCATCTGTTACTCATCTATAAAATGAGATAATGCAACCCACTTTTGCAAAGTACCATTTGAGCTCTGTGATGAAGAGTGTCATTATATTATATTATTCTAGAACAGATTATGTTCAGATGAGGCATCACCACATGACCTCAGGTGGCTGCTGTCAACAGATGGCAATGTGGAATCCTTCGGGCTTGATTATTTACTTATTCAGAAGATTTACAATTATAAATAATGCTGGGAAAATACATCCCAGGTCTTTTCTATTTTATACTAAAGCCTGTTTTCTAGTTACCATATGACCGGCATCATAATATAATGACATAGGGTTGAGTCTTTAACCCAGCATGGCTAAAAAGTCTGCTTAGAGTGTTCATTTTTCATTATCTTTTACTCAAGTGGACAATGTAAATCTGATGTTGGTTTTGAGAAGAATGCTTTCATTCCTACATGGGTAAATGGGTATGTTTGTCTGATTCAGCTTGGAAAACTTCAGCCATCCCAATTAATGTCAGTGAAGCTCTTGGAGTTTGCATATAATTTTTCCCCAGTTAAATGTAGAAAATTGGGGAAAGCATGGGGGTTTGAATTTAGAAGCATTCAGAGAGTGGAAGGGAAAGGAGGAACAAGAACAACTATAATGAAAATGAGGTTAAAAATCGGTCCGTTCATTTGCCTTGGCAGGTTGATTTTCCTTCTTCTCGGTAATATTTTGTTTTCTAGATTTGTTGTTTTTCCCCATGTCCTTCATATGAAATATTAACAAAGTTGCTACTTGTCAAACTTAGGGTTGGGTCCCCATCTCCTTCCATTTTAAATTGCACCAATTTCATTTGCTATTTACAAGTCGAGAACCTGATGGCAGGCTTGTTTGTTTTTATCTCTCCCTTCTGGAAAGGTCACTATGCTGTCACTGCAAGCCATGAGTAACAGAAGGGTAAATTAATGGAATCTAGTGGCCAAAAGAAAACATGCAGCTCCTTCTCATGAGCTGTTTTTTCTTCTTCTTCTTTCATTGCTGAACTTTCCACAGATTCCTCCAAGTTAGAAAGGCTTCCCCGAGGGAATCACTCACCTTCCATTACTGAACCGTCAAAAACCTGGAGCAGAGTGAGAACATGACTGTGAGTTACATTCCCTTCTGGAGCTGCTTGCTAGTGGTAAGCCAAGCAGAGTAAATAAAAGAAACTAATTTCCTTTTGGGGAGGAGAATACAGTGTAGCTTATTACTGAAAACACACACACCTATGCATAATCTTTTTAAAATATTACTGAAATTCAAGTGTTTTGCAGGGGTTGCCACAGAAACACGTAGCACCGTGTAGTATCCAAAATAGGATGTCTAGACAAACTCCTACTGTCTGACCTTTTATGTATTTCCTAATCCAACCAATCTTGCCAACCAAAGTGGTGACTAAGCAGCAATTCACTTTATACACTGTCATAAAGGCCTGACAGGGCCCAGGTCACTGTTATAAATTTCAGTCTGGCTACTTCAGCAACTCTCAGCTTCCTTCACCAACACAACTCCCATGTGGTTTCTGGGCTATGATGTGTGCACTGGATCATCATGAAGTAATTTTGGAGAGGGGGGGAGCTGTAAAAATCCAAAAGCCACAAACTCGGCTGTGAAACAGAGAGCACTTTCATTCAGCAGAACCCCAGAGTTTACATAAAACTGTAAAAGGAAGACTGGAGAAAGTCTCTGGTGAAAGCAAAATAAAGACGGCAGTGACGTTAAGGTCTAAAGCAGCCATCTCTTTGGGGAGGGTGGGGAGGAGATCAGAGTTTGCACCTCTGCAATATTAAACATTTTTAAAAAATGAACTTCACTGAATAGCTACACCACATGTGAACTGCATTCCCTCCTCTTCTCTCCTCCACTGAGAAGTCAATTTGTTTATTCATTTCCCCCACTCCCTCAGCTGCTTCCTGAAGCAGCCCATGCATAAAAAGCAAAGCAAGATTAGTTAAAAGGCACTTCATAAAAATCAGAGGGAGTGGAAGTAAGATAAACATCTTGTTTCAGAGTCCTTCCATGATAGGATCCTTCCTTGTTTCAGAGTCCTTCCAAATCCACCCAGCTTCAGATATTTTACAAGTTGTTTGTAGGCTGCAAGACCCAATCATAGGCAAGGAATCTTGTAAGTTCATATAGTGGCTGAGCAACAAGTCACTTTACAAACAAAAATGTACCATGGACCTTCTATACCCAACTGAGAGACAAGATACAGCTACTTGCAAAATTCAAGGACATCAGCTGCAAAATTAAAGGAGGCTCAGCACTAGTAGTCTACAGGTTACCTTCAACATGGACAAGCCTGGCCTTATCATTAGGCAAAAACAACTTTGGAAGCTTTTTATTCAGTTGGGCAACATAGTCACTGGAAGTGAAAAGGACTTTTTTTAAAAAAAATCTGGCATTTGATTAAAAGGGGAAAGCCTCTTTTTACAGAAGATTAAAAAAAAAAAGAGGGGATGTCATAAAAGGACAGCAAACATACCCTCCAACTGTCCTGATTTGGCAGCAACAATTGCAAATTAATTTTCTCTCACCTCACTTTTAAACTACTTTTAAAATGCCCCAGTTTCTCTCTTCTCCTCCTGCTTTCCCCCCTTGTAGTCAGCTTACTATAATAGTTGTAGATTGAGTTGAAAATACAAATGTAGTTTGTGCACAATTAACTCAGCAGGGTGAGAGGAGGTGATGGAATCTTTCCTTTCCCAGTAGGCTCAGGCAAAAGCAAATGGCTGCAGCCTTACCTGTATCCCAGTTTTCATCTGTGAAATTCTAGCAGCAATAAGTACAGTGAGCCTGTGCCATACACAGGCTCCCCACCCACGGTTTTCAGCATATGCTGAAGCCAGGGGACAGTGTGGTGAATGGCACACACACACCATTATTTCCAATGGGACTTGAGCATAGGTGTTTTTCTTCTTACGCGGGGGGTCCAGAATGGATCCCCCGCATAAGGGAAGGGAGCACTGTAAATGCATGCGTGCGTGCATGCATTACTGAAGCATTTTTCTTGACAGGAATAGGATCAGTTTTATGATTAGCTGCAATCCAGCCCCCTCCATTTGAGACTGCACACACACACACACACACACACACACACACACACACGGTAAGTCCCACCAATTGTGCCCTCCTTAAAAAGATTTTGCTTGCCTAGCTTTGGTACCATGAATCCTAACTGGGGTGGATTATGTGAGGTGCTATTTGCTGCTCTGCTTCAGACAGCAAATTGTGTCAGGCTGTTCCACTAAACAAACTTGATGAAATAAAGAGAAGGATCTCTCTGGATGAGCTTAATGCTCTAATGAGTTCATAAAGGGAAATATGGTCCTTCAAATAATTTGAACCCCAGCCATTTACAGCTTTATACGTCGAAACAGGCACTTTGAATTATGCCTGGAAATGGACTGGTGGTTGATGGAGCTGTTGCAACAAGGGAGCTGTGTACTCCCTGTAGTCACCTCCAATTGGGATTTAAGTGTGCACGGTAAAACAATGTTAGGAGTTCCTCCCCAGTCTTTCCATCACTGTGTATGGGATGCTTAGGCAAACCATTTAGTTGGAGTGTTGTTTGTGCAATCTATAGTCCATATGGTAAAGTGTGCAATGCAGTTAGAGGTCCTCTGAGTTTAGTAACATTTTATATATTAAAATGGTTTGAAGATCTGAGAGAGTACAAGTGATGCTGGTCAGGTTCACCAAACAGACATTCTGTGCAGCATTCTGCTGCTAGGATGATCTTTTCTATCCGTCGCTTTGACCATATTACCCCTCTATTGTTATCCCTTCACTGCCTCCCCATTCCCTATAGAGTTCGTTATAAGCTTCTTTTGTTGACATTTAAGGCTCTGCATGGTTTGGCTCCTCCCTATCTGTCCTCACTTGTCTCCCCTTACCATCCAGCTCATACTCTAAGATCTAGCAATGCTGGGCTGCTGGTTCAACCTAGGATCTCCTCTTCCCCTGCCCGGATCTGCCTTTCCTTTGCTGCCCCCCACTTTTGAAGCCTTCTTCCCATGCAACTGAGAACCACCACTTCTTTAGCCAGTTTTAAACCTAAAATAAAAATGTATTTGTATGGGGATGTGTTCCAACTCACAGTCTGATTTGGTTGTTTCATTGTGGTATTTAGCTTATTGTTAATATTTTATGATATGATAGTTTTATATTTGTTCATATTCTTAGACTGTAAGCCAGAGACAGTTTTTTTAATTGGTATTTGAATGTTCATTTTGTACAGTGCTGTGCAAATTTACAGTGCTTTATATAATAATAATAATAATAATAATAATAATAATATAGTTCCAACCTGAGATGGACTGAGTTTTAAAGATGCATTATCTTGAAAAGTAGGGTAGTAAATTCAGTGTATCTAGCAGAGAAAAACATGGAATCATTTGTGCAGTGAAGTATTTTTCTGAGTATTGTACAGGACAATTCCACTGCAGCTGAAGAAGATAATCACTCTTGGAGGTCTCATGGGCACAGTAAATTATCTGTATGTGAGAGGATGTTTGGGGAGGCTTTTTTTGTATTATAAATAAAAAGAAAGTTAGTGTTCCCACTCCCCATTCATCCCAGAGGTATCCGCCTCCAAGCACTTAGACATCTGCAGTGTTTCAAAGAGAAACTCTTTCCAACACATACACTTCTTCCAAAATGGAGCAAAAATGCCTCACCTTGTAAAACAATTTTATTAGGTAGGTAATTTTTCTGAAGAAATTTTTATATATTTTTTTCTGTCTCCGTATAACTTACATCTTGTAGCTTTGCTTCTGTTTTATGAGTTTTAAGTGTTTGGTTATCGTCACATTTACATACACACTTGAGCTGTTTGTATATTCCCACAACAGAGCCAAATGGTAGCCTTCAAAGGAAGACTAACACTTATCAAAGATAAATCATATGCATGTATAGCAAAAAGTGTTCATAATATTAGGGAATTAGTTTTGTGGTTTATGTTTCACAACCATCCACTTAGTCCAAAACAATCAGCCCAAACTTGTAATGTAAACCTAAACATGTCTACTTAGATATAAGAGTCAATGAGTTCCTTTGGGACTTATATTCAAGAACATACACATTGGATTGCAGTATATCATTACATGAACAAAAATGTTTATCAGTCATGACTACCCCAAAAGAGAGTTGGATGCTGAAAAATTGGGAAAGGAGCAAAGAAGAATAATTTACAGAAATGTTCACTGTTTTTTCTAAAATGACATTTCTGAAGATTCTTTCAGAAAAAGAGAATCATATAAGACTGGCATTAGAAACCCCAGTGTAGTCATCTCACACAGATGTATCCTAAACCAATGGTTTAAAACTGGTCTTAGACTCTAGCCATGAGTGACACAAAAAATATGCATGGCAGGCATAACTGTATTTTAGCACAAGCAAATCTCATGCAAACCTCCTAAAATATGACATGACTCACAATGGCTTTTGACTAGAACTTGGAAATGTTAAGCTTTTAAAAAGTTATTTGTTCCCATTATTTATTATACAGTTTCAAAAGTAATTTGCTTAATAGTGGTTAAAAAGAACATCATTTGCATTGTTTGCATCATTTGCTAATTTTTATTACATGTCACAGTGGGAGACTTCAGACTAATAAGAATGCCACAAAACTTCAAAAATTTCAGCCAAAATACTTCTAAAAATGCTTTTTAAAAGTAGCTTTGAAAACTGATCATAATACTGTGCCTTGTGCTAATAAATTCCCTTGGTTCCCACTTGGTGGCTAAGATCCACTAAGTAAAGTGATGTGGAATATCCCCACATCTGCAATTAATATATTTATTCCAAGCCTTTGTGTGGTCAAGGAAGTCCATATATTATAGAAAACACAAAAGAAAGTGAAAGCCATTAACAAAGGTAACAAAAGATAATCTCTAAACTAAAAGGAGAAGGAAGGAGGAACCACGACCACCACTTCCTACAACCATCTATTGGTTTTTAATACATTGATATATGTTCTTGTCTGTATATGTTCTTGTCTGTATGAGAGCCAGTGTGGCATAGTGGTTTGAGTGTTAGACTGCGACTCTGGAGACCGTGATTCAATTTCCAGCTCAGCCACGAAGCCCACTGGGTGACCTTGGGCAAGTCACACTCTCTCAACCTCAGATAGCAACTCTCATCTGAACAAATCATGCCAAGAAAACCCCATGATACGTTTGCCATAATTCAGAAATGACTTGAAGGCACAACAACAACAACAACAGCAACAACAAAGTTATTTGTGGGTTTTTTGGGCTATGTGGCCATGTTTTAGAAGAGTTTATTCCAGATGTTTCGCCAGCATCTGTGGCTGGCATCTTCACAGACAACAAAGTTTGTGCAATTTGTTACTTCATTCATTTGGACACACACACACACACACACACACACACATCCAAATGAGCTGTTTTTCTTTTGAACAGTTTGTATAATGGCTTGTTGTGGTTGGAAAGAAAGAAAAATCCAGGCAGGGAAAAGTGATCTTCTGAAATCCGTCTTACAAAATCTCACTACAGTTGCCTACACGAAAAATCGATTCTGTTTTATCTCTCATGCAAAACAGACTTGGTCAGGCCCAGGCTGTCACAGGATATTGGACAGCCTTGCTCATACTGGCTGGATCGTTGTAGGCCCATTTGTTCCAAAGGATTTAAGCCTTGTTGGTGAACTGGAAACATAAATTTGCTTATGATTGGGAATGCCAAAATCTGTGATGTGACAAAATAAATGCTCAGTGGACTTTGTTTTCTCCCTCATTTAGTGAGCTGTGAATGGATTAAATGCCACTTTAAAGCCTGGGTGTTGCATGTGATAGACACATGCCTGAAATTTCCTTTCGATGTGGCTTCTTTCTGTTTAAATAGTTCTGCTTGGAGAGTGAAATGTGAATGAGAAAAGAGAGTAAGGGAGAGAAGGAGGAAGATGCAATAAGATGGCGAAGATTACAATTCCTGACCCATTGCCAAATTGGTCTGGGAAAGTTGTTAAACTGCCCAATTTAGCTAAAGAAAAAAAAAGGGGGCTTAGCCAGTGGGGTGATTCAACTGGCCAGAGGGAGCCAGCTCATGGATTCTATTTTAGCTGAGCAGATGTGGTTTGTTTTACCACTCGTTTTGGTTCAGTCTGGAAGTGCATGTGCTCTTGCACTAAGTTCTTGGATCTGCTTCAACAGACACTTCTACAGCCTGTACGAGGGAAGGCACTTGGGAGGGGAAAGGGAGGAAAACTCCTGGCACGGACAAGAGGAAACTCCTTTGCCGAATGGTTTCTCCATATTCAGAGTAGGAAGAGCAGGAAAAGCTTGAAATGCCTGCCTCCCTCGGATGACTCATCCTGCAGAGTTCTTAGGGCACTGATGTATTTGGACAACATGTGTCTTTGAAGCAAGATTTGCATGCTATGTGGGTGTGATAGGTATACATGTATGTATACATGTTTGCCTCCTGTATATGTGTGTGTGTGTGTGTGTGTGTGTGTGAAAGTATTCTATTCAATCACTATGTTTTTGATTGATTTTAATTTTATTGATACAGTACTTGAATAACATTGTACGCTTTCACAAATTTTTAGTCATGATTGTTTTAATGGAAGTAAGTTGTTGTAAGGTGCTATGAGTACTGGGCTGGGGAAAGGATGAAATGAGGAGGAAGAGAAAGAGGAATAGGAATAATATCAAGTAGTAGAAATGCCTCATGGATCCATGGGGAACTAGATCAACTAGAATAGAGGCAGGTGTGTGTGTGTGTGTGTGTGTGTAAAACTGGAGATAGAAAATTGTTTTTCAGAGAAAGTATATATGACTGAGGCACTGCCCCTCATGGGAAATACTCTATTCCTAATGTGAAGTTTTCTTTTCTAGTATTTGCATCAAAAATCTGCAAACTCTATTTGACCAGGAGAGACGCTGGAACAAAAGAAATGTCTGCATAAACTTTATGGAACTCTGCCACTTCCAGCAATCTTAAATATTGCTCTCCAACCAGTTACTGTTTTCCCTATGTTGGTTCCACAATTTGCTCTGCTCCATCAAAGAAGAATGAAAGGCGGGGGCAGGGGGAAGAGAAGAAAGAAAAGAAGAAAGTGTCCTGCCTCCCACAGTGTCACCCATCAACATACATGGATCTTATAATTTGAATTTTAGCTTCCACTTTATCTATACTCTCTAGCACTTCAATGTAAGAGTCAGTGTGGTCTGAATGCTGGCTGGCAGACCAGGGCTGAAATTCCCATTCAGTCATGAAAATCCCCTGGGTGACCTTGGACAGGTCAAAGCCTCAGAGGAAGGCAATGATAAACTCTCTCTGTACAAATCTTGCCAAGAAAACCCTATATTCTTGCTATAAGGCTGCCATAAGTTGGAAATTAATTGAAGGCACTCAACCACCAGCACCACAACACACTTGAATGAGCACTTCAGAGTAATTTTATTTCCCTATATTATGTATGACAACTTGATTCACATTCTCCAGCTTGTGGGCAGGACTGAGCTTACCATTAGACAAAGCAAAGCAGAAGCTCAAATTCTGGCTATCATGAAAGGGTGGCAAATTGTTACTTATCTAATTGATAGTAAGTATACTTTTACTGCTGGGGAATGAGGAGATGGTACAGATTCAAGAAAATTATTATAAATTGATATGGAAATGTTATTTGATGCCAGTGAGATTACATAATATTGATAAGAATAATTCAAAAAATTGCTGGAGAGGTTGTCAAGAACTAGGGCCATATATACATATGTGGTGGCAATGTAAATATGTACAAGAATTTTAGGGAAAAGTGATTATAGAAATAGAAAGTATTATGAATATAAAATAGATAGAAGTCTGAATATAGTATTGTTATCACTATATAATTCAGAGAAATAGAAAAAAAGAAGAAAAAGATTTGATAACAAACTTGCTTACAGCAGCAAGATTAAGCATAGCTAGATGTTGGAAAACAAAAATACAGTTGGAGCATTGTACAATTGGAGGAGTGGTATAAAAAGGTATGGAAATTAGTGATTAATAATAAATTGACATGCAGAATGAAAGTAAAAAAGGGATTGTGGAAAAAAGTGACATTGATGGAACCTGGAAATAATTAATTGAGAAAGTATTGTGAAAAGAAGATGGAAAATTACCTCTATGGGAGGAATTGAGATTTTGGATGGAATGTAAGGGTGAAAATGGCTCTGGGGAAGAGGAGCACTGAGGTGGGATATAAAATATACTTAGCCAAGTTGTAATATAATGTAGAAAATATGTATATGGAATTATGTATTGTATAACATTTATATGTATGAACTTTAGTTTCAATAAATTTTTATACATTTTTTAAAAAAAGATAACAATATGAGGAATTTTAATATAGCCATACAATTATGATCAAAATGGTGTTTTGAGAAGTTATGCACTGATTCTTTATTTATACATGATTGCACTGTGTCTATATATATATATATATATATATATATATATATATATCTTTATTAATGCATATATATATATATATAGAGAGAGAGAGAGAGAGAGAGAGAAGACTACTAAGGGTCCATCTAAATAATGCAGTTTAGCATAACTTTAACTGCCATGGCTCCATCCTACAGAATCCTGGGATTTGTAGTTTTGTGAGGCACCAGCACACTTTGGCAGAGAAGGCCAAAGACCTTATAAAAGTACAAATTTCAGGATTCCATAGGATGGAGATACAGCACTTAAAGTGCTGTCAAACTGCATTATTTCTACAGTGTAACTACACCCCAAGTGTAGCTCCAAGTGGATTTAATTTTTGGAGACTACTGCTCCAGCTAACACAAGAAAGATATTTAACAATAACGACATGACTAACTTAAATGTAATGGGTTTGCTCTTCACATGACTAACTTTAGATTCAACCCAAAGTATGTTAGAACAATTAATAACTTCATTCCAAAGGCTACAATCCTGCACATACTTACTTCAAAGTAAGTCCCACTGAATGCAATGGAATTTATTTTTGATTCAACACACACATGATTATGCTGTAAGTATACTGGAGTGAGTGGAAACCTCAAAGAATCCAACAGGAACTATAGTGTTCAAGTATAAATTTGAAAGTAAGAGGCAAATTTAGCTACCTCATTCTGAAGTCCAGTTTTCCATCACTATCACTTACCCACATCACATCTGTAAACTGAAAACACTGAACTTTCTGTGAGGGTTATTATAACAGCAGTGAAGGTAAAGATGATACACAGGTTTGCCTGCATGTAGAAATAACAACAAAATGTAAGCTCACTACCATTTTAAAACCATATTCTAGTTTTTCTCTCTCCACTTCCATTTTTTTTTCTTCTGTCATTTTGGAGCACCACAACTACTCACTTTGACTAATCGCACAACTGGAATGCTTCCCATTTTATAGAGTCTTATGGCACTAGAGACTTTAACTTTTTTTAAACTGCTGTTCCAGGTAATACAAGAAGAACATTCAAAAACAACAACAGTTGCTGGTGGTTTATAGTATTAATATAACTTATACTTTTGATGCAGTCAGGGTAAGATTCCCAAGTCTCAAGCTTGACCTAAAATTTCCTGTTTAACAAGATTTCCAGGAAAAGAGGTTAAAACACATGGTTAAATTTCAGTCAAAAGCCCGGGGGCAGGCTATTTCTTACGGGACAAGTCTTTCACATTCTCGTCCATTCTAACATTTGAGCCACTTTCTTCCAGCATGTTCATCTTTGTGAGAGAATGAAAGAGAGGCAGAACCAATAATAGTAGTATATGTTTGAGTGATACATAAACACATGGGTGGAGCGCGTACACTGAGAATAATAAAATACATGGTTGCTGCATGCAGAGTCAAACCATTCTTGACTCTTGAAAGCCTCATGCCAAAGGTCTTCCCCAGCCCTGCTGCTCCCTGAAATGTTCTCTAACTTGAGATTTTGGGGAATTGGAGGCCTTATGCACTCACAGCACTTAACACAGAGAGCTGTGGCCTCTAGTCTACTAAAATATTGAGACTTCTCTCACTTCTCTCCTGTGTCCCTCATATCACCAAAGACAATTTGACTCTTCCATACCCTGCTCTGACAAATGTCACCTTTGAGCATCGAGCCCCTTAAGAGACCTAGAAGCCTCCAAAAGTAAGTCTCACAAGGTGGTGGCTTTGTTGCCATTCCTCTCTCTCAAAGTCATTCAAGAATATTATTTGCATTTGTATTCCCATGTCCTTGGCAATCTGTCTCACAGTGATCCTTTGAGAAAGGATTGGACTGGGAATCTATGATGGTCTAGGTCACACAATGAATTTTAGAACGTGAGCTGGCACTTAACCTGTGTGCTCTCACTATTGACTTCTTGGTGTGAGAGGGAAATTGGATCTGCTAGGCCCAGTTCTGACCCTATGTCACACTGTGGTGATGGCAACTTGGGTAGAGAGTGTTGAGGGGTGAGAGGGTCTTCCTGCCACCTTATAATCCCACATACAAGCAGGATTGCTGACTTGGCAAAAACTTGGTGGTCTAAATCAATGGGCACACTGAGCTGCTCAGCACCATGGCAAAGTGTATAGAGTAGGGTGTAGATTATTGGGGCAACCATTCTGCCTTGGAGTGAATGAAACTTCAGCCTACATTTCCCCTAGGGTTTTACATGGCTGTGAGAGAAAGGCAGGAATGAGTTGTAAATGTTGCCGCACCTGCCTCTCTTTTTAGGCTGAGGGCATGTTGGCCTTGTGATTATTCTTTTTGGAGGGACAGTTTTAGGTGACATGTTTTTGGAATCATGGTCTGATTGGGCTTAGTGCCTTTATTCTCTCTCTTTCATCATAGCTTGGCAGAAGGACTAGTGTGGCTGTGAAAAAGGACTTTATTGTTTCACGTGATATGTGCTCAGGAGGTGGACACTCAGGAGGCTAGAACAGCTTTCGGAGGAGACAGCTGCTTAGATTTAAGGTAAGTAACAATAGCAGAGCTGTCATGCAGATAAAATGAGATACATGCTTCGCCTTTCTGCAAAGGGAATGGGTTACCACCTATAGATATAATACAGACTGGCCTTAGTGGTGCCAGGAGACATTGCAGCAAGCTATCCATGCCAGCTTCACTGAACATCTCCTAAGGAAGGGATTAAGACTACCTCCTGGTTTTAGCTTGATGCATTATGCATCTTCCTTCAATAAAGTTATGGCCTATTTAATCCTGTTTATGGG
Organism: Sceloporus undulatus; assembly: GCF_019175285.1. Classification (NCBI taxonomy): domain Eukaryota; kingdom Metazoa; phylum Chordata; class Lepidosauria; order Squamata; family Phrynosomatidae; genus Sceloporus; species Sceloporus undulatus. The sequence continues at coordinate 178,298,920 of NC_056525.1, forward strand.
TGTTTCTTCCTCCTACAGCAGTACAAACATAATATAATGTGTAACTGGTTAATCCTTCATGAGGAAGCCCTAGGGTGAGAGAACACAAGGGAAGAAGGAGACATTTAGCTGTGTAATTCAATTACAGAATATGTTCAACAAAAAGGGGGAAGTAGAAAAGATTGGGGAAAACATTACTGAAAAGCGTGGGTAAGTGCTTTCTGTGGGTAGTGGGTGTTTTTTTTTTTAAATAGCTCTCTAAAAGACAGAAAAGGAAACACAGATGAAGTAGAGGAAAAAGTGAAATGTGACACTAGTGCAGATGCAAATGAGATGTAATAAATATATGCTCAGACATACCAGTGGGTACAGTGTATATTCCCCCTGACCTACTTTTGACAGGGCCCCCCAAAACTGCAGCAGTCAACTTTTTCATGTCCAAATCCATCTAAATTACAACATGAGACCATTTAAGAAAACAACCTTGAAAATTGGGTCTTTGGTCACAGCACAGCATTTCTGAAATAAAGATCAGATCTCTCACAGATCCAACTACACTGCAGAATGACTAATTGTGGGATGACTAATCCTCATCTCCCCTTCAAAACTCTTTCATAATGGCCCAGAAGACATAATTGGCAAGATGCTGTTATCTCACCACTGCTCCTGCAGTGAAAAACAACAACTCATTTTGCTTTATAAAGCATCAAATAGATTTGTTTATGTACTCTTCCTATTCTTAGACGTTTATTTTAATAAAACAGGTTGAATCTGGCACTGGATACATACAAGAGAGAAATGATGTTATCTTTCTTCAGAGGGCACACAGTCTACAATATATTATTCCAACAGAGACAGTGTAGATGAAGACTAGAAAAGGGTCTACCCTTACTAGAATATTCTGGGCTGCCACTGGAGTATTCTGGCCTCAAATTCCCCCTTAATTCTCCCTTTATCTGCTGTCTTTTATTACAGGTTCTCACGGTGAACGATGGGCAAATGCCTTCCTATGCAGATCCCGTTTATTACCTGCTGCTTCTACTGAGGTCAGAACAAGGCAACCATCCATACTATTGATGCTTGGTCCCTTTTTTTGACTCACACCTGCAGTGGCAGCACTGGGCAGCTTGCAGGGACCATGAGTGAAAAGGCAACTGCCATCGTTGCTGTGAAGAGAGCTGAAAACCCACAGCAAAATTTGAGTTATCTAAATGCAGGCTAAGGGGATGAAGCCCTGAAACAGGTTCTGGATCCAATTTAGGGGGTTTATCCTGCATCATGTAAACAGAACACAGAGCACCCAGGAGAGATTTGGGGTAAATCACCCATGTAGACAAGCCCCTAACAAATGCTTACATATGTAATGTGTGATACAGCAGGGGTGACAGTTGTTTAGCCATCCAGGGCCTGTGTCCTATTGTTAGTCCCAGCTAGAATAGATCCATCTCTGGGATTTGCCTGTGTGTCAGGTCATCCTTCAACATGGGTTCAATGGGTTTACATTAGGGACAAATCAATAGGATTCTAGCCTAGATAGTTTGGACTATCAATCCTATAATCCTTTACCAGTTTTCATATTGCCAGGGGTTTGGGGACCTCTCACTTAATATCCAAAGCAACTGGATAGCTAAATTTCACCCACCTCAGTTATATGGAATGTACATTACAGTTGTGACAGAAGATTGATGCTGGCTGTGAATCCAGACAGAAGGTGGGCAGCTGGACCAGAATTTCTTCATATCTCGCCTTCTCACCCTGCTAACCTTCTACAAATTGGTTGTGACATCTTCCTTTGCTTCTCAGAGGTCACAGATGGTGCCATTGAAGGGGGGAGAGTGGAGAAAAACAAAGCCTGCTACTGCCACTCATCTCTCTCAGAAACTATGCTGACCTAGCCTGGCCTTGGTGTTCTCCTATGAACTATGAACCATATACAGTAGTTCAGAGTTCTTCATAGTAACTATGTTTGAAGTAGTTGAAAGCACTTTTGTAATTCAACTTTCCATTTGGCCCCCATAGGTTTTTCACTCAAGTTGACATCATTCTAATACCAGAAGGAAGATTTTCAACATGTATAGTTCTTACCATACTGGTGGTACAGTATTCACCTAATAATAATAATAATAATAATAATAATAAATAATGATTTTTAAAAAAAAATCATACATACTGCCAAAAAATCCTACTAGTACTTGATAGATTTTTTCCCCCTTTGATGCATCTTATCAAGTACAGGACAAAAAGATTTTGTGTTTTATGATGGGATTAAGAGATCTGAGAAATTGCAGGGAAGGAGAGTTTTAACTGCATGTGTTTGGTCTGAATATTGGACTGTGATTCTGGAGACTAGGGTTTGAGTCCTCATTCAGCCATGGAAACCTACTGGGTGACCTTGGGCAAGTCACACACTTAGCCCCAGAAAACCCCATGATAGGTTTGCTATAAACTGGAAACAACTTGAAGGCACACAACAACAATATTTGCTGAAGTGGGAGGCAGCCACAAAAGACCAAGACATCGAATTGAAAGAAAGGCCACAACTTTATTAACCAAACAGCACAGGGGTAGGGTTGGCCCAAAGCATGAGGTCTGGATCTGGATCATCAACCAACCCCTGATTGGTCAATGAACTGATTTGCTTGGTCACGGCCAAGCTTTGGGATGATATAGGGGCCACAAAAAGCACCCTGGATAAGACATGCAACTGGTCAATTGCATGTTTGCTATTCCTAGTCACCAGGAGCTGCTGAATTGCTGTGGCCCCCACAATGGCCACACTGCATGCCCTCAGTGCTCTCGAGTCAAGTGCTATGCAGCCTTGGATACCACGCTCACCAAATCCATGACCTATGCTACCGCCTCAAAAAGAAAAGTTGTGACAACATCAAAGCGAGGGAGGGAGGATGGGAAAGCCGAGCAACTTTCACCATAACAGAATGTTGCTTAGCCTTATATAGACCCACCAACCAATCAGGAGCCAGGATAGGAAGGAGGCACTGCCTTCCTGGCTCCCTCAATCAATGAGCTACCCCGGGGGAACGGGGCAGCCAATAGTAAGGCTCTTCCGCCCCATCCAACAGAATGGGCCAAAAGCCTGACCCCAGCAAGGCATGCTGGGATCCCGGGCAGGCCGGCAAGGGCCCAGACAGTGGCTCGCTCCCCTGGACAGCAGCAAGGCCGGCCCCGAAGATGCGGGGCGGCCTCATATGTGTATATACTAGTGGACTAGTAGTCTTCATTCAAGATTCTGTCCTCTCACTTGCTCTTTAATGTCACTCTCCCATTGTTCTGCTACAGATACAAATAGACTAATTTTGGAACCACTATGCACCACATTCTTTGGTTAAAAAGCAAATGTGGGAGTGGGATTTGCTCAGTCCTTTGGTGTGGAGGAAATAATGTTTTAACTCTGTCTACTGCTACTGTTTCATGTTGTTGCTGTTGCTGTTGCACCTGCTGCTGCTGTTGTGTTCCTTCAAGTCATTTCTTACTTATAGTGACCCTAAGAAGAAGAAGCTATCATGGAGTTTTCTTGGCATGATTTGTTCAGAGAGTTTGTCATTGCCTTCTTCTGAGACTGAGAGAGTGTGACTTGTCCAAGTCATCCAGCGGGTTTTCATGGCTGAACAGGAATTTGAACTCTGGTCTCCTAGAACTCTATGCCAACACACACCACTAAACCATACTGACCCAATAGAACAATCTACTTAAATCATCCTCACAAGTAGACCAGTGGAAGCTAATGAATGGCTACTCAGTCCATAGGGCAGCAGTTCTAAATCTGTGAGTTCTAGATATTTGTTGGACTTCAACTCCCAGAAGCCCCAGACAGGTGAGGGATTTTTGGGTCCAACCACAGCCTCTGAGAGCCAATGTTTAGAGAATCTGTGACCCTCTACCAGGACCTAGGACACTGGTTCTCAAATATAGTCCCAAATGATACTTTCACTCTGTGGGAGCTATGAACTGGGGAATTTGACACATGATTAGCTTGCTTTACTGCAGGATCCCCTAAATGCCACACTAGCTGATTTGCTGTTGCCAGTTCTGAAAATTGGCTTATGATGTTATCATAGGAATATTTCATCAACATGCTTGTATGAACAGTTCTGAAGCTCACAAAGTTGTAGCAATGCTGACTTTCTTTCCCATCACAACTTCTATAAACACACTTTGGGCAGAGACAAATTATTCAGATTGACAGCAAATGAAACTCTACCATATTCTTGGTTTCATTAGTCTTCATTATGTGACCACGACAGCTTTAATTGCTGCCCTGCATACATAAGTAATAAAAATGTAAAATGTTTAAATGAACTGTGCCTCCCAGAAGTCATTATAAAAGATTAATGACAAGCACTCTTTGCTAATTTAAATGTCTTTAAGAACCACATCCGAGTAGCCCTTGTGGTTATGATGATAGCAGGACGATATTTGCTAGACCTCTTGTCTTGAACCATTACGTGCCAAGCTTTGATGACTTTGATTATTCCGTCCTTAGTGAGTCTGACTTCAATACATATTTGATTCCCATTTACTCAGGCCTGACAACCTCTCTCACTCCTCCTGAAAATCAAAGTGGTTTCAGGTTTTGGTGATAGTCTGTCTTGAAGAACTGCTGATGCGGCTCAGGGGCCTTGAAGTGCTGGCATTATAAGCAGCAATCAGGGCCAACTTGTTGCACCTTTCACCCCATGGCTAAAGAGCTGGAACAGGAAACACTGATGCCCTCTAACTGGCCATGACCTGAATCAAACAAGTGGATCTTGTAGCACCTTTAAGACTAACTGTGTGAAAGAAATTGTAATATAAGCTTTTGTGGACTTGGTCTATTTCCTAAGGTGGTATCTCAAGAGATGCATGGACTCCATGCTTCTGAGGAAATAGACCAAGTCTACGAAAGCTTATGCTACAACATCTTTTGCACAATTAGTCTCAAAGGTGCTGCAAGATCCCTTTACATACTGATATTCCAGACTAACTCAGCTATATCTCTGAATTCCAAATGAAACAAATACAATATAGTTGCAGCATACAAAAAAAAAAAAAATCAACATTAACTGAATATAAACTATTGTTGTTGTTATTGTGTGCCTTCAAGTAATTTCCAATTTATGACTACTTAAAGGTGAACCTATCATGGAGTTTTCTTGGCAAGATTTGTTAAGACGGGGCTTGCAGTTGTGATCCTCTGAGGCTGAGAGAATGTGACTTGCCCAAGTTCACCCAGTGGGTTTACATGGCCAAATCCTGGTCTCCAGAGACACTACACTACACCGGCTCTCATATAAACTATTGACTATACAGTATAAAGCATACAGTGAAACATGGTAAAAAACAGTACGGCTAAAACAATACAACATACTCTTAAAAGCTTTCACTGGAATCTTGTTGAGGCCATATGTTTTTGTAAGTGGATTTACATCTGCAGGAATTAGAATTGCACAGTTGCATAATGTCTGTATCCACTAGAGGACTGCTGTTACATTAGTATGGAGCATAACTGGCAAAGTGTCAGATGCACATCAGTGCGCAATGTGCACTGTACACAATGTGCACCAATGCACATCACACACTGGTGCACATGACATAGTGATGTGCATTTTGAAAAAATGCACTGCACATATCAAAGTGCATCGTTCATCAATGTGCATTGTATACAAATGCATAGTGTGATGTGTAATGTGCATTGTGACCAATGTGCTTCAGGTGCTTTTAACAGTGTTCCATTATGCATCTTCCCAATTGAGTAAAGAGATTTCTTAGTGTGTCTGCTATGTAGCTAGGTATATATAAAGTTACAGAACATGACAGGTCATACAAGATTCTGGCACCTTTCTTTAAAAGCTTCTGTTCTTAAAAGCCTGTTGGGATTTTAGAAAATCTTGCCAATTCATGGACAAACAGTAAAGAGGGGTTCCTTCTAGCCTTCCAGAGCCTATGGGGCAGACACTAAGAAGATCCTATGGTGTATCCCCACTAACTGTGCCTGTAAAAGTGGTGAGACTGAATGAAGTGCTCCTCCTGAGGATCTCAGGACCCAGGCAGGCTTATATGGGAAAATATGAGCTGTCAGATAGCTTCCACTTAAGCCATATGGCAGAAGAAACAGTAATTGTTTATGTCTTGAAGGCATAATTGCTGTAGATCAGGCTGAGTAATTTCTAGACATTCAGGGGGTTGGATTCATGCCTGGGGCCACCGTCACCCCTCTACTTTATTCTTTGTTACCCCATAACAAATCATGCCCAACAAGTGGCACAATTAATAATTTTGCCCCATAGCCCTACCAACCCATGGGGAGCCTTTCTTTTCAAAACTGGAAGTCAAGTGGAGGCAGTAAGGAGGGTCAAAGGGGGTCTAGAGAGTTAGGGAGCCATATATCACCTGTGCTCTGCTATAGAAAAAGCCCTGTCCAGTTACCTTGTGGCTAAGGCATTTTGCTGTCTGAGATGAAGGACTAGAGAGCATATTCCATTCAATGTATGGGAGCCAAACAGGCTGCTAGTTGAATCTTACTTCAACACTGCTGATAGGACATCTCCTCCCCTGAGCTTAGGGACATAGGGCAAGCTGCCTGACACATACAGAACCTGGCATCCTGACATGGCTTACATGTGTGCAAGTGGAGCTTATGTGCACACACGTCCTTTTTGGATGGGGCACAGAGCTCTAATATCTCGCACTCTGTCCAAAAACTTCCCATGCTCCACAGCAACAAACCCCAGAATGGGTGGCTGCTACTTCATCTTACCAGAGGGAAGGGAAAGTATAGGGAAGATTGTTCAGACCATGATGATCCAGCTGTTCTGAGCTCCTGGGTGAAAGAATAGGTGGAGGCACTCCATTTGAGGAGCTAGGATGGTGTAGTGGTTTGGGAGTTGAACTACAGCCCTGGAGAGCAGGGCTTGATTCCCAGGTAGGCCATTAAACTCATTGGGCAAGTCACACACTCTCGACCTCAGGGAAAGGCAATGGCAAACCTCCTCTTAATAAATCTTGCCAAGAAAACCCCATGATAGTTTCCCCTTAGGGTCACCATAAGTCAGAAAATGACTTGAAGGCACACAACAACAACAAAACCCATTTGAGATCACACTCTCATTTATTCCCTGCCAACCAAGTTGAGACCAGTTGTTTCTGTATGTCCTGAATTGTCCCCCCCTGGGGGGGGGGCTTGATAGCTGCTGAGCTGTGAAAGGACATGGAAAGGTACATGTGCAGCTACATGCACATGTAGGATCTCACCCACAAGGAAACAGCAGGAAACTCCCCACTGCTGTCTATTGCCATCCTGCCACCTGAAATAATGGCTTTATTCTACCTAATGATAGGTCTGGCTCTGTTCAGTGATTAAAAACTCCAGGTAGCCACATGTGCATGTTTCTTGATTGTCATCTGATTAGACTCCTCTACGGTTGTCCATGTATCTGATTTTTTAAAAAACAAATCAATTTTCCCTGGCATTGAGGAAGCAAAGAAAGGTTAATCAAGTCACACCAGCATTATGTGCATCTACTAGTAAACACACTATGATGTTTATCACACTATGCTCTTAAAGAGCTACTATTCCAGTGTGACTCCTCTAGCAGCCTCCTGTTGCATGCTGGGATTGGCAGATTTAAGGAGCTGAACTTCTCTGCCTGAGAATTCTAAATACCCCTCCTTAAAACTGCCAATCCCAGCATGCAACAGGAGGCAGCTAGAGGAGTCACACTGGAATAGTACCTCTTTAAGAGCTCGTCTGATAAACACCTATAACATATTTAAGATAGGGGTGGGGAATCTAGGGCTTTCCAGAAGTTGCTGGACTCTCATCAGACCCAAATAGCATGGCCCATGATCAGAGATGACCGAAATGGTGAATACTGCCATTTTGACATTAAATTTGTGTGCATAATACACACCAGCAAATTGCATTTTGTAATGTCTCAGAACAAGTGGATGGCTTCTTCCCAAAGTCAAGGCTAAACCCATAGGACCTCCCAGTGTTAGTAAGAAAACAACAGTCCGCATTTTAGGAGCCTGAAGCAGCTTTTTTAAAATGTTGTTCTCCTGGTGGATGATCTAAGTGGGGGAGAGCAGCTTAGCAAAGACGGTTCATTTGGCAGGTATCACACAGTTTTCTGACAGTTGCAGCCTGGATATCATCACTGTAGGTAAATCTAGAAGATGAGGAATAGGAGGAATGAAGGATTTGTAAGAATAAGGACCAGTGAATGATGGCCTAACAGCTGGGCAAAAATTAGCATTCTGGGGTGCCTGAGGCCAGGTTCCCTCTTCCATGGGTTTGAAAATCCACATTAAATAATGATATGATGATCTAAATCTGAGTAAGCTATTCAGAGTTTTGGGAAGTTACTTTGAGGGCTATAATTCCAAGAATCCCCCAACTAGCATGGGCAGTTCATTGAGGGTTGCATCTTATCCATCCTGAGAAACCCTTGATTTTGTTAAATTAACAAATGTTTTGTTGTTATGTACGTTCACATCAACTCTTTGACTCTTATTATAGAGTTTTCTTGGTAAGATTTATTCAGAGGCAGTTTCTCACTGCCTTCCCCTTAGACTGAGAGAGTGTGATTTACCCAAGGTCAACCAGTGAGTTTCCACATGACAAAGAGGGCTTGAACCTGTTCTTCAGGGGCCTAGTCTAACACTCACACCACAACACCATGATGGCCCTCTAACAGCCATTACTTTGATGTAATGAACATGAACCAGTGTGCTGATTACCACAAGGGAACTGTAACCATTCTTTATTTCCTCCAATGCATGTGAAAAAATACTGATCAGCGTCTGTTTGTAGGTCTCATACAGAGGTACAGGGAGGTCAGCCAGAAATCTGGTGTTGCCCAGGCATCTCTAGATTCATCCTGGACATAGAACAGAAGTAGACGAAGCTACAAATGGCTACATTTGGTGAAGTTTGATGGTTCTAATTTCCAAATCGTTCAATAGTACATTACAGAGATACAAATCAGATCTACATGGTAAATAATAACCCCTCTGTGTTTTCTGTCACCTTACAGAAGTGATGAACAGTTGTATTTTACAGTGTTACAGTGTAATCTGATTCCTGTGTTGAAGTGCGTCAGTTGAAAATGGATGGAATGTTTATTATTCCTAAATCTCGTGATGCTGGGTGTGGGGAAGGAAAAGGGAAATGTTAAGGTTTTAGGTCAATTACCAGACCTATAGGTAGCTATCCTGATAGATGAGCCCTTTGTTGAAGACCAGAGGTTTATACCCTGTAAATATTTCACCCAGCACCACATATTTTTTCTATCATGTAAAACATCAAAAGACTATATATCAATATGCAACTTTTAATTAATGAAGTGAAAACTATGCCTTAGAAGCATGCCACTCTTAACACAATGCTTCTGTACAGGGAAAAATAAATTATATGTATACCAGAGATTAACGCATTTACCACAAAGATTGGGTGGCCAGGGCAGCGTAATGAGATGTTCATTTTACTTGCTCAGGATGTATTCACACTACATAATTATAGCAGTTCAATACCAGTTTGCCTTGGCTTCATCCTACAGAATCCTGGGATTTGTAGACTGTGGGACTCATAATCCTCTAATACCTGCTCCTGAATTATAATATTGGAGCTCTCTAGCTGAGAGGGCTCAGTTCCCAGGATACTGAAAATTAAACAGTTGCAAAGTGTGAATAAACACTCCAAGTGCATTTAAAAAGCGAACAAGTAATTCCTGTGAGAATAAGCTCTATTGCTAATTCAGAGGGTATTGTACCCTCGGAAACCTTCATAGTTGTGCCTGCAAAACATGTTCAAACCCAAGAATAAATCTTACATGAATGAATGTTTATTTTCTCTCTCTTCTTTTCTCTCTTCTCCATCTACAGCCTTGACCCAACTTTGTTGAATGAATTACGGTGGTCTTGTGGCTAACATTTAGCGAAGGACTTATGGTTTGGCATTGGGGAAGATGGCTGTGGTTTCCTCCTTAGAAAAATAATGGAACAAACAATTCCTGGTCCATTTAAGCAACCCAGCTTATTCAGCTGTCTCAGTTTCTCTCATCCTCCCACTTTCTCCTTCTGTCCTCACCTTACTTCAATTGCTGCAAATTGAGTTCAGAGTTCAAAAGTAGTTTGCCCTCAGGTAACTGAGAAGGAGGGAGAGGAGAGGGCAGAATCTTGTTCTTCCCAGGCAGTTTGGTCAAAGGCAAACGGCTGCTGCTCCTTGTAGCTTGCTCGTTCTTCCTCATTACTACATTTTGCCATCTTGACCCTACTGTGATGTTGCTTGGCCAGTTGTGTCCCAGTTATTATCTCTGAAATGTTGAAAGGTATGCCAGTGGAAGGAGCCAAATGTGAGCAAATGGTGTGCGTGTTCATCAGCACATAGCTTGTACTTTCTCTCCAAATGTGCCAATATACCATATTTCTCAAGTGCAGCATCTAACATGATAAACCCCATCTTGGGAAAATGTGTTTTAAATAAAGCAAAAGCTTGGAAGAATCACTGTTTGTTGCACAACAACTCCCAGAATCTCCTAGTCAGCATTGCCATACTGGTAGAGAGATTCTGGGTGTTGTAGTCTGAAAGGTAACTTTTCCAAGGTTGGAAATCAAGTGTAGTGTCATGTGGGAAGAATCTGCCTGTTTTTCAACAAGTGCATATGTTGGAAAGTTGATGCATGTTATTTTTCCTCTGGAAAGAATGACTGAGGCCTGGTCTTGGCAGGCAGCAGAACAAAGTGGGAGCGTGAAGCATACTAGGTCAGATTGCAGGTGTGAGAATCCCCTTTTCAATTCTGATTTTTTTTTTGTCAAAAAAGAATTTCACCAGAAGATTAGCATATCAAGGAGAAAGCTTTTAGCTGAGCTGACTAGGTTTTTTGGGTCTTTTTTTTTTTTTTTTTTTTTTTTTGGTTAAGGGAAAGTTTCCTCAATTTCTTTCTTTCTTCTCTCCTTCCCAGAGCTTGGAATAAGTTCTTTGGTTTACAGCATGGCCAAAGAATTTCCCATCCAAATAGTAACTTTCTATAGGGGCATTCACAAGTGTGTTTCTTCATCTTCAATAGTGCCATGTACTCTACCACTTCAAGGCCCCATCACCTTTTACTCACCTCATTCTGCTCCGTCGGATGTTTATCCCTTAAACCCACAAACAGAAACAAACCATAAAAATGAATGTAAAATTCTTATCAGAGCTGAGTTCATGATACAGGTTTTATTCATGAATACATATACAAGAGATGCATAGTATTTTAAGAGCTAGGCTTGAATGTAACAAAATTCCGAAACAGCTTAAAAGGTGTAAATAAAAATGAACAGTAACAAAGGAGGAGGTGTGACATACTGGGAACAATACATGTGATTATCTTGCTAAACTTATTGCTGAAATGCAAACATAGTGGTGCTTGTGTGGTCAGAGCCTCACCCAAGATATTTCTGTAACAGAGTCAAAAATCCTCTGGCATATCCAGAGGTTCCTCCATTTGCACTCTGTTGACATTTCAGGAAAAGCGAGAGAACTGAACATCTGAGAATTACACTGGGTCTCCATTTCTGTCTTGGCACCTATGTCCTTTCAACACAGAAAACATGAAAGAAGAAGCAATTCTTGTTGGCAAGATACTTCCAAAAATATGGTACAATCCACCAAGTGTGACTCTAGTACACATTCCTGTTGTTGTGAATGGCAGTTAGATTGAAGCAGTTCTTGGTGGACTGTAAAATGATTATATTAGCAGACTGAAAGCTACTTGAAATGGAATTGCTTGCACTGTACAGCATATATTCAACGTATCGCTTATAAAAGCTTATCACTTTATGAAACTTTCCACCCAAGAGTGGGGAAACAATGAACCCCTCTAAAAGTAAGCTTTCTGCTGAAAGTTGTGCTTTATTATATAATATGGCAGTTTCAAAGATATACATGCAATGTCTACAAAGCTAAGTACAGGGTAAATATCTGTTGCTTAATAGTTGGGAAAAATCGGCCAATTAGAAGGACCAGGGACACAAGTATTTACATTCAGCCATATTACATCCTTATATTTTCACAGTAATGTGCAAATGTTATAAATATGGCTTTTTGTGTGTGAGGGTTTTAAAGGAAGTAAGACATAATTGTACAGATTAATATTTCTAAATGGTTAGGACTGTTTCACTTTTTTGTGAAACCCGTTCAGTTTGCATTAACTGTACACTGCACTTGATTGCCACCTTAAATAACAGTGACATAGTTCACGCATATTTCCTAAGGCACGATATTAATGTTAAATGTTTTTAAAAATGAAGCCATGCTTTCTTGCTTTCTTTCTTTTAAAAATCTGAAATAAAATGCCATTGCTAGCTACTTGGTAACATTATTAATTGTACAAAATACAATGTTGCAAACTAACGACATGCTTATATTCTATATGTACTCTACAAACATGGAGCTACTCTGAAAACATACTATACAGCATTGCATATTAAAACATTTGGTTTTAGTAATATTTGTTGTACACAGAGAAGAGAGCTATAAGGCTTAAGTGGAATAATAATTTTATAATTGCACAATATTTTACATTCTTCACTAGCAGTATTTACAATTGTTTTAACTCATCCTTTTGTCATTTGGTAATTAATACATATTTCATATGCATCCTTCTTGACTGTCTAAAGTGCTTGCTTATCAGCATGAGGAAAGAAAATGCATAATTGTCTTAAAATAACAAACCCACAATATAGAGTTGGCAAGAATATTTGCCTAGGTCTGGACTGCATTCTCAGAAGCAGAAATTTATTGCTAAATCCAAAGCCTTTACAAGGCAACTAGGTATATCTGCCAAGTATAAATACTCATATATGCATATATTATAGTTTGTATGAACATGCATACACATAAATCAATTGACAAAAAGATTGTAATATTTTTGTCCATCAACCTTAATATTTTTTTGCTGTTCGGTTTTGTGCTATACCTGAAGCCCTGATTTATGTCAAAATATTAACATGCTACTATAATTAACAGTCCTACAGCCCATGAACAATGTCATGTCATAGGCTCAAAAATATCCATATGAGATGATGATAATTGATTTTTATTTTATTTTTTAGAAAAAGGCATTAGGAATAAGGCAGCTTGATATCAGAGGTCAAGGGGGGAGGAGTTGAACTGAAACTGGAACTGAGATGCACTTTTTACTTTCAAATAGTTCTTAATACTTAGATTTGCTAGATAGCTTCTATGCCCAGAAATATTCTGGGTGGCAGCAAATCCAAAGGTGTCAATAAAATGTCCTGGTGCCACACTCTAACAAAATAAGGCACTTTCAGGGTTGTAGTCCAGTAGAGCCCAAAGGAGGGGGAAATCAACTTTTGAACCAGGTACATTTTTTATGCCAACCTATGAAACACACAATTCATATTTCATTTCCTCCATTTTCCTTGAGATGAAGAGGCGTTTTCTTAGCTGAAACCAGCCAGTTTCATTCATATATAGTGCATGCACACTTGCACGCACAAATGCATTAAAAGGAGAGGTAATTGTCTGTTCCAAACATTCGAGGAAGCGGATGAGCAGAGCAGTACCAGGAATTATCTTCTGCTTTTCAGAAGCCATTGTGTCAGCTAAGCATAAAACTAGATTTCAAGACAGCCAGCTATGAATGGACGTTGGTGCTGGAGAGGTCATTGCGTATTATTTCATTTACTGCAAAGAAGAAGAAAAAACACAAGTGGAGAAGGATTATTTCACTGTGTTCTTACCATACCATCTTCAGCTGAAAGCAACATTTAAAAACACTTGAATTAGGGTAGCCAGTTTCTTTGTGACTGTGGGTGCTAGTCATAAACTGTCAATTAAACAGCAGATCAAGATTGGTCTAAATGCAAAAAGAACAGCATTATTCCAAAGGAACTGATATGCTAAACTCGTGTGTGGATTCAAGGTTCTCATTAGTAAAGTAATGCTATGGGGTTTGTTGCATTGCATCATGTCTCCAAATTAGTCATATACAAAACATCAAAACACATTGGAAGGCAAAAATAATTAAGAAGAGGAGGGCAACAGAAGGGCTAATCTACTGCATGTAAATTGAACAGAATTTGAAGGAACAGCACATGAACTGCAGACTATTGACTGGAAGATGTGAAAATGGCTATGATACTTTTGAATAGGACTCCCATACTCTGATGTTTTTGCAATGGAAGAGATGATGCAATAAAGCAGGGACCAAAGCTGGTGTTTTTGCATGCTCACAATCAGAATCTGTAAAACAGATAAATTTCTGTGGCTTCTTCAATGGCCCAAACACATGAAAGCCTTTTCTGCATCAGAATGCTTCTGAGGATGAGGCAGTGAATTAAAAAAATATTAAAGGAGTAAACAATGGCCATAGACTCATTATTAGCTTGCAGGACTGACAGTAGTGTGTTTTTGTTACTCATGATTCCTCTCTCGCCTTTCCCTCCTCCCACGGCATACTGCTGTGTTGTTTCCCACACTCTGGTTATGTCCATTTATCGCTTGTGATTTTTGGCAGATGGACAGGAAATGACTGAACCTGGCAAAGGCCATCAACAGTGAGCCGCACAACATCCCTTCTATTTCCACTCTGCCTCCCTGTGGTCTCTGCCACTGCCCGATTTACATTAAGATAGACAAAATGTCATCAGTGAGGCTGTCACCACTCTGGAGCTTTCCTAACATCACAGGGAAGGGGAAACACATGCCCACGTCATGGAACTTGCCTGGAAAAGCCCACATGTCCCTATGCTTAGGGGTTGTTGATCATTCCTGCTTAGATAAACCTGTGTGCTTGAACAAGAGAGGGACATGCTGATCAAAAACAAACTTCCTGGAGATCTGCAGTGTTGATTTTTTTTGAAAAAAAATAGTTCTGTAGCACATTTCATAGAAGAAAAAAGTAAGTTAAATCAAAGGCCAAAACAGATTTTTTTTTTAAATGAAGGTAGTAAGTCACTCAGTGCTTGGTGCACCTTTTTACATATGATATGCTATCTTGAATGAGTTATTTCAGTAAATCACTTCCTCTCAACCAACAGTATATAAATCGTGTTCTCTTCCATGTCAGCATTCTCTGAAAATGCCAGCCACAGCTGCTGGTGAAATGTGTTCTAGAACACAGCCTCATAGCCCAAAGAACCCACAAAAAACCCAACTAAGAATTATCAGTCACATTCAGTATCATGTCAAGGCCAGCCTGGGGAAAGTGCATCCAGCAGATGCTGTTGGACAACAACCCTCATCAACTAGCAAAGCCAACACTGAGGAATGCTAGGAGTGCTGGAAGTGGAAGTCCAAAATGTAGAGGGCTGCATTGGCCTCCCCTTGGCTTAAGGGCAAGCATATACATTGTCAGCTACTATTTGGAACCAGACACCTTTGAAATCTTGTTAGTACATGTGCTGCTCCTGTCTTTGGAGTGGTATTTGAACCCTTAGCAACGATACTTCAGTTTCCTTCATCTTTGTTGGTAGGAAATGTATTATTTGGGGAACTTCTTATGTAACATTTGTGTTGTGGAACGTGCTGCAGCATAACTCATTCCCATGTTCCCAAGGAAACACCAGCATTGCCCCTCTACATGGGAAGATTCCATACTGTCATTGCAAGCTGATGTTGCTGTTGCCACAGGAATCTGTTTGGGATTTTCCATGCCAAGAACGTAACATGATAAGAAACCAGCCAGTGGAAGCCCTTGAGGTCCAGGAACCAGGCATCTGGGATGGATGCCATAAGTCGGAATATAGTTTCTCCTTCCCCATATCAAGTTACTCCCTCTCAGATGCCTTGTTCCTAGACCACAAGTGCTTCCACTGGCTGGTTTCCACTGGCACCGTCTCATTTGCATTAATAAAAACAGAGTCCTTATCTTACTGGTTGCTCTAATAGTTAGTCTCAGCTTGAGTAGAGCTACTGAATCAATAGGGCTGATATAAATGCTGATTTAAGTCCATTGCTTCAATGGATCTATTCTAGTTGGGATTAATAATTGGTTTTAATCCTCTGAATGTAACATAAACATAAATGTTGCTGTTGTTGTGTGCCTTCAAAATGTTTCCAACTTATGGCCACCCTAAGGTGACCTATTATAGGGTTTCTTGACAAGGTATGTTCAGAGGAGGTTTGCTATT
Source organism: Sceloporus undulatus (assembly GCF_019175285.1). Lineage (NCBI taxonomy): Eukaryota > Metazoa > Chordata > Lepidosauria > Squamata > Phrynosomatidae > Sceloporus > Sceloporus undulatus. Next base: position 178,315,030 of record NC_056525.1, read on the forward strand.
GCCTTCCCCTGAGGCTGAGATCATGTGACTTGCCCAAGATCACCCAGTGGATTTCACTGCCAAGTAGGGAATTGAACCCTGGTCTCCAGAGACATAGTCCAAGTCTCAAACTATGCCACGCTTATTAGTTTTGTCTCTATCAGAACTTTTGGGTTTAAGAAGATGCTGTAGCCCTAAAGAAAGAGGGATATCAATTTTGGACAAATCAAAGAGAGAGGGATTGAGAGAGAGCTATAGTGTATTGATCCAGTTAACAGATCATAATATAAATAAAATATATTTCTAATACTATAACGTCACTGTTAGGGTGAGTCCCTATATTGGGAGATAGGCGGGATATAATGATGATGATGATGATGATGATGATGATAATAATAATAATAATAATAATAATAATAATAATAATAATGTTTCTCCCCACTTCTAAACACCTGTCCGAAAACAAAAAATAAATAAATAAACCAGTAGCCATCCCTCAAGGAAACCCTTTATTGGCTGTCAGAAAGTACAAGGGAATACGCTAATGCTTGAGAAATACCACCACGACCAACAGCAAGATCTATCATTATTGTTGCTGTTGCTATTTAAATGTAGTCCAAAGTTAAATATTTCTGGTTGAATGGCACAGAAATATGTTCTCTTTTAAAAATGCATACTCAATACAACTCAATACAAGGTTTTAATCAACACCTTGAGGGCAATACACAGGTTACTATACAGCCACTTAAGACAGACCCAGAGAGAAGCTCTGTCTTTAACAAAAATAATAACGGTTCTCTCAAACAAAAATAAAATGTCATGTTTTGGATTGATTCCCCACAACTATACAAAAGCAGAAATTAATCCAATTAGCTGTTTTCCAAACTGCCAGAGGTTTATTGAAACATTTAAAAATAGTGAACAATGTCTGTTTTTGATTCCATAGGGTTCTCCCACTAAAAGTTCTCCTGGCCATTACAAAGGCAAGCACATCTCTGAAATCTCTAACACTCATCTGGAATTCATCCTACCAGTGGGATAACTGATGCTGCATCTGCACAGCAGAAACAATCCTGTTTGACACCAGTTTCACTACCATGCCTCCATTCTATGGAATCCTGGAATTTGTCATTTGTTGTGACACCAGACCTTTTTGACAGAGATAAAATGTCTCACAAAGCTACAATTCCCAGAATTCAAAAGCATTGAGCCATAGCATTTAAAGTGGTGTCAAACTGGATTCTTTCTGCTGTACAGATGCAGCCTTAAGGAACTAGGCAGAAAATTGGAATGCTCAAAACCAAACAGTCACTTTTTCCTCAAGAGGTTGCAGTGTGTGATACTTACCATGCAGTTCTATATATGTACTGTATACGTTTTGTATACATTCTGTACAAAATAAGTATAAAATCTGATGGGAATTTCCGCCAAATAAATGTGTACACAGCTGTAGCTTATATCCCTGCAGGTGAGCAGAGTTCTTCCTAAAACAGAACTTCACATTTCTTAAAGTATTCTTTTCTGACCAACCTGCCAATTACACCCACAGCTTCTCAAAGTGTGCACCAAATTAAGGATAGTTTCCAAAAATCACACTTACCTTCCCACTGACAAAATGTATTGTTAATATATAAAAAGTCCAACATAAAGAGTTAAGAAAGTCAGGTTTGTCATGTGACAACATTACTTGTCAGAGGTCTGGAAAAAGAAACTTCTCTGTTGCTACACACACAAGATGCCACTGCAACAGGACGTGGCAAGCTGTTACACCACAATTTAGTTTAATAAGGATTTGTTTCTTCTGATATGTAACTTTACAATGACCTTGCTATGGAAACTACTGTAGTAAATAAAACAATATTACTGATACTATAATTTTCTATTTTATCTTGTGATGAAAAGCAGTCAGAGTTAATGAAGCAGGTCTACTTCTAAAAATTAACATACAAAGTTTAAATACCATTGTTGCTAAATCCTAAATTAAAATGCATGAAAGACAAACTTTTTCAAATCTCCCCCCCCCCCCATATATTTCTTGGCTGCTCCATGAAACAGCAAATCTCTTGTGATGAAACAGAGGCCTGCAGGTATCATTCTGGTCCCACCATGGTTAATCAGAAAAGCAGAGCTTGAAAAGTGGCCATGCAAGCTTGGGGATTCGGGAAGCTGTAATCCAAGGACAATCTTTTCCACACTCTAAGGAAAATATCTATTAATTGTAATATAGTTGAAATACAGTAGCCAGAGAATAAATATTCCCCAAGATTATGTCAACCCCAGCCAGGGGTTCAGGGTTGACTCAGCTTTGCATCCTTACAAGGTCACTAAAATGAGTACCCAGGTTGTTGGGAGAAATTAGCTTACAGTTATAAACCACTTAGAGATTGCTTAGTGCAGTAAAAAGTGGTACTATATAAATGAAGCTGCTATTGCTATTAAACTAGGTTCAATGCAACAAAAGCCAGTCCCAGCCAATAGGAAATGCATTTGCAAAAGAAAAAAGAAAAAAGGAACACTAAGAGAAGACTATGGATTACAATGGTGAAAGCTTTGATACACAGAAGAATGCAAGTTCAGATCTGCTATGACTTTACTAGGTTATCCATCATTTGCAAGTGTAAGTGAAGGACCAGAGACGTCAAAGAAAGATTGTAAAATAGCAGAGGAACCAGACAGTTTAAAACATAGGTTACAGAATGCTGAATTTGCAATTTTATGACCCAAGATTAATGGGCCTACTGAAAATTGGTCCCTAGGTTTTTGAGTCCAATTTTTTTCTGGAAAAAAAAAAGAGAGAATAATGTTTAAATTAACAAGATACTGTACAGCATGTGTTTCAGTGCCTCCACAAAAGAATACTGCTGTGAATGTCAATCATTTCAGATAGCAGATTTAAGATCTTGCGCCTTTTGACTTATCCCTGAACAGCAGAGAACCATTAGCAAAGGAGCTTGTGAAGAATGTAACTGATATTCTTACCTGATTGCTAAAACCTAGCAAACTTGACCAAGCTAGCTTCCACCAAGGACATAACAGTCCTACCCACCTCCTTCAGAGTTTAGCAAATCTGACAGAGCACTTCTTGGCAAAATTCTTCAGAGGGGTTTGCTATTGCCATCCTCTGAGGCTGAGAGTGTATGACAATGTATTAATATCAGATTTTTGCTGTTCCTGAACATGTACACCTCTCTCTTCACTGCCTATCTCTCCCAAAAGCCATGGCCCTGCTACAAATCCCCCACCCTCTGACAGCTCATTTAATCTGGACCTCAGATTAGGAATCTTACGTAACCACAAAGGAAGAACTCAAGAAATCCAAACTTTAGGTGTTAGGATTTCTATTCCAAAATTGGCAAAGTTCTGCCATGGATGAAAAAAATCATTTCAGAAACTGTATTAATTCCTGAGGCACAGAGCAGGGAATGTACAACAGTCTTAAAAAACAAACAAGTAAACCCAAAACAATAAAACAACAACAAAAAGATTATATATATATATATATATATATATAGAGAGAGAGAGAGAGAGAGAGAGAGAGAGAGAGAGAGAGAGATTACAGTGCCATGGAAAATATAACCACATGTTCCATGATGGAACCAGATCATATACTACCTCAGGTATTCTCCCTGTGTCTAAACCTTATTTTTATCTCTTTAATCACAATAAGCCACGACCACAGGGCATACTATTTTTGGAACAACAGAATAGAGTGGGTGAAACAAATGAGTGACAACAAGTAGCAGGTTTTAATAAATCATGACCCTCTCTCATAAATGAATGAGGCTTTGGCAGTAATGTTTGACAGCCATTGACAGAAGTGGAATGATTTTGTACCAAAAGTAGTATTCTTCCTGTTCTCTTATTCTTTTGTTAGCTTCATACTTATGGAAAGGAAAAATTGTGGAATGGGTTTCATTCCTAGGAATGCATCTTGTTACTGGTTTTTAAGAAGAAATTAACAACTTTTTCTTGGTAGATTTGCATGGGGAGTGGGAGAATTAAGATAATTCAAATCACTAAGGGGTTATACAGACCAGCCGCCCCTTTACTGGCCAGCTTAGGACTGGAGCATGGCTTTGCCATGGCTTCCGGACTCTTAGGACACATGCATCATTTAAACAGCATACTTCTAAAGTGACTCGAAGCAGCTTTATTTTGGCCTGCCTGTCTGGGGCCTAAAATGTCCAAATATGTCCCCAGTTTTTGGGATTGAAATAATCTCAAAAATGGGGGATGAAAATGGATTCAAATATTTCATAAACACAGAAATTAATGAAGCATAGGGAGGGGAAATTACTAGAGAAACACTGTGCAGTTGAGGTGTTCTATCTCTGGTTCTCCAGATACTTTGGACTTCAGCTCTCAGAAGTCCCAGCTAGCATGGCCGATAATAAGAAAGGGGTCCAAAGCATGTATAGGTCCAAAGCATGTAGAAGGCCAAGGAGTGAAAACCACTGCATTACAGCAGAGGTGGGCAACTATGTGGAAGGAAGAGCACTTTCTGTTCCATGCACAAAACAGGACCCCGGAGAATCAAAAGATAGGTATGTTGGCAGTGAATACAGGAGGGATGTCATGTCATTTCACATGACTTCTGGTTCCTGTTTAGGCTGAGTTTTCAACTTTTTTGCAGAGGGATGTGGGGAAAGAGTCAAACCACTACACTGTAAGGCATTTTTAATGTGTGTGATTTTTCAGGAAAACCAAAGAAACCCAACCTCCATATATATATATATATGTGTGTGTGTGTGTGTGTGTGTGTGTGTGAGAGGGGGGGTTCTGGGGATTTGGGAAACTGCAATAAAGGAGGCATACCTGTAGATTCCAGATTCCTCATTCCTGACATGTGTGTATGTGTGTGTGTTGGGGGGGGGGGGACATCACCAGTAAAGTGAGGTTACAGCTGTGTAGTAGTGATTTGACAAGAATACTTGAATGGGTTCAATTGGGTTCCAAACCGGACTTATCCCTAGATTCATCATATGGCCATTTGACCTGTGAATATTTGATCTAAGATTGGTAACATTTAAAAGGTACAGACAAATAGATATCCACTACTGAGTGGATATTTCAGTTACTCAAGAGGTAAATAAATTACTGCCTAGCGTAATAAAAGGCTGCAACATACAGAAAAAAAAATGAGAAGGAAAACCATGTTTTTACCAAAGTTATATATTTACATTCCTAATAGCACAAGTAAGTGAAACAAACGCTAGGCATATATTCAAGTTTTACACAGAATTTCCATACCACAAAAAAAGCAAACACAACATGGCCATATGTTAGATGGAACTTCTGCTGTTCAAATCAGAAAGCTGGGGACCAAACTAGAAAGGACAAGGGAAAGAAAACTCTGAGAGTCAGCCTACTTTCTATTTTACTTCTTGGCCCCCAATAATAATATGTACTCTGTTTTCTATTAAGATTTCCCCCAAAAATGACAAATCAGAACAGTAATAGCCAGTGGGGGGCCAGCATAGATTAGGTGAGGGGAAAAACAGTTTTCAAATGCCAGTAACCAAAATATTCCCCACTTTCTTTTGGATCTGGAGCATATGCCCCACATATGCTCCAAAAACTCTAAAATCCTTACTGCTGGCTGTTGAAGAGTTAGATAGACCCATATACCAAGACTGATCATGTGTGAATAGTCTAGGCTTGTGTAGTAAACTCATCATAACATGTGACAACTTTCAAAGAAGTACCCATGTTAATCTCTTGCAGCATAAAAAGTGGGGGGGGGGGATGTGGCAGCACCTTTAAGTGTAATTGTTTTTTAAAAAAATTTAGCATGAGCTTTCATGGATTCTTCAGATGCATGAAGTGATATATGCTCACATATAAAGCATATTTATAAAGTTGTTGGAGTGGGAAAGAATGCAATAAGATCTAGAAAGATGCAAATCATGTTCCTTGCCCTAAATGTTTAAAGGGCTGAGTGAGGGCTCATTTGAATAAATATGCTTCCACAATTATCTAAATATTCTTTACACATGAGACTTTAATACCAATTAATACTGTATTTGAAGAAGTGGGCTTATATCCATGAAAGCTCATGCTAAAATAAAAACCTGTTAGTTTTAAAGGTGTCGCCACATTTCTTTTTGTCATAAGATGGTTTGTGTACCTATGGTACTTGCACAAAACTGCCTTTGACCAGCTCAATGGAAATTATTTTTGTGGGTTTTTCAGGCTATGTGGCTGTGTTCTAGAAGAGTTTATTTATGATGTTTTGCCTGTATCTGTGACTGGAATCTCCAGAGAATGCTGGCATGGAAGTGAGTTGGGTATATATACTGTGTGACCCTTGGTTGAGAGGAAGTGATTTATAAGTTAATCTCTGTGTTGGTCTGTTGTTGAATGGCAAAGCCTCAGGGTATCTATTTAATTAGTGATCCATTGTCTGCTGGGACACCCCTGACCCTGGGTGGTGTTCATTTCCATTTGTGGGTCTTGATTTTGGTATTTTACAGGACAGGTAGCCAAATTTTGTTTACTTTAAGGGTTTCTTCTTTCCTGTTGAAGTTGTTTCTGTGTTTGTAGATTTCAATGGCTTCCCTGTGCATTCTGACCTAATAGTTTTTGCCATGGTCCAGAATTTCAGTGTTTTCAAATAGCATTTTATGCCCAGGAAGGTTTATAATGATGTTTTATAATAGAAATTATTCCAGTTAACATTTTTTGGTTTTAATAATGTTTTCCACCAATTTACCTGGAATAAAAGATAAATTAATGCACCTGTAATTTTCAGGATGGTCACTGAGTCCTCTTTAAAACTCTGTTACAATGAGTCACTCTCCATTTTCTGTTGCAGAGACTAATCTTAGGGACATGTAACATTTCTAAATAAGTGATTAGCCATTTCACATTTCATTTCTTTAGGATCTCCTAAATGGATACCATCTTTTCTTGGCTGCCCTTTGCTCTCTCTAGGCCACTGAATGGCTGTTTCAGGAAGCTCCTACAAGAGGCAGGAGAATTCTCCATGTGGGGTGGTCACTGCATGGAAAAGTTAGCCATTGCACAAGGAGATACATATTGGTAAATTGGGCTCATTCCTGTGTATGTTATCAACAGGATGCAAGCTGTCATGTTTTGCCTGATTATCTTCAAATGGTGGTCCAGTGTGACTGCTTTACAGAATTTCATTGCTACAGTTTCCAAGCAATTTTTTTTTAATAGAAATCATTCATGGTTGTTTGTGTGTGCTGATGACTAGAAGACTGTGCAAGACTCAGGCAGTGTAGGCCTCACAATTATACTTAGTGAATAGTGAATGCCCTGGGTGCAGTAGTTGGCAGAAAAGATGAAGCAGCCTCCTGAAACTGTACTCCTGTTGAATTCAATTATTTCCTCTTCCTCTGCTAACTTTGCTAATGTATAGATTCTTTTAACTAGCCATTAGCCACCATTTCTTCCAAAATCATCTCTGAATGTTGGGATGATTGCATAAAGTTTTCTCATTAAATAGAACCTTGCTGATTACCACAAGCCTAACTGTTGGTTCTGATCACTGGACAACATAATATGTCTCTGCTGTAATCACAAGTATGTCTATAAGGCACTGGAAACAGGAAGGTTTTGCTGTCACTTATCAGTGCATCACAGCTCTGAAAACTGGATTTACACATTCCACCCAAAGAAGGGACAACACAAAACCTTGTGAGTCGAACTGGGAAAATGGAATACACCTTGGTAGTTAAATCATCAGTCCCCTTTCTTACTTCTAATAGATCAATGAAAGATTATGTCAGCAGGCACTCTGGTCTTAACATAAAGCTGTTTGGAGAGCAGAATTTAAATACTATGGATTTCTTAGAATGGTACCATTTTAAAATTATTTAAACTTTGTGGTGGAAATAAAACCAGATGGAAGTCAGTGTAGCTCAAATTATGGTCAAGGGCACGTCATCTTATTGCAAACATATGGTGTCAATGATAGGTTCACACCAAAATTGTCACATGAGACTTAAGACATATTACTTGTCAGCAAACATTTTGTACCCACCAGCACAATCCCCCTGTTTACAGATTTCCAGTTTTCAATTACACTTCATTTTGCTGAGAAGGAATGACATATTCTGAAGCCAAGTGTCTGCAACATTCAACTCTAACCTCTGCAAGTTCAATGGGGATTCATACTGATATGTGCATATGGCTGCAGCCTATTTGCTGTGCAAATGTTTTCTCAACCCATTACTTCTTCAGTCTACTTCTGCTTGGAAACAGTACCCACTAATTGTCCCAAAGTGGCATTGGGAGGGGATAATTTGTATGAAAGAAATAATGGTTGGAGAATGGAGACATAAAGAAAAAGACTTAGGGTGCATCTACACTGCAGAAATAATCACACTTTAACTACCATGGCTCAATGCTATGGAATTTGGGGAATTCTAGTTTTTTGAGACACTTAGCCTTCTCTGTTAGAGAGCTCTGGTGCCACAACAAACTACAGTTCCCAGAATTCCACAGCACTGAACCATGGCAGTTAGTGGTGTCAAACTATATTATCTCTGCAGTGCAAATGCAGCTTTAATTTTCTGCCTGCTGCTTTCTTTCTAAATTACCCTTGAGGGGTGAAACAGACCAGCATAAAAAGCTGTTTTCTAGGCATCTTGGGGGCATGGCATATAAATGATGCAAGCCGCCAAGATGCCCAGAAGCCAGCTTAAAGCCGGGCAGCCACCCACTCATAGGCCAGTTTCTGGGCACTCTGGCAGTGCAGCATTTACATGCTGCATACTGTCAGAGTATCCTAAAGCCAGTTTCATGTCACGGCGGGGCAGAAAAGCCAGCTTTTTCATCCTGTGCAAAGGCAGATTGGGGCCATGGCATGCGGTTGCCATGGCCTCAATCCAGCTTTGTCAGGGGCGGTCTGTTTCATCCCTTAGCCACCTTTCCTCCTTTCTAGGAATATGTTTGTCATCTCAGAAGAAGTGGCAGCTAGGCTCTCCAAATATGTACTAAATACAAATTAATCCCCAATGTAGATTCACTGACAAAGAAGCTGTTGCTACACATCACATGGCTACAGAATATTTGAGCCCGAGTTACTCCCTGAGCACCTTCTCTGTCCAAACCCTTGCATCCAAGTATTTCCTCTCCACATATACTGTACCCTCCTATGTTTAAAGTTTCTACTGAAATCATGAACACTTCAATTGAAAATAATAAGTTTGGGATTGTACAGTGACATATTCCATGTGAAGAAAAGACAAAAGTGTAAAATGGAGGCAAACATCAGTTTCAGAAAATGGATTGCTCCTTTGTAATCCAAGGCTGGTGTCTGCAATTATTTGGATGTGCTAGTTGTCAAGTATTACTAAAACATAATATACTAATTAATTAAACTTATATCTGCAACTAGGAGAGAGAAGGGTTTAAGTTTGTTAAAAATAATAAATACTATATAACATAGTATTCTGAATTTTCCAAAGTCATATAAAATTCATCCCAAGCACCACAACAATGAAAGAAATTCACCAGTTAATTGAACTGTGTAGATTAGGAATAGTAACTGGCAGTCAAAAATCAGAATCTCCCCCACAGAACTCCATACACATTTTAAATTAAACAAAACTAATCGTGCAATTAATGAATGTAGGACAACTAAGCAAATTGCTAATTCATTTGTTGTTTCTTGGATAAGAAAGGATACTGCAAGAGGGTCAAGAAAGGAAGAATTATACACTACTTGTGCTGCATTTAGCTCTACCAAACAATTCCTCTCAGTGGAACAGTTACAATGCAAGAATCTCCACCTTCTTAACTTTGCTTACTGGAGAAGCGCCATATTTTGCGAAGATTTGAGAGCTTAAGAAGTATCTTCACTGTCTTCCTCAGCTTTGGGAGCCATATGTGAGCACTCAAGTCCAGGTTCTCAAAGTAAACTGCTGGTAAAAGACCAGCACTCAGAAAAGTTACTGTTTTGGATGACAGCTCCAAGAATCCCTCAACCAGCTTAGCCAATGGACATTAATTTTTTGTGTACTGGGAAATTTCAGACTTTGGACATAGCAACTGTTTGCTTCTCCTCTCAAAAAGGAGAAAATGGCCAGGAACTTCCATGGCCAGCAGTAGGGTGAATTTAGGGGTACTGGCTAATTTGACCCAGACCATAAGGCCTGTCTTCTCACCATTTGAAGGTGATCTAATTCAATTTGTAATATTCACTACGGGGGAAAAGCCCACTTCAGAAGCTGGAATGACTCTGAACATTTTGCACTGTACTTGCAAAGCAATCACTAGCAATCTGCTCACTATGATCATCTTCTGTTCTCTTTCAAAGTTCCAGAGAGTACACCTCATCTTATTGGTATTTGGAAAGTTCTAATGTGTCATCCTAGCTACAGCTGTGATTCTCCAGTTTGTAGGCGTTCCATCTCCAATTTAACACTGGACTTCCCTTGTGCATGTATATGAGCGTACTGAAACAGTATCAGTTTGGGGCACACTTTGGAAAGGTTACTTTTTGGACTACAACTCCAGATGTCTGGGGGATCCTGGAAGGTGTAGTCCAAAATAATGTTTAGGTCTATTCTAAAGTGAGTAACATTTTTATATTTCCTTGTTAATATGGTCCTGCCCAAAACCAGTTAAAATACTGGCATAATTCTTTTTAAAGGCTGATTCTTTGATTCAATGTTTTGCATGTCTACATATTGCATATAGTACCCCCCCCCCCCATTACACCACACCTTTTGTAAAATAGAGCATTTAACAAATGATCAAGAGAAAACTTCTGCCTATGCACATTTCTGAAATACTTCAATTCCAACCTGTTTTGGAAGGAAGTTTTAAGAAGAGTGGAAACCTGGCATTGAATTCAAACAGGGAAGAAGTGGTTTCCACTTCACAAAGAATGAGTGGAGGGAAAGTTATAAAAAGAACATCAAATGTTACAGCTAAGTATGGAGATGGAAGATAAGAAAAGACCAGGGAGAAGTAAAATTCATGTATTTACCTGCTTTTTGGCAAGGCCAAATCTTTGTCTTTTTCTTGTCTAAACAAACAAATATTTTAATATCCAGATGTTATTGTTTCTGAACCTTGAGTACACAGATATTGTAGACTTCAGCTCCCAGAAGCTCCACATATCATGGGCAATAGACTGCAATTCTTGAAAGTGTAGTTTAATAACAATCTAGGGAGCCAAAGTTGAGGAACACTGCTTTAAATCATTATTTTGCACTGCTTTTTTATTTTCATAAACTTAATGGACTAGAGCAGCTTCTCCCAACCTAGCATTCTCCAAATATGCTAGACAACATTTGTCATAATTCTAGTAAGTGTGATGGGACTACACACCTGGAAAGTGTCTGGTTGGGAAAGACTGGATTACAGTTTTTTTTTTTGCTGAAGACTGAGCAAATTGTGAGCTGAAATGGAGAGAGAAGACACCAATTCCCTCCATCAAGACTTTAACCCTCCCTTTGCCCAAAATTCAATCCATTCAGTGATTTCTTCTTCCAATTATCTGCCAAAAGGAAATAACTTTGCTGCCCTGAGAGACTGGGAATCCTAGAAAACAATCTTAAATCCACAAAATTATTGAAATTTAGTTTTACTGAGCTGTTCAGTTTGGTTCTGATTTTTATTACAATGTCAACAAGTGTTTAATTTGTTTTAAAGTTTAGGTTCTTAAGTTTGAGTGATATACGGTAGTTTATAGCTTGCTGGCAAGAGCTACTGTGGAAAAAAATGAAAGTGCATATAAAGGCAGTTCTAAGTTTGACATTATAAAGGAGGGAGCAAAGCCAAAAGCAGCAAGCAGCAGAGTTTTCTCAGTCGCAGCCAGCTTTGGGGACTGTTCACTTATTGACATCAGTAGTTACGGGATACATTTCTCTCCTCTTAACCAATCTCATCTGGAGAGTATAATTAAAAAAGAAATGTCTTAATATGTAATTTCTCTCCGAAAAACATTCACAGATGTTAGCCAGGGAGGCATTCCAGAAAGTAGCACTGCTTTGTACACCACTTTTATTAATTTCAGGAGCCTGGGGGTGGGGGTTCAAGCTAACAGTGTTTAGTTGTGAATTGTGCTCTTATTGCTACAGCGGTTGTAGGCTGATTTCCTCCTAAAAAGTGTTCTGGTGGCTCCTTTAGTTTGAAAGTAAAAACCATTTAGTACATGAGAGAGATAGGTTAATCTACCTATGTGTCTGTCTGTAGCTTTTAACTTAACTGGTTTAGAAACTGCAGTCAAACAGGGATGTAGCCGGGGGGGGGGGGGCCGGGGGGTCCGGACCCCCCCCCTTCCATGAAAAAAATGAATGGTGTGTGCTGCTGCGCCGCCACACTCAAGCCCCATTATAATGGTGGCACTTAGTCTGGACCCCCCCCTTCCTAAAATCCTAGCTACGTCCCTGAGTCAAATACTGTACTCAGGCTTTCAGGGCTTCAGCTATCCTCAGTGTTCCAGGAAAAAAAAAAACAGATTTAAGTCACATCCTAGTTTAACTTCAAACAAACTACATTTTAGATTTTAACAAGTGAGTTTATTGTTTTCAGTCAGGCTATTCTGAACAGCTTCTTCTTTGCTAGTTGCTGATAAACACATTCATAAATATACAGTGAACAAACCTGGGAGATGATCCATTTGAATGTGTATGGTTGGGCAAAAGAAAGCGATAGTATAAAATGGAGGGGCTTTATAGATGCTTTCATTCTCTAGAGGATTTTTAGAGGGGGGGGGGCTTTCCTCAGTTAGATGAAAACTGTGCAAGCAGCCAGACGTCTTTCTTTGCTCTGCACACGTGTCAGTCCCAGTTCTGCAATGTTAACTGAAGTGGAACTTTTTTCTCAGAGCCAAGTACTTCATGATTTACACAGGCATATCAAATATCTCTGGAGTACCCTGCAAGAAGGTGATGGCTAAAACCTCCATTCTGACATTTGCAGCCCAGACACAGTTGTCTGATTTGAGGACCTCTTTTTGCTTCCCGGTCACTGGCTTTGATTGGAGCCAGAGACTTGAGTAAATCACAGGAATTTCTTGATTTTTCTGAGGGCCATGAGCACTAAGTGTTTTCCGGTACCTACTTCCTGCCATATCTAAAACAACAGCAGCTGCGTGGCCCTGATAGAGAAGCATCCCAGAGCACAGATTTTCACAAATTGGGTGGGAAAGAAAACGAGGAGGCGGGGGAGAGTGGGAAGAAGAATCTACTCAAAAAGCTGATAACACATGCATACATACAGCATCAGATTTGTTGTTGCCAGTGATAGCCCCATAAGCTAAAGGCAATGAAGTTAGAAGCAAACCAAACCCTCTGCTGCTGTGATCATGGGAATAGTAAGTTTCCATGCTGGCTGGGATAACAAAATTAGCCACAATGCACTTGTCCTATTGTGCTGAATATCTAACTATGATTAGCTAATGTCTCCAAAGGGCAGATAAGGAAGGGTAAGTGACTCAGACTTGAAGACTTTCATGTGTTCTCTTTGCTGTTACTGGGGTTGTTTGAAAATGTTTTGAAAGTTTCCAATAAGGAAGGATTTGCCTCTGAGAAACATATTACGGAATGCAGCAGAAGTCCAAATAAATAGCATGAGTGGCAATGGAGAAAAAGCAACATTCAAAACAATAACACTATTGCCATTTTCTGGACCACAGATTTCCAGATTAGGGGAGACAATGTGATGGCAATTAGTGAGGTTGACTTGCTGTAAGACCTCTGAACTTATTTTGTTGAAATCCATGCAAAACAGTGATTGGGATACTTCATTGTCTTATAGTGTATTTACATTACACATCTACAGCAACCTGATACCTCTTTAACTGTAATGGCTCCACCATATGGAGTCCTGGGATTTGGCAAGGTATTTAAAAAACTCTATTGCACATTTACCAAAACTACAGTACTAGAGCTCTCTAGCAGAGAATTCTAAATTCAAACACATCACAGCCATTCAAGGCAATTTCATTCATGTATAATTATTTAAAGCAATGAACTTCTGATCACAATCTCACAGCAATCACATGTTTTAGGCACCTCATCTGCTAAATAACCACTATCTTAAGGAAAGAAGTCCTTCAGCTCTTTCAACAGTCAAGGGGTTCATTGCCTATTGTCACAACACTGCCAACCTCACACTTTTGAGGTGCGAGCTCCTCCCAATAAACTCTGTGGTAGAAATCAGCAGGGACTGGTATAATTGGGCACCTGCTGAGGCCTGTACATGGATCCATTACTGACAGTCCTTTGCTTTCTTCTTTTCCATTGTCACCAGTTTGTTCACCTTGACCTGGCACATAAATGGATGTTAACAGTGGTGAAGAGGAACATAGGATTTTGGCGAAAGCAGCAGCTACCATATATATGAAACTATATGTTGACCTCATGTATAAGTCAAGGGCAAGTTTTGAGGGCAAAATTATGGATATGACTCGTGGATAAGTGGTAAAATTTAGGGCCATGTAACAAAGGATATAAAGGATGAAGGAAAGGAAAACAATGCCAAAGAACTTACAAAATCCCAGGACACATAACTGTTTGTGCCCATATTAAAAGCTGGACTGATGAGAGAACAGAGGGACATCAGTGCTTCTAGGGCAGATTACTCTCTTGCTTTTCACCAGAGGATCATACACACAGACACATACACACACAGAGTGGGCCCTTCCCTTACATAAGGAAGGGAAATACCACGTAGGATGGAGCCCCATTAAAAACAATGGGGTCGTGCCCACGGTGTATCATGTGCGCCATTGCTTTTTCCAGCGCGTGTCATTGCTTCTTCCAGCTCATCTTTCAGCATATGACCCATGGATAAGTAGACTCAGGTTTTGGGGTCACTTTTTGAATAAATTTTTTAGACTTAAGGTGACTTTTTAAAAACCCTCCAGTTAACTCTCCTGTTTTGAGGAATAACTGGGTTTTTATAAAGTGTGGTTTGACCCCCAAATTAGATAGCAATGACATTGGGGGAGGATGGAGAAGGTGGATGGGTGGTCACCTAGGTCAGGTGGCCTCCTAGGTCAGCTGATTGCTCTAGCCATGGAAGGGTAGTTCCCATGTTTGTATCAGCATCCAGACAAAACAATGGTGGATTGTTGTTTTTTGGATAGGATCAGTGAGGCAGCATGGTGTAGTGGTTTGGATGTTGGACTCTGGGAGGCCAGTGTTTGAATTCCCACCCAGCCATGGAAATCCACAGAATGACCTTGGACTAGTCACACTTCTTCAGCCTAAGATGGAGACAAAGGCAAACCACATCTGAACAAATTCTGCCAAGAAAACTCCATGATAGGTTTGTCATTGGGTTGTCATAATTCAGAGATGACTTGAAGGCACAACAACAAACAGATCTCATGTTCTCAGGTCAGATTTCCTCTCTGACTTGTCTACCATCTTTACTTTATATAAGCAGACGTGGGCAATCAGAAGAAGTGGAAAACAAAGGCTAATGGATTAAGCAAATATGCACATGCATTGCAGAAATTAACAAAGAAACCTACAGCTGCTGTGGCCATGTGACCAGACATAAACTGATTCATAAACCGATTCAGCAAATGCATGAACACAGCAGAAACACTTCCTTGCACCAATGTGGCTAGGTAATGAGGATCTCATGTGGCTTTCCAAACTGATTTTAGTTTGGGTTAAAACAGATGTATGTGAAAGTAATGGGGTCAAACTGGGACAGGGATAGTATGCAGTGGAGCTGGAATACAGCTCTCATGTAGATTCAGCCACTGTCTCTGATATAACATATCTCACAGTATAATAATTGCTAACAAAATTCTAAGAACATTACAGGTGACATAAAGGAAGTTGCCAGCATTGCCTCTTTTGTTTTTAGATTAGGAAACAGGATGGTATATTTCTTTTGCTGTGTTTGCCCAAAAGTTTAGCTCAAGTGTATTTATAAACAATGCTAAGATAGATAGATGAGAAGAACTTCAAAATTTCAAGTCTTCTAAAGTTGCATTTCTATAGCTCAGATATACATGGGCATTAGAGAGAAAGAAAACCCACTGAATATTGCTAAAATTCTAATCTACTTACAAAGACTCTGTTCATATTGATTGAATTTTAGCGTATAACCTATCTTTTTATAGGAAGAACACATAAGGGAGGGCATTTCCTAATTTTTTATTCTTTCTCAGTCTGTTTTAATAGCTCTTTATCTTATATGTACACGTACAACTACCCCTAAAGTGAATGGTTTAGATACACAGTGTTCCCCCCATTACATATTTTTGAATGCTTTATAGAGAAAGTAGTACAGTGACTCTGGTCTGGAGGTGTTTAATATTTTGCCTGTAAACTACTTAGTGCAGGTGTTTCCCAAAATTAATATTAAATATAGCACCAAAACTTGTGTGGGTGGTTATATTCTCTGCTTTCAGTTTCATCAATTATCACTTTGTCCCCCTGCACTCTGTATGTGACAAAAAATAATCAAAGCATGCATTTATTAAATCATTAAAAGAACCTATCAACGGCTGGAAAATCTGAAAGATAGATTTTAGACTATCAGACATGGGGATAAAGTAAAGCTGGGAAAAGTTATCTTTTTGACCAACCATGCATCTCCTGGAGTCCTCCTGCCAACATGGCCACTGACCAGTCTAGTTAGGAGACTAAACTATGCCAGGCTCAGGGAGAAAACGTCTTTGAACTCAATGGAGCTTACTTCTGATTAGCCATGCATAAGGTTGCACTGTTAGAAAATTGGCATACTCAAACCACTGAACTCTCATATCCATTTCTCATAATGCTGATCTGTTCTGTAGATGATTTGTAGCCATTCTTCTTATTGAATATGAGTGGGTAACAGTTACACACACCACTATATCCCCACTGACTTATCCACTTTGTGAAAGACGAGTATCTGGTCCTTTGACTTTGCTGTGAGATTCAGTTGCAATACCTCCTGGTATTATGTTATTCTTAAGTCTGAGCTCCCTGATGTTATTCCCAAACCTCACTTCTGTTATGAAAACATTGGTAATCTTCCTTGAATTACACATAATGCTTTAAAAATCCTGTCCAATCCTTTCCCCCAGTAAGCTCTACATTTCTGTAACACAGAGGCCTGAATCTCAAATGATAGAAACGGAAGAACTAGCTGTCATACAAGCAATGGAACTCTTTTCAGTTTGGGATGAGATGAGATGAAGATGCTGCCTCAGTATACAGGTTTTCAGAGCAATCTGTAAATGTATTGGAGCAATCCCTCCATGAGCTACACACATCTTCCCTTTCGGCTGTCAGTTGATTTCAAAGCTGGTATTGGAGAGATTTGAGAAAATGCTGAAAGCCTATCTCGTAACTATGTTGATGGAGGAACACAGTGCTCATGTATCACCTTCATTTCCTGCTTCCCTGGTATCCTGCAAAGTTGTGTTGTGCTAATGAAAACTCTAGAAGAGCACTGCTGTGGGAGGGTAGAACTGGAAAAGTTACTTTTTTGGATTACAACTCACAGATTTTTAGCATTATAACACAAAAGGTAACTCCTTCAAGCTGTGGAGGAATCATACGAAAGCCCTAGATTCAATCCCTGACACCAAAAAACTTAAAAGAAAGAAAAAAAAAAGAAAGAAAGACTAAAGCCCTTTACAGACCAGAAAAAAGTGCCAGACTGTGGGTGGGGTGAGGTTTCCCACACTCAAAGCCCTCACCGTGCTGCCTGGGCGGCATCTTGGCACACTGCACCCAAACAACACTGCACCAAAAGGGAGTCATCAAGCCACGTGGCGGCTGTGGCACAAAAAGTAGCCGTTTTTTTCTGGATCCTTTTTGTGATCTATGGAGGCCGGATCAGTGCCGCGTCATGTGGTTGCTGCCCCTTCCTGGCCATCTGTAGAGCCCCTCAGACAGCATGTGATAGGAGAGGTCTCATCTGAGATCATGTTTCCAACTAGTGCAGATAATATAAAGAAAATGAGAAAAAACAAAGTAGTGGCCATATAAATGACAACTTCCCATGCAGCCTTGTTTGAAAATATTTACCATCATGTATTCAAAACCATTGTGCCCAGTGACGAGCAAATGAAGGCAATCACTGGGTTGAAATGAACACTGAGGGACCCTAAGTAGGTATTTCCCCCTTCAATCAGTCATGTTGCTATTCTTATTATTAATTGTAAATAGTCTTTACATACTGTACATACCTACATCCATACATCTCCAAAGTTGATTCGTATGGGTTGTCTTTTAAAATGTGACACAAGTTCCTTGAAAGTCACTATACACATTTCATGTTAATTGACTGTTGGCTGCAATAGTTATGGGCTGAAATTGTTCTTAATGGACACTCCAGACAATCTGAGTCGAGGGTGATGTCAAGCACATAGCTTAGTCTAAGATTAGGTTTTGGAATGGTTTACAGATTAATTTCAAATTTTCAAATACTAATAATGATAGAGATATTACACTTGGTATTATGCTTTCCATAAAAGATAAAACTAAAAAAAAAAAGTAAAAGAGGAAAAGATGGATAGATGGAAAACTGCGCCAGCAGCTGAAATATTATAAATTAGATTTTTGAGCTACTAACTGCAGCACTGTTTTAGACACCTTCCTTCATCTGACCTCACCTTCTTGGGACATTTCATTCAATGGATGCCCAAAGAATATTCAGCAACATCAGCTATGTATATTTCACTGACACACAGTAGCATTAACACATTCTCTATTTCAAGTCACCAAGAAGAAAAATTCTTAGCTGCACATCAACTTGGCTAGGACTTTTGAAAAAGATGCTAGTTTGTCCCTAATGAACATGAAAGGGGAAATAAATTTTTTAAAAGCTATGTTTTTTTAGAGGAAATGTGACAGTTTTTAAGGTTTCAAGGTCTTTAGTTTTATTAGGATCTGGAAGTCTACTGATTAAAACTATGGGCAAAAGAGTGAATCAAAGTGAGAAGATTCACTTGGAATTAAGGCACAGAGTGCCTTTGAGTACATGTTTAAAACAGGAATTTGTTGTTAGTACCAGAATTGAGCTCACAGTTTTTTCACAGAAAAACCAGCTTCTGAAATCCTCTCAGGAAACTTGTAGTTCTTGTTGTTAAACAATTTAGAACTAGAAACTCACCAAGAAAGCTACTAATAGATCCTCAGCTATCTTCTGCTCATAGTTTTCCAAAATCTACTAGTCATATCAACTGGTAATGCTGACTGGGGGAGTCTGGGTTTTGTAGTCCTTTTATAAAAAGAATGTCAAAGCTCTGCTTCTGTCCACCATTGCATCACAGGTCACTTTTCAAAGGCTGGTCCCTGTCTCAAAAAGGCTATGTCTGCACTGCAGAAAAAATCCAGTTTGATACCATTTTAACTGGCTCAATGCTATGAAATTCTGGGAACTGTAATTTTGTGAGGCATTTAGCCTTCTCTTTCAGAGAGCTCTGATGCCACAACAAATGACAGTTCCCAGAATTCCAGAGCATTAAGCCATGACCAATAAAGTGGTGTCAACCTGGATTATTTCTGCAGTGCAAATGCAGCCAAACTCAGCTATTATGTATATATATGATAGACAGCCATTACAGATAGCTTGGTAAGTTATGGTGGGTCTGCTCAATAGAAAGTAAATTGGTCACAGGCCATGGTGTGAAGACATCTGAGGCAGCAGCTTGCTGAGACTATAGTCCAGGGTTAGGTCAGTGAATGAACTGTATACTACTAGGGTTCTCCTTGACTTCCATACAATAAAAGGGGAATAGAAATATAATGAAATTAATACATTGCACTAATGACATTCTATGTTCAATGGTCTATATTTGCAGCACAGGTTTCATTGCTGACTTTTTTTAACCAAAATTCAAACTGTGCATTTTCCAAATTTGGAATGCATACTAAAACATTTTATACAAATTATCAAATTATCACAGAAATGTTTGGGTTTTTCCCCTTGGTCAAAACATGGATCTAGTTCCTGAGTAATGAAAGGCTGGCATTTCACTAATCACAGTGAGTCCACGTGTCATGCTATCACAAGTTATGAACCAAGAAAGCTCATTACCAATGCCCATTTTCTGAATTTTCTAAAAAAATAAATAAATGAATACTGTTACCAAGTAAGTGTACAGTTTTTGACTGTCAACAACTATGCTCAATGACAGTAAGTAAAATAAGTAAGTAAAAGTTTATTTATATACCGCCTTTATAAGACCAAGGCGGTTTCCAACATACATACAACAATACAGCAATATAAAAACATCAAAACATAGCATTTACAATAAAACAATAAGCACCACAATTCGTGCCAGCTTGACATGCTGACGAAGGGGGCAAGGAGAGAATACTTTAGGGGTCAGGGAGTCAGGGGTAAGTTTGCTCGAACAAGAATGTTTTTAACCCCTTCCTAAACTGGGTAAGGGAGGCGGCTGAGAGGAGCTCAAAGGGCAGCGCGTTCCAGAGGCTGGGGGCCGAGATGGAGAAGGCCCTCTTAGTGGTGGCAACTAATCTGGCCTCTGGAACCCTTAACAATTGCTGCCCAGTTGATCTGAGTGTGCGGGGCGGATTGTACGGGGAGAGGCGGTCCTCTAAGTACCCTGGGCCCAAGCCATTTAGGGCTTTATAAGTAACAACCAATGCCTTGTATTGCGCCCGGAAGCGAATAGGCAGCCAATGAAGGTCTTTTAAGACTGGTGTTATATGGCTGGTTCTAGGTGTATTAGTAACCAGCCTTGCTGCCATGTTCTGTACTAATTGTAGCTTCCGGGTATGGTACAAGGGTTGCCCCATGTAGAGCGCATTGCAGAAGTCCAAGCGAGAGGTTACCAGAGCATGTACCACCGTTTCTAGGTCAGCCCGGCCCAGGTAGGGACGCAGTTGGTGTATCAGCCGAAGCTGATAACAGGTGCTCCTGACCGTCGCACTTACCTGAGATGTAAGGTGAAGCGACGAGTCAAGGAGCACCCCCAAACTGCGTATCGAGTCCTTCACAGGAAGCGTGATCCCGTTTAGGACAGGTGGAACCACCGCCATTCCCGGACCGGGGGAACCTATCACGAGTACTTCCGTTTTCTCTGGATTCAAGCTGAGTCTGTTTTCCCTCATCCAGCCCATTACCGACTCCAGACAGGCCACAAGAGGAGAGATGCCATCCCCGGTCACTGCATCAGTCGGAGACATAGAGAAGACTATTTGGGTGTCATCAGCGTACTGATAACCCCGCACCCCATGTCTTCGGATGATCTCTCCCAGCGGTTTCATGTAAATGTTGAAAAGCATGGGAGACAGAATGGCTCCTTGAGGGACCACAGATGTAAGGGCCCTCCTGTCGGAGCACACGTCCCCCCAGCTGCACCATCTGGAAGCTCCCAGAGAGGTAGGATCGGAACCACTGGAGCGCAGTGCCCCCGATTCCCAACTCTGCCAGGCGCTCCAGAAGGATACCATGGTCAATGGTATCAAAAGCCGCTGAGATGTCTAAGAGCACTAACAGTAGCAATTCTGCATTTTTGATTGCTAACCAGGTTTGGTGAGGCCTCCTTGGACTAAATAGGGGAGCATTACCATTGAGCAAAGATCTATTTTATTGTTTCATAATATAATAACATACATTGCTAAGATATCTTACATTATCATATCAACTTCCAGGGCTAAACCTACTTCTAATGTATATTCAGAATTTATTTGACTGATTGAATTCCTGATAGATTATGCCTATATATTTGTTTCTATATCTATATAGGTATAATCCATCCATCCATCCATCGCCTATATGCAAGGCATGCAGTGGCTCAAGTAGTTAAGACACTGACTCTTTTGATTGCAAGATCGGCAGGTTTGGCAGTTCAAGGCCCACGTGCTGCATAATGGGGTGAGCTCCTGTCACTAGTCCCAGCTTCTGCCAACCTAGCAGTTCGAAAGAATGCAAATACCAGTAGATAAATAGGTACAATTTCGGTGGGTAGGGAAACAGCATTCTTTGCAATCATGCTGGCCACATGATCACAGAGTAGTCTCTGACAAGGTTGTCAAGTTGTGTCCGATCATAGGGGGTGGCTTAGTAACGAAGATGAACACTGCCCCCTACGGTCGGACACAACTTGACAACCTTGTCAACAGGGAATACCTTTACCTTTTATAATCTATATGCAATATATGCAATATACATAGGGAATGTGCATTCTATTGGTATCAAAATCCTCCATTCACTCACAAATGTTATGGCTGTTTCCTAAACCACCATGTTCTGGTTCAGGCAAATGCCAAATCGAGACAACCTCAAAGCCAGGAATTGGCTGCTCCAAGCATATATTAGAGCTGTACTTTCTGCTCAATGTCTTGAACTGGGATTAGTCAATACTGTTTTCCTGTGTAAATATGACTGGCACATGTCTCAGATCTTGCTGTCAATGCAACAAGTCCACAACAAGTTGCTTCCTGCTACCTGCCTTTCTGGTTCTGTGTTCTTCCCAACTTTTAAGCTTCAGTATAGTTACTGATCAGCTGTGCCTTCCAAGTTGCCCCATCTTATCTGGGGTCTTCTGATCTCCCGGGTGTCTCTCACACCCTCTGCTAGTCACACACCATTCTGCAGACCAACTTCCTGGATTTAGTTATTACCAGTACAAATCATTACAAGGTTGCCTGTTTCCTACTGATTGTTTGCCTCATTCTTCTATACGCCAAATGAGATTACTGGCATTGATCCAGAAGGATCTGATCTTGAAGTCTCTCATCCTCAACATGGCCAAGGACACCCAATTACCTGAAATTTCAAACACATTTCTGAACACAAGCACCCATATTTCCTCCCACTAAAGCCAGTGTCCACCCAGGATATCCTAATCCGCTCTTCATAAAAGAGCCTGCCACTGGAGCTACTGCTCTTTGCTACATCTGCAGATCTTACGCAATTGATAGGGTTGGCCAAAATCTTGATGAAAAGAGACAAGGCTTCTCACTGGCCCCACCTTGGCTACTGGCCGACTTTTAGAAAAATAATTTCTCCAGAAGCATTTTTGTTAAGACAGGCCAGGTCATTAGAGTAACGGGAGTTTAAGCAGCTCCCACAGTGGCTGTGGACTCATCTGCCAACACTGTGCAGCTCTCCAGTGACACTCCCCAGAAATATTTCAAACAAATATCATATTCCAATGATGAATGCAAGCATCTGAACAATGCTTTCTTGGGGGAAAAGGCTCTGTTTCTGCACAGTGTACATTTCTGAGGGGAGCAGCCCAGGCATATAAGCAAACAAATGTTAATATAACTTATGCACAGCAGGGCCTTATCCACCGAGCAAAATTATGAGAAAATTTTTAAAACCTTCCTATATCAAATGGCATTATGGAAGAAAATGAACAACTGAAGAATGGAAGAGATTCTCAGTTGCCTTCCCATTTATTTCTGGAAGAGGTATTCTAGTCTAAGTAACTTATCCAGCATTTAAGAATAGGTGCGTTTGTCTAATTGAAAATTTGATGTAAAAGGAACACATTTATGTGCATTTCAGTTTATTGCATCTGTAGGGCTGTACACGACAGTACTCTTTTTCCTTGCTTTTTAATATTTAGCACTGCTTGTCAGCCACAACAAAACTCTTGAACACTGTCAATGCAAAAGACAGCAAAGGATCTCAGTCCTTTTACAAAAACATCTCAGCATCTTTAGACACTGATTATGTAGAGTAGTGGAATTCAAACGTCTTCTCCTCAGAAAACTTTATCCAATTTGACTTGTCCATTGTATACTCCTCCAGCATTGCAGAGGATTATGAAGTGTGTTCCAGCATGGGCTCTTTGTCTATGCCTTGTGGCATGCTGCACTTCTAGCTTGCGATACATCCACCCAGCATTCTCAGGTGGGGCACATTGTCCACCATTACTGAATTTATCCTTGTAGAATACCTAGTTTCAGAGGCCACACTCTGAACTTCATTGCTTTAGAATTAATGGTATCTCCTGTAGCCTATTTCCATTTGGAAATCTCTTAACTATTTCAAACTCAACATGTTTATCTTTGCCGTCTCCTTGTTGTTATTCAATAATAGCTTATTGCTCAATAACCTATTTTTCAGTGAATTAGAGTTGCCTTCAAGTTGACCCTGACTTATAGTGACCCTATTATGGGGTGTTATTAGATAGATTTAATCAGCAATCTGCCCTTTCCTAAGGGTGAGAGAAGATAACTTGCCCAAGGTCATCCAAGTGGGTTTCCATGACTGAGTGGGGATTTGAACCATGGTCTGCCAAAGTCAAGCACTCAAACTGTTACACAACACTGGGTCTTATCTTTCTCTCCTGTATTCCTTACTCTACCACCAACCAATCAATCACACACTGAAACTTGGGCATTATCTTAGGTTCTGTCACCAACTATATAACTTCTCCTTATACACCACAGAAAAAGCTCCTGTTACTTTTTTACCATTAAAACTTTGGTTCATCTCTCTCTTTGATGACTGAACCTTTCTCACACCTGCTGAAATCATTCATCTCCCTCCTCATTCAGGCCGTGTGACACTCATATTCACGTTCCCTCCACTGGCTTCCTATACCATTCCCCATCAAACATATACAGTGGTACCCCGGGATACGAAATCACCGCGTTACGAAATTTCCGGGATACGAAAAAAATAAATAGGAAAAAAACTGTTTCGGGTTACGTTTTTTTTTCCGGCTTACGAAAAAATTTTTGGTGCTTTTCGGCGCTTTTTCGCACGAAATCGCGGCTTTCAGCGCTAGCGGCTATGGCTTTTTCGGCTAGCGAAATCTTTCGGGTTACGAATGGCGCCGCGGAACGAATTACATTCGTAACCCGGGGTACCACTGTACTCCTTCTCATTAAGAACAGTAATGGTGCTGTTCCATTTCTTACATTTGGATGGTCAAAACTGGGAAACAGCATTTATTATTATTATTATTAACCTTTATTTATGAAGCGCTGTAAATTTACACAGCGCTGTACATGCAATCTTTTTAGTGAGACGGTTCCCTGCCCTCAGGCTTACAATCTAAAAAGACATGACACAAAAGGAGAAGGGAGTGATGACGGGAAAGGGTAAGAGGTCCAGCAGTTCCTCTCAACCTCCGAGGCCTGGACCAAGGCAGATGGACTGAAGGGAGGGCTTGGCTTCAAAATGGAAGGTTAATCATTATCCAGGGAAAATACATACTCACAAGTAGGATAATACATATACAGTACATAGCAATACAGGAAATGGATCGATAAACAGTCAACAACAGAACATCAGATAGTAAGCGACAATTATTTTAATGTCAATTTGTTTAATGTAAGCCCTTCCTCCCTTTTTTCTCCCACTATATTATCATATATATTTCTCCCTTATTTATAGTGTACTTAGAGACTAAATGAACTACAAAAAAATAAAAAATAAAAATTCAAACAACAGTGATGATCTCAGTATCTGAAGAGTTTTGTGTCCCTGACTGTGCTCTCACAAGCTTCAAAGGCTTCTGTCAATTGGTATAGAACACTGCCAGTGTAAAATGGGTCCATAGGGAATTACCTGAACAGAGCTTGGGAAAGTTAGTTTTTTGAATTTCAACTCCTAGAATTTGGAAACCAGCATGACTATGTTTACTAGAGAATTCTGTGAGGTGACAGAACAAAACAGTGACTTTTCCATGCACTGAATTTGACATAATCTTACAAGACTCAATGTGCCTCTGTCCTCAAATGCTTTGACTCTTCAGCAATCAAATGGTGTCTACCAGGCTCTCTCCTTTTCCTCTAATTTTTCATCTATTTTATCAACTTTCTCTCCCTTTTAAGCCTCTGACACTGCAACAGTGAACATTAGAAATAAGTTGGGAACTGGATGAGGCAGGGCTTGGCATGACTCTAGTAGGCAATGAAATTTTATTCTGATTTTGTTGTGGTTTTTGCCTTCAATCAATTTCCAATTTATGGTGATGTCATCATGGGTTTTCTTGGCAAGATTGGCCCTCCACTGAGGCTGAGAGAGTTTGACTTGCCCAAGCACTTTGAATGGATTCTCTGAGATAGCACCTTCTTGAAAAAGATGGTAGTTGTAGCAAAAAGGGAAATTTAATATTGTGACCTGACCTAGTGTGGTTTCATTTAATGGCCCACCTCTCAAATGTAGACATTAAGGTCCATTAAAGGTTTGATCCTAATGAATTATTTGAGCTCTTTATTTCCACATATCTCTACCCATCTTGTCTAACTTTCCTCCTCAACGTCAGTGACCCAGAGTAGTATGCACACTTTCAATCATCATTATAAATGAGGGGTCTTCAGCTTGGGCACACAGCCAGCTTTACTAAAACTTTCCATGAGGAAGGCCTTTTGTTTTCCTCCAGAGCTGCTAGACTAGGTCGAAAGAGAGGAAGGGCGGTGGGTGGGTGTACTGGTGGTGGAGGCTCAAAAGCCAATCCAACGTGTCGACACATTGGGTTTGCAGAGTATCTGCATGTTGTTCTAATGTTCTAATGACATCTGGACTACTGGAAATCACTGAGCATACTCAGAAGTTTTAAAAAGGCATAATTGTAGCAGCAGCAGACTAAACTTAATGCCTGGAGAGCCAATCCCTTTAATCACAAAGCTGAGGTGCATGAAAAAGGATACATTTCAACGCAAGAATAATTCTGTCTGGTATAGTTCCTGTTCAAATAAACTATATGACCAAATCATGTGCATTTCAAATTTATATATAAATTTAAAACACACACACACACACACATACTCCCCTTGAACATATGGTGCAGAGGCAACAGAATTTAATATATGCCATATAGGAGAAATATGGACATGTCAGACATCTAGCAGTTCAACAGTGTAAGCAATTCATGGGAAGGACATTAGCAATAGCTCATATTACCTCCATAAGTCCCAGCTTTTACTGCAAAAAGTTATTTTTAAGAGACACCTTTAAAATGGCTGGTTAGGCTACAGCTTTCAATAACACTTTGCCTGTGGTTTTGCCTTTTTTACATACTTACATGAGAGTTTAATACTCCCAACTTACCTTTTATTTTTTTAAGAAAGCAGTTGAAATGTATGCATTCATGGGCAAAGTGCTATAAAACTCACAGCTGTGCACAGACAATTACAAGGGGCAAAACCCCAACTGGCACTGACAAGAAGCTGATGAGGTGCTTTGGATAGATGCTGTCAGTTACAGATCAAAAACCCAGCCACTTCTTTGTTCATGGTATATACCCTTCCATAAGACATATTAAAAACTATATAATGCTGTCAAGCTAAGCCCTTATTAAGATGAAAAGGGACAACCTAAATGAATTGCACAAAGAGATAAAACATTTTAGTTCCTGTATTCCATTTTCCACAGTTATTTCAAGTAACTTAGGATAGATTTTCATGAACAAGAGGGGCACTCAGTCTGGACAGAAAGATGATGGAATTAGGTAAATGCAGGTGCAATCTACACCTTCAAAGCAGTACTGTAGAAATGAATGGAGCTGCTCCAGAGTTATGGGCTGAGAGGTAATTTTGGCCTTGCATTACAAAAAGCTATGACCTCAGATATACAGTTAATCTCACTGAAATGGAATGACGTTTTTACTGAAGTCTTTTAAACAACACATAGTTAGGTATACTTAAATCAATTCAAATCAATTGGGATTAAGCATCCCTCTGCTGGAATGTGGCTACAGTCTGGATGTAACCCCATGGAGGAAAGTAATTATCAGCAGAACAGTTCTAGAGCACTGTTTTCTTCAAAAACAAAAAAGATAATAGCATATATTCTCCCCCTGTCATTTTTTAGGGTTTCTTTTAAAAATAAGAAAAGAATAAACGTAGGTGGAATAAATGGTTTTCAAATTCTTATTGAGATTTAGTACACTCTGGTTAGTTTCAGTTTAATGGCAATTTGTGGCCTTTATCCAATGATGACAGTGTGTTCTAGTGGTTATGCATTTCAGAATCAGTACAAGGGTGGCATCCAAAACAGATTCCGTTGTGCAAGGGGTTACATGAGGCAGTTGCTGCGTTTGTTGCTTCAAGAACAGTGAAACCATTCTTGGTTTTACTGCCTTTCCTCCCAGAGCCGATTCACACTGAACAGGACTCTGCCCTTGCCAAATCTCTGAAGGGACAAGGTCAAGCAACAGAAGAGCTCCAGGTCCAGATTGAAGGTGCAGGAGGAGCATTAGTAAAACAGAACAGTGGATTTATTATTGCCACAACAGCAGATCAACTGGCCACCCCTGCGGTTACACAAGAAATTGTGCAAGAGGTACACTATCTCTTATGCAGTTGTATGGACAACTCCTTGCAAAACTGTGTGTAATCCAACATGACTGTGTTAGCAAGGTTTTCACTTCAGTAGCATTATGCTGATTCCTGGCCTCTGTCTGAAAGTATGTATGACATTTTCTTTTCAGCATCATTAGTACCTATTAAACACCAAATGGCAACAACAGTATCATCATTGATATAAACCACCTACCAGAGGCCATTTCCCACTACCCAATTATAGCACTGTTATTTCACTTTAACTTTCATTATACTTGAATCCTATGGAATCCTGGGGTTTCCAGTTTAAGGAGGGATACTTACATATATCATCCAGAGAGATCTGGACCTCTCAAAACTACAGACTCTCAGGATTCCACAGACTACAACCACAGCAGTTAAAGTGGAATCATAGTGATATAACTGTATCACAGGAAACTCTTAATAGTTCTTAGTTTTTTGTGGGTTTTTCAGGGTATGTGGCTGTGTTCTGGAAGAATTTATTCCTGATGTTTCACCTGGATCTGTGGCTGGCATCTTTAGAGGATGGAGATGAAGATACCAGCCACAGATGCAGGTGAAATGTCAGGAATAAATTCTTCCAGAACACAGCCACATAGCCTGAAAAACCCAGAAAAAAGTATGGATGCTGGCCATGAAAGCCTTCAACAAGTCAGATTCTTTTTAATACATAGGACTAGCTTCTAGAAATGGGAAGCAGTGATAACGTGCCAGGGCATAAAGCTGTTTGTGCCACATGGCATGTCCTACATTCCACCTAAGATAGTCTGCTGCTCTCATGAAATGAGAAATTCTGTCCTATCATAATTCCACTACCCATTTGGCTGATACAAGGAATGGGGGAAAGGCACTATCTTGTCCTCTGTGTGAGGCAGTAAAATACAGTGGTACCCCGGGATACGAAATCACCGCCTTACGAAATTTCCGGGTTACGAAAAAATCCATTAGAAAAAACTGTTTCGGGTTACGAAAAAATTTTTTGGTGCTTTTCGGCGCTTTTTCACACGGAATCGCGGCTTCCAGCGCTAGCGCCTATGGCAATTTCGGCTTGCGAAAGATTTCGGGTTACGAAGGGCTCCGCGGAACGGATTACTTTCGTAACCCGGGGTACCACTGTATCCTGCGACAGCTTTATTCATGGCCCCATTCCCACTGGCTTATAACGCGGATCAAGACTCGAATTATGGGGGCATCATTCCCATTTGAGCATGCATTCGATCCTCATTGTGATAATTTCGTTCCCATTGGAATTCGGATCTGTCTCCATGAATTGATTTTTCCTGGAAAAACCCAAATCAATGGCGGATAAATCAGATTAATTTGACTGTACTTTTTTGGAGGTTTTTCTTGCACCTCCCGAGTCAGATTCGGGACAAATGAATGGGAATGACAAGGGTGTCTGATTCGGGAACTTGGAGATGGGAGGAGCAGCGCTCAAGGGCTGGCCTGGGGTGTCACCTGCTTGTTCTCTTTAAGGCATTACTGGTGCCATTTCCCTCTCATTTGCGTAGTCTTTCCCCCGGTGGAGTGGGAAGCAAGGTAAGGTGATCACATGTGTAGACAAACTTTTTTTTTTTAATTAAGCTTTCGATTGCCTAGGCACTCTGTTGGGTGTCCAAAAAAAGCAAATTGCTACATTGACCTCAAAATGTGGAAAACACTTACCCCCCCCCCCCAACCTCCTCCCTGCTCCACATTCATAGATAGACGTGTGTGGAGAGCCATTGAACACCATTTTAAACTATTTTTTTCCTTTTTTTTACATGCCTGCTTGATCACCAACCCCCCCCCCCCCCAGACAGCCCAGGGAGCAATAGGGGAGGCAAAGGGACTTGGGGGAATAGAGGCTCCATTTTCCCTTTCCCAGAGGGGAAAAGCACCTAAGAGCTTGATTGGCTGTGACGTCAAGCACCTAGGCGCTTGACTGACAGCTGCTTTAAAAAAGAGAGATTCCAGAAGGGCAATGGGAATGGGGAGCAAAAAAGTCTGCTTCAAATTACAACCAAGAAAATTTCAATGGGAACAAGAACATGGGTCAAAAAAACCCGTGTCCATTTGCACCCTTTCGTAATGGGAACGATGGACCAGATTCGAATACGACTTGGGGGAAAAATCCAAGTCAGAATCGCTGCAATTTAAGGCACTTTTTTGCCCAGTGGGAATGGGGCCCATAAAATCTGCCTTGCTTATCCTGGGGATGAGGGATAAATCTTGTTGAGAGTTGTAATTTAGGTTTGCCATAGCCACAGCCATAACATAGCTTCCAGACAGCTATGACTGTATGAAAGGACAGTCCAGATCCCATGTAAAGGGGAGATTTTTCTGTATCTCATTCAAGTCTTAAGACACATATTTAGATATGCAAAGGCTATTGGCCAAAAGCAATAAAATTTGACTGACTAACATATTTAGAGATTGTTCCATTGGTTGCAAAGAACTTACTTAATGTTAGCTTCTCATACAGTATTTGCAATTGAAGGATGCTGCATCCCTTAATTAAGAATAAAAGTTCAGTCTGCAGAAACCAATGTTTGACTGCTGGCAAACCAAATGTCAGGACACTTAAAGCTTTTAGAAGTGGAATGGCCAAAATGACCTTTGCCTTAAAGGGCTGTCATTTTTTGTTGTTGTTTTTGTAAAACATTATTTGTTATCAGCATAGCCAAAGAAACACTGACTAATATCTGCCCTGTGTAGAAATGTTGGCTCATCAGTTACTTTCCAGGAGTCTCTTCCTGTTGGATCTGACAGTGTTCCCTTGTCACTTACATAGATAACATTTGTTGATAACCTCCACTAACTCTTTTGATGTTTTAATGGAAGGAAATAACTTCATAGTTGAATGTCTCTGTGGTGTAGGAATCAAAATATACAGAAAGAACATTAATAAGATTAATAACTGAAGTGACCTCTCTCTGATACAGAGATGACCAATACCACCTTTCAAAAAAAAAAGATGTTAAGAGTTTTGGTACATTCCCTCTTTTGTTCAGAAAAGAGAATAAAAAGAGGATGTTTTGGCAGTATCCCAAAATCCTCCAGCTTCAGGAGCAAGTGAAGAAGTCCATATTCTATTGAAAAAAGCCCTACGAACTAGGATTCATTTTAGAAATAGTTCAGAAACAGATATAGGGGTGAATTAGACAGCGCAAAAGGTCCTTGCTGGGACCACAGCAGCCACCCTTGCCCAGCCCTGATCTGGGCCACCACTGTGGTCCTGACTGGGTGCCAAAAAGGAATGGTATTTTACCATTCCTCTTTGGTTCTTCCAGGCTTGTGGCCACATTCCAGGTGTGTGTCATGTGAATGTCTGAAAGTTAGAATAAATTGCCTTTTACAACTTGTTTCCCTAAAAGTCAAATCATATGTGTACTTTCACTGAAACAGTTTGAAAACAAGAGCTGTTCAGAAGTGTTTCTTTGGCCTGGTACACATGGGCCAAAGGCGGCGTGGCACTGCCAATACTAGGGTTCAGCAGCACACAACAACCCCTGGCTCCCAAACCCTAGTACATACGGACGCCTGCATCATGGCGGCTTCCCATCCATATGAGGGCTGCCATGATGCCGCTGCCACTGTACAATGACCAGACATTGCTAGCTGGAAGTGGTGTCATGGCGGTGCCCCTTCCTGCTTCCGGCGTCACAAAAAAGAAGCAGCTCTAGGCATCTCTTTTTTAGCGGGGCAAAGATGGATAGCACAGAGTTGTCCATCTGTACTGCCCCTTTGTTAGGTATTATACTGCGTTATATAACAGTGTACATTCTTACAGAATATAACAGTGTCCATTAACTGCAAAAGGCAAAAGTTTGTAAGAGCTATCAGGGCTGTAAGCACCATATCATAATTCAGTGATGTAAAAAATTCCAGATTTCACTCTTTATTGAACTAAACAAATAAATCTTAGGAAGTTTGACAAGCTCACTTTAGCATGCTAACTATCCAGTAGTGAATGGAATGAATGAATGAATGAATGAATATATATATATATATATATATATATATATATATATATATATATATATTTGGTCCCTATTCTTCTCTCTCTCTGACAGGGTCTTGAGCTGGGTGTGTTTGGGTGGGTGGAGCAAGAGCCTGAACTTCAGAGGCCAAATTGTGAAACATTATAGCGAGATTTTTTACTTTGGCCTTTCTTTACTAAAGGAAAGCAGTCTTGCCCTTTAACTCATTAGCAAACATCTATGTGTATATACAGTTACAATTCCAAATCAATGCCATTCTACAAGCCACTGGCATAGGCAGAAGCCAAGACCATTTGGTTAAGAATACTGCAGTGTAGCTACTGGACATGCAAATACTTCATTTATATTATACCATTTAGTTATTGCTGATGACAATAAAGAAATCTGTCCCACACAGATGTCACCCAAGCAGAATTTTGCACCATTCCACAAGGTTAATTGGCAGGTTTTGCCATCAGAATGCTTAAGGAGGTTAAAAATGGCACATCAAATGGCTGAACACAACCTCTACATCTGCAGAAAACTTACCATCATCCAAGTATAACTGGTCCAATTCCTCAGGTTCTCGCTTGATCGTTACAGGAATAGGGGCCAAATTATGATTATTGTCCTCATGCAACTCGGGCAACGACATTGGCTGATTTGCTGGAGATTCAATTCTTTGTACGTTCGGCAGTTGCTGCTGACCCATTATGGATGAATGAGTTGGACTGCAGGACTGCAAATAGGTTGACTCTTGGGTTACAGATGGAACTGGAGAAGAGGGACTGTTGGGATAGAGTGTTTGTTGGTAACCAAGGGAACAGCTACTGCTCAGATGTTGACTCACCTGCGGCTGCAGCATGATGTGAGATGACTGATCTGGAGAACTTGGGTGCACAACTATAGACCTTGGCACTTCCTGTATGGTGGGGACACCTCCAACGGTCTGCTGAAGTCCTAGATGGTTGTGGCCTGGGTTGGTGATGCACTTGTAAGCAGGAGAGGAAAGATCATGCAGCTTAGGACTTGAGCTGGGAGACGATGACATCACAGTGTTTCTCTGCTGACAGGAAGTGAAGCCAGCCACGAGGCACGAGCCAGGATCAGGAGGCATCATGATCTGCTGGCTGTAATATGGTTTGGAAAGAGGGCTTAATCCTTGGTTCCTTGGTCCACAGGTTTGAGCAGGCTCATAGTCGTCAGTGGGTTCTGTTTTTATAATTGGAACTGTTGAAAGAAAGAAAAAAGTGCTTTGAATAAACATGGAGTTGCACACTGGTATGATCAAGTTGGCTTGTGGCTAGGATACCCTTTGCAAAAACAAACAACGTCTTGAATAAGACTCTGTGTGTCCTTTGCCTGGTTCTCCCACCCCATAAAAAATATGAATGAGTCATCCGCACAAGAAAGTCACAGCTGGTTCTAATATTGAAAAAGACTATTTTCTTTGGACTCTCCTCTCGCTCTAATGTGCTATAAAAACCTATTTGCAAATAGCTGCACTGCAGTAGAAGCTCTGGACCCAAGGGCTCTATGGATTTGTAGTAATCAAAGGAATTTTTTTTTAACTTGGATGTACTACTGCATGTCTACTGCTACTGATGGTCCACTTGATAGATGTCTGCACAATGGGTAAATTCAAGCATAAGGATTCAGGAAAAGGGCTTTCAGAGTTCAACAAAACAAAACTTCAGGGAGAGCACTGAGTTTATTAAATGATGCCATTGCATCATAAGACCTTTTCTTAAATAACCTAAAATCTAGCATTTCTTCTATTTTCGTTAAACTACAAGAAGAAACATAGTGGAATGGTGTCGACATTTCATTTCTGTAGCCCACACCAGAGCATAGAGGAATTTCAGCAAGGAGAATCCAAATCAAGATTTATTTTATTTAGCAAGTTAGAAACAACTATTAAAAACTTTAGAAACATTGGCTATGAACCACTTGTCCTGTAACACAACATCTTCTTCATCTAGTCTACACCATTTATTTCTTTACAGCAGTAACTGGTAATTAGAATACAGATTCCAGTCTATAAAAAAATGACAGGAAGAAAAAACTGGCTTTATAAGTTAAGGGGAAAGTTTTCAGCATGTGTTGAGCAACAGTAATTCAAATGGAATACAAGCCTTTCAACACTATAGCAAGAAGTGTAAAAATTTTTAATTTCTCAATCATGGCTGTTTCAAATGATGACAAGTAGCAAGTCTAGTCTGTATACAGCATTTATGCTCCACGGTGTTACCTATAAACCAGCTAAATGTAAATAATGACATTGGATTAGGTTTTCAGGTACACAGACCACTGTGAACAAACACCGTTAACAGCAATGAGACTTATATCTAAAGAAACATACATAGGACTGCACTCCTCACACATGTGTTTTTATTTAAAAATGCAATCCACTGTATTTACCACAATTAACTGCACGGATATGTTCAATGTTGCTGCCTTAGTCAAGAAGAAATATATAACCATATAAATATATAACTTATTTGCTTAAGTTAATTAAATTAAAAGCATGGAGCTGATAAGTTAATTTTCCAAATCTTGCTAACATAAACAGATTTCCCAGAGTAAATGGTGACCATGGAAGCTATATTGGAGTAGTCCTCATGTTGCTTGTACATAAGGTCAAGAGAAGCATATTATAGAATTGGCTTTAAAGGATGTCTCATTATTAGCTATGAACTACACCAAAGTGTTGGAAGGGTGTGGATCTCCAGAAGTTGCCAGACTTCAACCAACATCAGCAGAAGTAATGTTGAGGGATGATGGGAGCTGCATTTCACAAGTTTCCAGCACCTAATATAGTCATAGGGAGAAGAGATTACTGCAGCCTTGGCTCAGAATCAGTAATAGTTTTTGGTATACTATATCATACAAGTTGTACATGTGGAACTGGGGAGAAATTAGCACAATTCTAAGTACTCTGATGCATTTAGATGAAATTGTGCACAAGTTGCTAATCAGTCACTTCTTCAGTTAAAGAAAGGTAACATTAAATTCCCAGAATAGTTTATTGCTTTCTACAGAAGCATCTTCCATCTAGAAACAGAGTTCCTATTTACATTGCATATCACAGAAATTTTGCCTGCTTGGGAGACACAAAGACAGTTGATGAAGGGGGGGGGGGATTTAGGCAACACCCGAAAAGAAGAATTGCATTTTCAAAAAGAGGACAGCAGGAGATACAGATCTGTATATGCATTTTTCATAGGCTGACTTTAACATAATATATAATTAGAAGTGGCTCCTAACTTTTAAACAGGAAAAACAACACATTTTCTCCTGTGTGGAAAAATATAGTCAAGCAACATGTATGTCTACTCATTCTGCTGTTGCTAAGGCAATTTTAAGACCCCTGCCCTTCCTCTAGTCCCAACTAGAGAAGACCTACTTTATGTAAAGTCAACTGAATTAATGGATCTATTCTAGTTCAAACATTCAGCTGAATGTAGGTCCTGCATACTCTACTTAGCAGTTAGATATTTTCATTAGATGAGCTTTTTTGCTTTTTAGCTTTGATTTTTAAATCAGAGGTGCATTAGGTAGGATGAGAGGAAGCTTTTGCTTCATAATCCTGGTCAGCTCTGCAATATATTAAAATGCAGTGGGTTTTAATACAGTGTTCTTAGTGCTATTAACAAAAAATAATATTTGACACTCCAAACTGATTGTACTCAGACTTAATACACACTAACAACATTGGTCTTAGACGGACACATCTGTCATACTGTCAGCCAATTTAGCAATTAGAACCGTATGCTTGGAGCAATACTAACTATAAATCAGTGGTGTCTTTGGCTCTTATTAAGAGTCTGCATGATGACATCAAACCAAGACTGGCTGGATAAAGACAATGAACCCCTACATGAATTTTATATGGGGGGGGGGGAGTTATTTCAGTTATATACACTTAAATGAAAAGCTCTGGATGATTAAAATATTAATACATTAAATCTTGATGAAAAATAATGAATCACCTTTACTGCAGGGACCCAAGTATGATATATTTTTTAAAAAAATATTTTCCTAAAGCTAGCATGCTCTGCTGTGTTAGTTCTCCTCAGTTTCACAGTTTTATAATTTATCTATTGTGGCTTATGGCTATTAAGATGAGTAACAAATAAGGCACGTATTTCAGGAAGCAAGGCTACAATGCATACAGCTGCCAATCTTCTTATTAATTGAGTGACTGCACTTAGAAGACAGCTACAAGTTCTGTGTCCTGTTTTAAAGACCTAAGTAGATTATTGAAGCAAGACCTTCTATAGACAACAGCTGATTCCATCAACTATGTAACCTGCAATAAACCCAGAGCATATTATTATTATTATTATTATTTGACAACTGTTCCAGTAGTTCTCTACATTTGCTGGGAGATTTTGGGAGCTGTAATCCAGAGACTCTGAGTAAACCATTTCAGGCAGATCTAAGTGTGATAGCAAATATTTGCCAGTGTAAATAGTATCACTACAATTAGTCACAAGGCTTTATTGGTTTCAAGGTACAGTCACCTGGTCATATCCATGGATTCTGCATCCATGGATTCAACCATCCACAGCTTGAAAATATGCAATCAATCAATCAATCAATCAAAACCACCCTTGATTGTGCCATTTTGTACAAGGGACACCATTTTAAAGTGTGCCTGCATCATATGCGGCATATGCTGCAAGCCGCGTGCTGGAAGAAGCAGTGTGCATGCTTGTTAGTAATAATTAATTTAAGTTCCAATCATATCAATGGGTCTCATCCAGAAAGAACTAAAACTGGATCCAGCTCTCTGTTCCTCACTTACACAACATACATATGATATAAATAAAATACAACAGTGAAACATGTGGGGCAATAAGTGAAGCCATGTGGATTGCCCTGCTACATTGTATAGATGGTTTTTTTCTTTTTCAAAAGGCCAACTACTGTCAAAATTGTAGTCTTATTGTTTCACTTACAAACGTCTTAATAGCCCTAGAAAGGAAAGTCCTGGTTAATAACTTGCAAGTCATCCATTCCTCCATCTGAACCGCCTTGGAAAATCAGCACAAAATAGGCACCCTCCACAACAGGAGTGGGCCCTCTGATATTGTTCAACTATAATTTACATCATCCCTCACAACTGACTACACTGGCTAGGATTCTTGGGAATTGCAGTCCAACAGCAACTGCAGAGCCACTATTTGCCCACCTATCATCTTCCATAAAAAATACTCTGTATCTTTGTGCCTTTTATGGCTTTAGTAACACTCAAGGCACCGTCCCTCCTATGCTGTGTAGCAATTTATTTAGTTGACCCAAGAAGCTTAAAGACTTTGTTCAACTTAGTGTGAAATTTTAAAACTAAACCATATCAGGAAGCTAGTAGTAAAATGGAAGATGTGTATCACAATAAAGGAAGACATAGCATAGGACACTGAGCCTTGGCTTTGCTATTTCCCCTAGTTAGAGTGACATATTTGGGTTTAGAAAGTGAAGTAATAGTGGGTGGAGAGAGGATGCAAAAGGAAGGAAGGAAGGAAGGAAGGAAGGAAGGAAGGAGGAAAGAAATCACTGTGGCTTTCAAATGCCATCATTAGAAAATTATCACAGCAAATAGTAAAGAGATAATTATAGGCACAGAACAGGAAGCAGAGCCCAAGGCTGACAAAAATGAGCAATGCTCACTGTTTTCAGATGCATGCTTAGCATCACCTCTTTCACACTGTAGTGTATCAGTCATGTAAATCAGAAGGTCACATCTAAAAATTAAAAGGTCAGGCTCGACGGCATAAATGAGATCCAGGGTTGGCACTGTTCACCCACACATACTAAATGGTCTTGAATTTTTTTTACACTACAAAGGATATTGCTCTATTAAGACATGAAAATATGATGAATGTGGCTTCCTGGGCTGGATATACCCCATCAAGGTTCAAGTTAGCTATCACTTTAGGCTGGTTATCACATTAAAATTGAAAAACATGGCAATCTGCAGGAAATTAGATTATTTGTATTGCAAAACACTTAATCTGAACCAGGCTTGAGGTATTATTCAGCCAAATCCAGTATGAATTGCACACCAGTGAAGGCTAAGAACATTTTGTAAGATATGGAGCAATTCTTCTAGCATTTGAACTAGTA
The DNA here is from genome assembly GCF_019175285.1 of Sceloporus undulatus. Lineage (NCBI taxonomy): Eukaryota > Metazoa > Chordata > Lepidosauria > Squamata > Phrynosomatidae > Sceloporus > Sceloporus undulatus. Next base: position 178,353,281 of record NC_056525.1, read on the forward strand.
AGAGAATGAAGTCACTAAAATCTCTGCTCAGCCATGAACTCAGGGTTGTTGTTTTTTAAAGTAAGTCAGTGTAACTTAACTTCAGATCTTACCCCAAGCTCACTTTACTACAACAGTTTACACAACCTACTGTAGAGGGAAATTGTAAGGTGGTAACAAGGTGGAAAGATCACCACCACCTGTGGGACCAGGCCAGCAGGATGGAAGACGTCAAGGGGACAGGGCTGCCTCAAGCCCTTCCCTCTCTTTCCCAATTAGAAGGATACATAGGGCAGGTTGGAGATGGCAGGATTTTGTTCTGTGCCATTTGCCTTCCCTAGGGCTTTCCCATTTGCTTGTGGCATCTGCAGGTATCATCTCTAGGGAGTGCTGTTTCAGAAAAAGGGGCCAGGCTTCCTCCAGACTCCCACAGACTTGAGGTCCTCCTTCCCTGCTGTCTTTCTATATAAACAGCACAATACAAGATACCAGGCAACTTTCTCCAGGCATTCAGGATCTTATTAATTTGTGTGTCCCCCAACTCCACTGTGGCTATCTTCATATGGAAAGTGACAGTCTGAAGAAGAGAGCCTTTTCTTACTGTACAGTCTGCCCATGCAGATAATTGAGGGTTTAAGATCATGTGAAGAGTCCCCATTCATGTTGGAGGCTTTCCGTTTCTCACTTTTTCATTTTCCATGTGGAGAAAGTGACAACAAAGGAGGACAGTGCTAAATTTTCCTCACTTGCTCAGGTTAATCCTCCCTGAACACACAAATACGACTATTATTTCATTCTAAACATATAAATAGGCCTGCCCCTCTACACACTCTCAGCACTGTGTACAGCTGTGATCATACAGAGAAAGGTAAATATGAACAAGGAAGATCAGATTCTTTCCCTGGCTGCCTGCCCAAGGATGGCTGATGCTACTTAGATACAAGGGGGGAAAGGACCACAAGATTCATTTTTAAGTACTTTGTGGACTGCAGCCCAGTTGCAACTTTCATATTGGCAGCTTTCTCTTTTGTTGATAGGCTTGCCTGCTTTGGCTAACTTAGAGTTTTTTTCCCTCCAGTAGGCAAATTTATTTTTTCAACAGATTTTTTTTTAAATAAAACTTCCCTTGTCTCGAGTCAGTTGTCTTGTTTTCTGTTATGAATGTTTTATAACATGAAATCATCATGGAGGTGCCGCAGGTAGGAAATTAGTGACTGGTGTAACACTGGCACAAGATCAGAATCTCAAATGGAAGAAATAGACCTCCACCACTTAATAAAAAGGAACACTGCCAGAAGAGATTACAAGCAATTGAGCTGAAAAAAGAAAAAGGTATTGTTATCTGGAAAAAATATATATTTGGCAGCATGCTAGTTGTCACTCATACCACTGGCATAGGTTTTAAAAGAGAATGAGCGGTTTCACTTGGCTTTAAAGTTAAATTTTAAAGCAGATGTTAGTTACTGGAGGTACTACAAAATTAGGAACCAAATTAGATGCACATTGGTGAAATCCTAAGAGTGAATGATCTAAGATTACTTCTTTATTATTCACATTCTCATTATTTACACAGTAGTTTAATCTCATCAAGGTGATGGGTAGCAAATGGCTGTTTACTGGTCCCTCACACAATAATGGTAACATCATGGATTAAGAATTTTGAGTAGTAGGGGAGCCCACTATTCCCTGTTGTTCATCCCTTCATTCAGCTCTAGGAACCAGGTACTGACTTTACAAGGTTCACTTTGCGGGAATAACAGTAGAATGACATTGAAAGAGAGGCCTTTACTGTTAGTTGGGGGGGGGAAATCACTGCACAATCAGACTTAAAAAATATAGAGTCATCAAACCAATTAGTTCAACATTCATCAAACACATTTATCTTTTTTTTTACCACACAGTCCTTTCTCGGACCAGTAGGTTTCTACCTTTGTTCTTCTATATGTTCTGTACTCCTAGAATCCCTGACAATTGATTATGCTGGCTGGGTCTTCTGGGATTTCAGTTCCAAAAACACCCGAAGAATTAAAGGTCACAGACTACCAGTTTAAACCACAGTTGCCATTAGGAAGCAACCAACAGACAGACACAGAGACTGAGACCTGACACTATATCCCAATTGATTTATACTATGTCAACACCACGAGCTACAGGGCTACAGGGTGAAATGGCATATATTTTATGGGCAGATGGTGTAGAAAGACCTCTCTTCCATTTTCTCCAATCCCTCTTCCAGGTATCTAGAATAAAAGGAAGATGTTGTACTAGGAAAAAACCAACTAACTAACAGCCCACTATTGAAGCATAAATGAGATCTCTGAATCACATACATTTAACTAAGGGTCCCCCGTCCTCTTGGCACAGTGTTTATTAGTCAGACTGCTTATTGTTGTTGTTAATCTGATGGAAAAATTTTGCTGTGTAGTGGAGACTTGCCCTAGAGTACCAATGGCCTATGGCTGAGTTGGGGTATGAGCCCTACAAGCTGATGGCTCACCATGCCAGGAAATCCACACTAGCTCTCAGCATGGTTTAAATAGGTTGTTAGGAATTTGCTGCCTACATCAGCTAAAGTTAAACCCCTTTCCTTTGTGATTTACAACTTTCACAGAAATACACACATACCAAAAAGTAGTTGGGTGCAGTTCAACAATCACAAACGCACCCCACAGTTAGCAGGGCACTGCTGCTTATGATTAAGGTTGCTATTTTTGTATTCTCTTTTCGTTGAGTATATTTTGGCTATAACCCTCAAGCCACTTCCCCTGGAGCAGCCACGATGACTTGTGTGGGAATATCATTCTCTCAGAAATCAGGGGCAGGGGCAAGAGTAGGTAAGGATTATAGCATTCTGATTCTGAATCATATTTATAGTAGAATGCCATGTTAGTAGTCTATGCCCCTTGGACAAGAAAATCTACAGTAGAATTCTTCTTTTGGTATTATAAGTACAACTAGGATGCCATCTGAAGGAGAATGATAGGAAATTAAACATGGCGTGTGATGTAGTTTTGAGGATATTTCAAATTTTGCTTTATTTGGCTTCAGCCAACTTGCCTTCTTTCCTACTAAAATCTTATTAAATGTGTTGATCGATTGATAAAGCAAAATGTTTTCTTGGTTTAAAAAAACCAGGATAGCTCTTAATTTAAACAAGGAGTGGGGAATCTTTTCTTGGTCAAGAGCCATATTTCCTCAGGAGGCCACTTGCTGCTGGTGCATGAGACCTGATATTAAGCAATAGCAAATACATTTCTATCAGTGCACTTAAACACTCCCTAAGCAGTTTACAATGTGTAAGCTAATTGCCCCCAACAAGCTGGGTATTCATTTTAGTGACTCACAGAAGGATGCAAGGCTGAGTGGACCCTGGAGTCCCTGGGATCTAACTCACAACCTTGTGGCTGTGAATGGCTACAGTACCAGTAACTAATGTGCCACCAGGGCTCCTACTGAGAGAGTAGCGGGCTGAACCAGAATCACTGATCGGTCAAGATGATGTTTCTTCTACCACACAGAAGGCTCTTATTCTACTACATGCAAGGCAGGCCTTAATTCCACTATACAGGTATAACTCAGTTAATGAAACAGATGCATTCCTGAAATTAATTTTTTAACAGACAATTTGGTACCAGAAGCAGACATAACATGGAAAGGATAGGAATAGGTTCCTGCACTACAAAAAAGAAATCAATTTCAACATGTTTCAGCAAACTTTCCATTCAAAAATAGAAATGCATGTGAAATGAAACAACCATGTCACAGAAAACTTGTAGAATTAAAGATCACTTTGAACCTTCTAGAGAACTTCTGAATATTTCTTCCAGTTGCATCCAGTGATGATTTTTCTTTCTTTCTTTCACCAAGCCCTACTTCTCTCATGATTTCCTTTCTTGTTGTCCATGCATGCTCAGTAAGGGAGTCCAGAGGCAATAGCTGTTTATCTTGTCTGCTATAGGAAGGCATGCACATCCACCGTAGGTTCAGCTCAAGGTTTATTGCAATGTTTATTGCAGATGTGCTGCTGCAACCCAACACTAGAAGTCTGTGTTCCCTCAGTCCTCCTTCACCTGATGCCACTGCTGCTAAAAAAAACCACCTTGCAGCTTGACACAGAAAAAGGAGGAAAGGGGGGCTGGAGAGACATTAAAAATACTGTAAAAATGAGCTAACGTGTCAGAAATTTTGTTAACAGAAGTGTGCTTGTACTCAGATAATTATATGTATGACAAATACATGGCAAAAGCATTAACCAGGACTGCCTTGCTTCAACATCTTGGGCATTATTTCTCTGGAGATTTTAAAGGTGCCAAATGTATTTAAGCTCTTCCTTCCTTTTGGAAAAAGCAGGGTGGGGGTGCTCTCTGTCAGATCTTGTTGGATTCTGATGTGGATGCTTTGATTGTGAGTTCATGCATGGCAGGGGGTTGGTCTCGATGGCCCCTGTGGTCTCTTCAAACTCTATGATTCTAAGATTCTATGACATCTACCAGCCCCAGGCAGCATGTTCAATGGCCAGAGGTTATGGGCACAGCAGGTCAACAACAGGAGGGTGACAGGTTTTCCATACCTACTTTATGGTTTGGAATTATTCAAGGAGTTTTCCAAGATTTGAAGTCTTGGAAACTTCAAATTGTGTTAAACACTGGGGAGTAAGAAATGCCATGTGTCCCTCAACCTACCTATCAAAGAAACAACAGGTTTTTTTGAAGGGGGGGGTAGAACAAGACATTTCTCCCTGTGTTGCTTCAAAAATGTAACCCAAGAGCATTTGTTTAAAGTCTAAATTGGTCAGGAGTCCTGTTGCATTATTATAATGAATTTCTTCATCTTGAACTGCCCCCCCCCCCCCCCAACCACCACAAATGATACATGCAACATTTATTTCTGGTGGGTCATAACCACAGGTAAATTACCATTAGCAGGAAGATAGGTGAAAAGCTGGTACTGGCTTCTCTTTCTCTTTCCATTGCAGACATAGAAATTAACTTGTACAGGACTGGTAATTCTCTGATTGCGAAATGGTGGGATCTCAATCACCAATGAAGTCTAATAAGGAAATGTGCAAAATAAAATTAAAGGTGGAGTAAAATATACTGAAACAATTACTATATAATAAAATATACAGGAAGGCAATGGCTATGCTACTCTGAAAAAATCTTGCCACCCCCGCCACCCCCCATATATGTGTTCATTTTATTTACTCAAGGTGGTTTACAAAGGCTAAACACAAGATTAGTTTTAAAAAAAGACTTGATAATAAAAACAATTAAAACACTATTCAGCAAAAATCACACATTTGTTGTTGTTATGTGCCTTCAAGTCATTTCTGACTTATGGCGACCCTAAGGTGAACCTGTCATGGGGTTTTCTTGGCAAGATTTGTTCAGAGGCAGTTTGCCTTTACCTTCCTCTGAGGTTGAGAGAATGTGACTTGCCCAAGGTCTCCCTGTGGGTTTCATAGAAGAGATGCATGTACAGCGCTGTGTAAATTTACAGCGCTTCATAAATAAAGGTTAATAATAATAATAATAATAATAATAATAAGATGGGAATCAAATCATGGTCTCCAGAGGCCAGCATTCAAACCACTATGACACACTGGCTCTCACATTAAATGCCATTAAATTTTTAAAAGTATAACATGATTTTTTTTAAAATTCAAAGCAATAAAGTAATAATAGATTCACCTTAAGATTGTCATAAATTGAAATAACTTGAAAATACACAACAACAACATATCATCCTTTAGCAGACAATAGTAGGCCTTGAAATATTCTGTTCTTGTGGCCGCCTTGCATCTATTGGATGCAAGATCTCACTGTTTCCCTATAATGCCCCTGGGGTATTATGCATCTTCTAGTATAGATATAGATACAGACATCTTCCCTCCCAGTGGAACTAGCCAAAGAAAAGTAAAAACAAACAAAACAAAAAGGTAGTAATGAAAAGGGGAGGGCAGGTTAATCCAATGCTTATCTGGCCCTAGTCAACAGGGCTTTAGAAGTGATCTACCAGTTCACTTCCACCAATCCCTTCATCAGCCCCCATAAGGACTTCTCTGGAGATTATTGTACAGCTCCTCCCCCCCCCCCCCAATTTGGGCATAGGCTGAGACCATGTATAAATGGATGTTATTGCAATCAGAGACATCCCATACTGGATCAGGACTTCTTTGCAATGTACTGTTTTTTGCTAAGTATGGGAGAAGTCCCAATCAGGTATGGGATGCCTCCGATCTGGGCATGGAGCTATGCGATAACATCTGCTTATATATGGTCTCAGCCCATGCCCAGATCAGGAGAAAATAGCCAGTGTGATAATTTCCTCTGCTAAAAGCATCTGAGGATGGTTCTACTTAGAGTAATGCTTTATATTAAGGTTTACTCAGGACAGGAGGAGAGAATGGCTTCCATGTTGGTGTGTGTGGAAAATCTACTCTGGATCTTCTTCTGAACTTTAAAGGAGCTATTCAAAATGGGTATACGTTTCAGCATCTTGGATAGTTTCTTTAAATTTTGGAAGAAAACTCAGGTCATGTCCCTGACATGGAAGCCACTGGACACCACTGACTGTGAGACAGAACCACTTCTGTGAAAAAAACTGTTTAGGAGGAATATCAGCTGACCTGAAAGAGAGGGTGTCTGATCCCCCCCTCAGATATATTCATCATTTAATATTTCAGTAAGTGAATGCTGAAAATGCATATTATCAGTGCCCCTGTAGGAAAATACTGATCATTCTCAAAGCCGGAATACTTACTGGCTTACATAACTCTCTGTCAGTTTTGGCTTCCATTTCCCACACATGATGACCATCTAAAAGACAAGAACATGAAAAGATGATGTCCAGTTCTACTCCTTCATTAATTCCTTCACAGGTGCCAGTAATGGGAATGTTTGAGACTGAAAGGAAACAAATGTTTGACTGGTAACACCTACAAATCTTAAATTTGCTTTGTACTAAGTGCCATGCAGAATTGACCAAAACCCAGCTCAGTGAAAAAAGATTCAAAACTTGTAACAAACTGTTTGTGATGTCAAGTTATGTCTAAATATCAAGTGTGGTTAAAGTAAGTTCATAAATATGCATTCTAGACCAAAAAACACAGATGTCCAAAATGTTTGTCCAGGAGGTACACAAGGTAGCTGGTAGGAAAAAAATTCAAAACCTTACTTTGGGCTTTGTTTTTGTTCTAGTAGATATCACATCGCGTTTGGTGATTCTGAAATCAAACATGTGGATTCGTACAGAAGACAAACAAACATTCAATTTATAACATAGATATGAATTAGAAAAGAGCTCAATTTCTTTCACACATTTTGAGCTTTCCTTTCTCTACAGTAGTTATGCCTTCCAAGTTGAATCTACTAAATACATAATGCGAGCTACAAGAAAAATAAATTTCCATTCAGAAGGAGAGTGGAAAGAGTTCAGTGGCTAGAATCTTGGAAAAAAACATTGACTAGACACATCCATTGGCCTTGCTTCAACAGTCAGAAGTCTTGCAGACTAGTTAGTTCCCTACATGTCTGTGAGACCTGCAGGTGCCTATGTAATGACATACACACATTTTGTCTTGACAGTGTTTGGGGACTACTGATCATCCCCACCATCTGCTGATCATTTGATCCCCACTATTTGGGGATTATTTAAGGTTCATTGGTTTTATGGCAGGGAAACCTAGTTTTATAGCAAACAAAGAGAACCTGTTGACCTCTCATTTGTTTATTTGCTATAGCACTGAGATGTACAAATACAAATGATCTTTATTTGCAACCTCACACCACATCAGCATTTGCATGTAAAACCTCTTTTCAAGGACACCAGAGAACAGACTTTGCCTTTTGTTTACTTTTATTTCCAGGATAAAAACTACCAATCTAGAGCTATCTGATTTATGATAAAAAGGAGGGAAAAAAGTCTTGTGTCTCCTTTCTAACAGCTTTATTTTAGCATAGAGATTTAGAACAAGTATCTAAAAGGATACCACCACCACCCAGAACACAATCACATTGCAAAGGAACATCATTTGTGGAACTAAGGGCTCATCCAGACTGCTAAAGGGACTCAGGATTTATAGGTATTGTTCCTGTTCTGTTCTTATTATTTTCAACATCCTAGTGACATACTTCCCCATGAATTTCCAGCAAGAACTGTGAATTTTCGAATCCAAGGCTGGGAATTTTTTTCCTGGGAAGTACTGAAACAGGCAGGAGTTAATTTCCCCTCATCTGTTTCCATCTTCTCCTTCCCTTTTGTCCTTCTGGGAAGTCTGATGATTCCCATTAATGATGTGTTGCATGGTGAGAGAGGAAAGAATCCTGCCACACACCAGAGTTAGCTATACTTCAACCAGGACAAAGAAGATGGATGAACCCTCAGCATCAATAATAATAGTAATAGTAATAGTAATAATAATAATAATAATAATAATAATAATAATTATTATTATTATTATTATTATTATTATTATTATTATTTCCCACCTCTCCCAGGTGGATTACAGCCATAAAATGCATGCAAAACATATAAATAAAATACAATGCAGTAATAATTATGTTAAAACTTGCATTATCATCACTACAAGAACAATTGAATCATACAATAATCAAGAACCTGGAGTGATATCTCTTACACTAGGTCAGGTGGATAAGCTCACTGGAAGAGATCCATGTTAACTGCCTTCTTAAATGCCTCCAAGGACGCAATGAAACGGATCTCCTCCAGAAGACCATTCCACAATTTAGGAACAGCTACAGTGAAGGTTCTTTGGGAAGTTGTTGTTAATCTAGACATTTGTTGTTCTAACAAATTCTTCCCAGTTCTGAGAGTGCGGGGCAGATTGTGTAGGGAGAGGCATACCTGCAGGTAACTCAGGGCTAAGCCATGTAGGGCTTTAAAGGTAATAACCAACACCTTGTACTGCACCCAGAAGCTAATTGGCAGCCAATGAAGTGATTTTAAAACAGATGTTATGTGGTCATACCTGGAAGAACTGGTGACCAATCTGGTTGCCACATTTTGAACCAACTGAAGCTTCCAAACTTGGTACAAGGTAGGCCCATGTAGAGTGCATTACAGAAATCTAAACCAGAGATTACCAGTGCATGTACCACTGCTTCAAGGTCCTTTTGGTCCAGGTAGGGCTGCAGTTGGCATATCAACTGAAGTTGGTACCAAGCATTCCTGGCCGTCGCATCTACTTGAGATGACAACTGCAGGGACGAGTCCAAGAGTACTCTCAAACTGCAAACTGGCAGTTTGGCATGACTGGTTATGGGATCAGGAACCATTGCTGTGGAACATGCAGTCAAGTAACAACATAGCCTGATATTTACCTGGACTACTGACCATCTGCAGGGGCCTTATCTTAAATTGCATTTTGGTTATAAAAATGCAGATTGATACTCTTCAGAAACCATGACCTGACTACACCTTCACTTATCTTCACCTTAAGACTGCAGATATGGAAGGCAAGATGAGGCTATGCTACTTTGATATGCATAGTGGAGTGACACTCTTGACAAACTGTGTCTGTTTTTAAAAGAAACTCGGGTTTGATCTGGACTGCAGAAATAATGCAGTTTGACACGACTTTAATTGTAGCTTGACACTACTTTAATAGGTTCGGTGCTATGGATTTCTGGGATTTGTAGTTTTGTGAGATATGTAACCTTCTGCCACAACAAATTACAAATCCCAGAATTCCTTAACATTGAGTCATAATAGTTAGCAATTATCAAACTGCATTATTTCTGCAGTGCAGATAAAACCTAACCCCCCCCTTTAAAGAACAGATCAGGTGGAACACAGTCTAAAATGAGGGGTCATCCTATTACCTTAGAGACCTTGATATGCACATTTTGCACTGTTCTACTGTTTTCAGGTGTTCAAAGCCATGTGGGAAGAGTCGATGACACAACTCCTGCTCATGCCAGCTTTAACCACTTCAAGAAAGGGAGATGCTGTGGTGGTGTGAAGTGGCTACTGAGTTCTCCTACATCATTCCTCATCTCACCAGTGTGGGCAACAGAAGACACAAATCGCAGTGGCTCCTTTTTACTGTAAAAGAATTCCCACCTTGACTAGCAATAGCTATTGAAAGCTAGTTAGGATTTTAATCATATTGCCTAACCTTCAAAAGCAACCACAGGTATTTCTCACTCTGAGATTGAAAGAATATATTCTGTATCTTTCTAAATTGCAAATCCCAGGATTACATGAGATGGAACCATGGTACTTAACGTGGAATCATACTGCTATAATAGTGCAATGTCACACCACCTTATCACTATATATTCCACTATAACTTCCATGCCACATCCTCTTGGATTCTGGGTTTTGCAGTTTAGTGAGACCCAAGAACTCTTTGGTTGAGAATTCTAAATGCCTCTCTCTAAACTGCAAATGCCAGGATTTCATAGGATGTTGCCGTGGCAGTTAAAGTGGAATATAGTACTATAACAGTATAGTGCAATTCGTACCAAGCACTGGCTGTTTAGTGTTTAAGGACTCATGATGCTGCCATTCTTTTGATGAAACTACTTCTGTCAGTAGAAGTACCATATAGTAGAGCTATAGAGTAGATGAACTGAATTCCAAATGCTGGGCTAGCCCACTTCTTGAATGCATTTAGACAGTAGAAATAATGCAATTTGGTATGACTTTAACTATCATGGCTCCATCATCCTACAGAATCATGGGGTTTGTAGTTTTCTGAAGCACCAGCACACTTTGGCAGAGAAGGCTGAAGAGGTTGTAAAACTATAGATCCCAGGATTCATAGAATGGCACTAAAGCACTTAAAGTTGTGTCAAACAACATTATGTCCACAGTGAAGATGCACCCCTTGTCATCCTTCTGCATAGCACTGACCTATTTTTTGAGGCAGCTGACTGGCTGCTGAGGAAGGCACTTTTAAAAGGTGGGTATTATAGTTTTTATCAATATTTTCTTAAATTGCTTTTAATGCAACAGCAAGTTTCTTCAGAGGGGGATGGCCATCGCCAACCTCTGAGACTGAAAGACTGTGACTTGCCCAAGGTCACCCAAGACCTTATCACACTAACGAAATCCCACTTAGAAATAGGATTTAAAGTAGATTTAAATTAGAAAACCCCCACAAATGTGGGATGTTTTTCACATGATGTGCCTACAAATGTGAAATATCACGAAAATAAAGCGAATATAAAAGGGACAAAAATGGAAGCTTTTTACTTTCAGGAACTTCCCAAAAGTACTTTTTGACCCTTTTACATTTGTTACCCTTTTACATTCGCTTTATTTTCAAGTTATTTCACGTTTGCAGGACTGTTGTATGACAAACTTCCTGCATTTGCAGTTTTTTTTCTAATTTAAATCTACTTTAAATCCTGTTTCTGAGTGGAATTTCACTAGTGTGATAAGGTCCTCAGTGGGTTTACATGGCTGAGCTGGGATCTGAATCTTGGTCTCCAGTCATAGTCCAACGCTCAAACCACTACAACACACTGGCTCTCATATGTGTGTGTGTTGTTCTTAGCTGGATCATTAAAAAAAAAAACATTCTTCTAAGTTCTTCTGATTCCCTGAGAGTTTGGGGGAAAGGCAGTATACGTAAATGGTCTATGATTTTAGAATTATTTCTGAAATGTGTTTTTGTCATATATTTACCATTTAAAATGTTTTTATTCACTGTACACCCCCTTAGGTTTCCTGGTGGGCTGAGAGATGTTAAACAAATGCTATAAATAAATAAGGAAATAAAGTGGGGTAGGTGCCTCTCTCCCCTTGCAACTTCCCCACCCACTAGGTCCCCTCTAAATCTGATCCAGAAAATTGCAGAATCTTCTAGAGCTGGTTTTGGATGGCTTGGCTGTAGGGGAGAGGGATACCTATTGGATACCTACTACCAGGATACTGGATTGAAGTCTAAATGTAGCTATATCAACAGTTTTTACATGATATTAGTTTACACTCAACACTGAACCTGTCTTTTTAAATAATACATTTATTAATTAAAATCCTTCTATCCCTGCCCCATGTCCAAAGGTGTCAGTTCACTGAGGGAACAGTCAATAAAAAATCTTATAATCCACATAAAGAAAACACAAATGATTTAACACAGTCAAAAATAACATAATCAAAATAATGCTCACATTCCAACCCACACAGTGATCAGTGAGTTTGCAAAGGTTGGGTGAACAGCTGAACTTTAGTCTAATTGAAATTAGGCCAATGATGGCATATGTCAAACCTTAAAGGAAAGCGCAATAAGCTTTCCATTATGATCCTCCATCTTTTCTAGATGTTGACTTGCAATTTAGATATCATTAAACACATTGTAAAGTTAGAATTCTTTATTTTTCCCTGGCCTAAATCCTATTTTACTCCTAAACAGAGTACACCCACGAATCCTTAACATTTTACCTATGTATTACCATTCAACAATTGACTGAATGAGATCTACTTTAGTTGGGATTAACCTCAGCATGCCAATCTCTCTCAAATGTGCCTAACTCTGACTTGTAATGTTTATCTCAAATACAAAATAAATGTTGCAATTTCTCCTAATTTCTCTTTGCACTTGGAATTCAATGTCTTATTCTTGCTCACATACCTACTTTAATGCTGGATTTAAACTGTCAAGATCTCGGTGTAAAATTTTTACCTACCCATGGCTAAACTGAATAATCTTAGACTAACATTATCTCTCAACTTAACTTTTATCCCAGAGTTGTTATTTTTTTTTTAAATGAGAGGAGAGCTACATTGACTTTTATTCTATTCCAATATGGCAGAAGGAAAATATGTCACTTAAAGATGACAAACTGGTAAGAGTTTATATTCCTTTCACATTTGTAAATGAATTACCAGAACTTCAGGCTGATTGCATGTTTAATCCATTCTGAAAGATGAATAACTTGAACTGGGATTCTGTTTTCCAGTTCCTGCCAAAAAAAAATTATTTCAAAGCCATCTAATTTTTCAATTAACTTTTACAATGCTGGTATTTTGTTTTTGCTTTTCTAGTTTTTAGGATAACTGTATATGTGTATAATCTCACAAAAGGCTTTCAGGTGACATATTATAAATTATTCTTTTAAAAACAGATCTGAACATAGTGCCTTTATTAACAGCTTGATTATCTATAAAGTATCAAGAGATAGTATTGCTCTGGAATGAAATTCTCTTGAGAATGTCCAGACCTCTTTTTTTTTTTTTTTTTTTTGCACTACAGAAAAGGAGAAGGGAACAGATGACTCAGTAAGAGTTAGTGACATTTCACTTAACAAAAACATAAGCAGGAGAAATTGTTATGAAGCAGAGACAAAAAGGGAAAAGAGAAAGAAAGAAAAGAAAAAGAAAAAGCAGACAATTCCTCATGTTACGTCTGGTGAACCAAGAGGGAAATCTCTACACCCACGGGCTGGGATCTATTCCAGGAGAGAAACCTTAGACCACTACGTCAACCTCCTACAGTAAACATGTTTTGTAGGTTTATATGGATCAGCTAATTTTTGCTTTAAAAAGATAGGAATGGTTGGGATAATTTTTTAAGGAGGGGGTCTCAAAATTCTTAAAAGACTTGCTTACACTGAAGAAAAAGGTCTTATGTCAGTAAAGCATTTGCCAAATATCCTACCCAAGTATGCAAGATGCCGTCTCCAGTCAGAATGTGCCGGAGGAGTGAGGAGTGATACACCACAAAAGTTTCCATTGTAAGGCTGCCACATCTGCAGCAGCCTGGCTGACTCACAGCTGAAGGCAACTCCCTGCCTGGCTAGAATCCAACAAAAGTACACCAGAGCAATTTATACCTTTCCAAAATGCAAATAATTCAAATTACAGACATAACATAAAGCTGAAACAGTCACATTTCAGGCATTCCCTTTAAAGTTTAACTCAACAAAAACGATTCTCTTCTAATAGATTGCATTGTTGTTTTTGTTTTCTGTATGTAAAATGATAAAAAACAAACAAAATACTCCCCACTTTATTTCTCCCCATCACCTATCTCCTGAATATTTGGGTGGGGGGGGGATGCCTACTCAGTTGTCAATGAAGTGAGTGCTGATTTTTTTTTAGATTAAGATTCTATCCAAAGGTTGAAATAATGACTTCAACACACACACACCTCTAAACCATTAGTTCAAGAAAGCATGTTGATAAAATAAATCTCTTAAAATAGCACACTGCTTCTTGTTTGCCCCTTGGTGCTCAAACTAATGTAGAATTCTGGACAGGAGAATCAGTTCTAAAATAATATCTATCATGGGAATAGGTATTCACTGCTGACACTAGTGAAGGCAATCACTATGTACTTTTCCTACCAAAGGGAAACAGACTCACTGAACAGCAGTAGAGCTTTCCTGTTTATACAGCTGAAGGAGGAGCAGAGGGAAATCCCAAAACAAGTCAAGTCCACAAATATAATGTGAGGCTTCCACTTCTACTTTCATGGGATTTCAATAAAATGCACTGTAGAAAACAATGCAGATGAAGGGATCAGTTCAAATGTTCGCTTCATGGGCTCAAGCCTAGCTCGTGTGTATGTACATACATTCCACCCCCAATATATGTGAAGGGGTTAATGGGACTTGTTTTTTCTCAAGCATTTCTATGTCTGTTTTCATGTTGGCAAGAAACCAGAAGCAACCACAATTAACTCCTTCAAATACACACTCATATGTTGTTGTGGAGAACAGTATTGCTACAAAAAACAAAACAAAAAACATGAATTTGGTTGCACATCAAGGGAACGTGTAGAATCGACACTGTAGATGAATGCCAAGGGGTAAAAAACTGTTAATGAGCAAAAGGAATAACAAAAGCTCACAGTAACTTTTCCTTGTTGTGGGACGGAGATGTTTCCACAGAAGGAAAGAGGTAAGTCAGTCATCCTTCAGATACTTCAGCCTCTGTTTTTTTACATGAAGGCAAAGAGGTTCTGTCAGAAAACCTGACATCTGGAGATTGATAACAGTGGCAGGCAATTCTGCACACCTACCTCATTCATGACTATATAGGCTGGTTTTGAATTGCTAAAAATATAAGTAGGTTTCTGAAATGAAATGGCTCAGCACTGAATGGGTCTTTGTAATTCACTCTGTATCAACCATTCTCTGCAGAGTTAAAAAGGAAACTGCAGAAGTCAGAAAGTAAAAATATTCTAAATCCATTAGGGAATTCCCTGCAGTGTGAGTCACAGAAACGGCTTCCCCACCACACCCATTGCAAAGATTTCCACATAAAAAAGGCATTGTGGACTTGTTCTAACACAGCAGCAGCTAAAGCAAAGAAGGCTTTTTTGTAAACCTCACCACTTTGGTTATTTCCATGAAGTGGAAATATTATTGCTGGTTATTAAGCTCAGTATTTTTCTTCCTGTGGTGTGTGTGTGTGTGTGTGCGCACACACACAAATAAGATCTGAGTAATTCTGCTAAAGCTTTATCCTAATTCTCAGTTCCCATGGACTTGCCTGGAACAAATTGGGCCACAAATGTTCCCCACCCTGGGTGTAAGTACTGGAAGCGGGGGTTAAGAAGGGGGGAAAACACTAAATTTCTAATGAATAAGTGTTATGGATTATATGTTAATTAATATTAACGTATTTAGCTTGCACAGTGCTTTGTCACAACTTCATTTCATCTTCTCATTTGCAGAATTTGTATTAGGCAACTATCCTTCATATTAATAGCAGATAGTAAGTTATGTGTTGAAGTCTACTTAACTGGAATTTGAACTCAGAGAATCTAGGACCTAATCTCAGAACCACACTGCCTGGCTTCCTATGTGCAAGATGTAGCTTCACAAATTCTCTGAAATGTGGCAGTGAGTCATGACTGAGTAGCTGTATATGTATATACAACTACAGAATCCAATCAACTTATTAATCTGCTGATACATTTAGAATGGCCTAAAAAACTTTTCAGTGCTATATGGTTCAGCATTGTCCCCTGAGGAGACTTGGTCAAGCACTTTCTCTTCCCATTTCAAATAGGCACTGCAAACACATTTACTTAAGTATACCAGTGAAGATATGTGATATGCTGCTGATTTAGTTTTACACTGCTGCTACTATGAAATACACCATGATAGTTCTGCAAGTGTACTTTTTACATTTTCCTCCTCTTTTTGCTGTACTTTCAGGGACTGTTTTTATTATGATTAGCTTCTATATATAGTCATAGAATGAAGCCAGAGGAGATATCACTGAGGACCTATATGAGGGCCACTAAGCACACTTAGCCATAGATGTTCATCCACTCCAGATCAAAATGCAACTGAGTCTCAGTATGTGTACATTATCTCTGAAGTGAGAAGCCAGTGGTTTGAAACCCTGGGAGACCAGGGTTTGAATCCCTATTCAGCTATGAAAACCTAATGGGTGACTTGGATAAGTCGCATTTTCTCAGCCTAATAAGATAAGGCAATGGCAAACAAATCAGCTGAACAAATCTTGCAGAGAAAGGTTTGCCTAAGGGTCACCATAATTTGGAAAAAAACTGAAGGCACACAACAATAAAAACAAAACACCTAAGCTGACCCTTGGAGGTTTTAGCCATCACAGACCACAGCTGTACAGGTGAGGAGAGCATTTGGTGCAGTTTTTTTGTGAGGAGACAGCTGCCTCTCAGGGCTCTCTGCCTTAACATGACTGACATCGTAGCCTCCCCTTTTAATTCTTCAGATCTCATTCCCTTATGAGCTATAGTCTTATGCTTAATTCCTAAAGGAAAAGTAGGGTTCTTAAGTGAACCAGCATGCACGTTGGAAACCAATCATAAAGTCATGACAACAGTGTTTTCAGATACCGTCATTTCTCAGGAGATAAGATGGTTTCTAACCATCTTCCAGGAGGAACTCTGAATTTTACAAAGCCAATAATTGATTGCATAGACACAAACTCAATGTTAGAATTAAAAAGAAAAGCTTGACTTGTCTCCCAAAAGTAAATAACTTTTAGGCAGAGACAAATATACTTCCCAACCTTTGACATCCCACTCTTAGGCTGAGAAAATGGGTGTTGTGTCTGGGGTCTCTGTGTTACATTTTACATTTTTTAAAGGGAAGGATTCTCATTTTTAAGACTCAGCTCAGTAAGGACCTTTCTTTCTTTCTTTCTTTCTTTCGTTCGTTCGTTCGTTCATTCAACTTTAAAACCTGAAACTACAGAACTTTTTGTGGCAGAGAGACAGTTGAGTTTCTATGCTGTTTAAATGATGCATGTGTCCTAAGAGGCCAAAAGCCATGCCAAAGCCATGCTCCAGTCCTAAGAACTGGAATGCAGCTATGGTGCAGCTTCTGGCCTCTTAAGATGCGTGTGTCAATTAAACAGCATACCTCCAAAGTGACCCAAAGCAGTTTTATTTTGGCCTGTCTGTATGGGCCCTATGATAGCACTGATTATAGCCTTGTGACTTTAATGTGATATCATTGCCTGATTTTGACCCAGAAGATCTGACAAACATACACAAATGTCTTATTCAAACTTCAGAGCCTGGTTCCTCTCCATGCTCCTTTGAGAGGAAGTGCCAAAGACCTGCCACCATCAGAATTTTCCCACCTAGGCATTATAAAAGGTCAGAAAAGGTGCCAAGGCAGAGCAGAAAGGGTTGGTACTTCTTTTAGATGCTCCCAGGATAGACCAAGGCCCTCTACAGACTGGCATAAAGAGCTGGTGTGGGGGCAGAGTGGGGGCATGGCGACTGCATGCCTGCTGCCCCGACTCTGTCCCTACAGTGCCCGCTTGACCAGACAGCGGGTGGTAGCATGCCATGTCTTTGGCGCAACATTTACATGCACTGTGCCAAAGAAGCGGCAAAAAGCTGCCCTCGCTATGGCAAAGACAGCTTTTCACCGCTTTAAAAAGGAGTGGAATTTTGCTGCTCCTTAAGGGCTTAAGAAGCACCAGAGTGGGGCTGTGGCATGTGGTTGCCACAGGCCCAATCTGGTGCTTCCACGGGCATCACGGACCCATCTGCCAAGTCCCTAAGTTTTTGTTTTTCACCACACTACTCAGACATGGGGATGGTTCCTCTTTTAAAAAAAGAAAGAATGACTGGTGGATAGGTTGAACTATGGTTTTAAGTCAGTTTTTTTTATTAAAATTTCTAGACTTATACATGAGTATATGCAGTAACAAGTCAAGTCCATAAATACTTTTGAGCCTTCCACCTCTGCTTTAATGGGCTTTGAATAAAATGTAACAGAGAAAATACTGCAGAGTAGAATGTTGGTTTAATGTCCCCAAGTCCCCAGGTTTAGTAGGTGCTTTACAGACCACCCAAAAGGGCAGTCTGCCGGCACCCTCATTTGCTGCACGGAGGAACCTCAGTGGCCAAACCGTGCGACTCCTCTGCGCAGCAAAAAGAAGCCGCAAAAAGCAGCTTCTTTTTGTGGCGCCATTATGATGACGCAAAGCGCCATTGGCGCACTTGCGCTGTCATAATGGTACCAAGACGTGCGGACGCTAAGCGTCCGCTACGTCAAAATGGCGGCAGCCATGTAGAATGGGTGCCGCCATTTTGTACATGCTCGGTGCATACTAGGCTTAGGGGCATCCGGAAAGGACGCCTCTTCCTAACCCTAGTACGTGCTGAGCACGTACATTTGGCACGTGCAGAATGCACCGTACATATGCTTCCTCTCCACCACACATATATGAAGGAGTCATTCCAAGTCCAGGGCTCAATGTGCAATGCTGGTTAGAACTTTTAACTAGGGTTGGGGAAACCCAGGTTTGAATCCCCATTGAGCAACAGTTATTGTGTTACTGTGAACTTAGTTCCACTTTCTCAGACTAACCTACCTCACTGTTATTGTCAAAGAAGGGAGGGGTCATGAATTCATAGGAAAGCCAGAATATAAATGTAATATTAAAAGAAACATGACATTTATTTTAGCAGTTTAGGAGTAACTGCTATACTTTTCTCTAACCAAGTCACTTTGGATCCCATACTGGGCAAAATATAGTATAAAATGATTAAATAAAAAAATCTAATAGAAGCAATATTCTGTGGGATTTAATTCTGAATAGTCACTCATAGGCTGCAACTATACACAGGCTTATTTGGAACCAATCTCCCCCTTTCATGAATCAGCAGGGTTTGTTTTCTCTCTCTCTGTCTCATATGTGTGTGTGTGTGTGTGTGTGTGAGAGAGAGAGAGAGAGAGAGAGAGAGAGAGAGAGAGAGAGATTTTTCTATTTTAGTAGACATAGTAGAGGTATACACATTATATAATGTATGGCATTTGGATATAAAGTTTATTTATAGACTTAGGGAAGCTTAGTAGTCTCCATTTACAAATTACTTCATGTTATGCAAACTACACAGTTGTGTTATCCCATAAACAACCATTTAGCACCGTCAGTGTTCATCCCTGCATCTGATTGCCGAAGCTGTGCAGCCTATACCTTTTTAAAATTTCTTTTTAAATATCCTTCTGGTCTAAGACCAAACATTTGAAATTGTACACAAGCATTTAAAAGAACTACTGACCTCAACAGCCCTTACAGAAGTACAGTACAGTAAGACCCAGTAATAATGATACCTCCTTCCATTCATGGAATGCATCATTCTATCTTTACCTTTTCTGTGGTGCAGAGTTAGGAAAATCTGAGAAGTATTTCCTACAAGCTACATTACAACTACTGTATGCGTGTGAAAGCAACGATTCCATAACCTGATGAAACTCTCTGCTACAGATATCTGTTACCAGAAAGCGTGAGACCTCTTTATACACCGATACCACTCCAGGACATAGGTCTAAGTAACCTTCACATTAACTCTTGTCCTATGAACTGTACAGTTCTCAGGTGTCTAGCCCTTCTTTTTGGCAGAAGCTTTCAGGCCTGTTGCACAAGAGCTAACACAAAAACTGACACTGGAACAAGTGAAATGGGTGGAGTGAAGAGGCAGACACAGAAAACAACATTATGGATAAGGCATGTGATCAAAGGCTATTCTGCCACTTAGTTTATTACGTGAGCTACAGCTTGACTACCAGTCTGAAACTTGACCCTTTTTTGGCTGGTTGCCCCTCAAACTGTGACTGCTACTGGCAATGGAAAGACCAATGGAAAGATCTCAGAGAATGTAAGATCTTTTACCAAATGGAGTTCAGCCAAAAGTCTCCTCACTTGTCTCCACGTCTCATCTCATCAAAACAGGCATCAAACCCTGAGCCTTCAAACACAGCCCTGGAAAATGAAATGACTACGTCTTGGATCCAAAGGCCAGAAGAGTATTTGAGGGATATGTCAGTTTCAGGATGATTCTAGTCTTTACAGTTTAGCTCTTGGAGTTTTTTTTTTTTAAAAAAAAACCAATCCTCTTGAGAAACAGCCTTCTAAAAAGTCAATCTTTAAAAATTAAGCCATATAATTCGGATAAATTGCAATGGAATAAGTATTTTATGCTACTCAAATTTGATTAGCTTTTTGTTTACTATCAAAGCTACAGAAGGATGCATTTATATCTTTCATACTCTACAAATATAATATGGGGTGGTGTTGTCCCAGTACCTTGCTATCTTGATTAAACACAAAGGACACTATGCAATGTATAGAAATATATCTGCTTTGTGAAAAGCAAATTTAAATTTAGAACCACAGCAAAAATTTCATTCTCCAGACATATGTTCCTCCAGCAGCATCTCAATCCAAAATTTTGTTGTTTGTTGTTGTGTGCTTTCAAGTCATTTCCAGCTGATGGCAACCTTAAGGGAAACCTATCATATGGTTTTCTTGGTAAGATTTGTTCAGAGGGAGTTTAGCATTGCTGCCTTCTGAGGAGACTGCACATTACTTTTAAATCGCAATTAGGCCCAGAAAAAATCTGCTTTGACAATATTGATCGCATGCTGTCACCACTGACCACTGACCTATAATAAATAAATAATAAAAGTTTTATTTGTATACCGCGCCTTCCTTAGATCAGGGTGGTTTACACACTATAGCTGCAGCCTCCTTCAAGCATGGTTAGGGTGTCCCTTTTTGCTGATGGGAAACCCGTCAATGAGCTCACAATCACACTGGTCCCCAGGTGTGAAATGTTGCTGCTGGGGCAGTTGCATTATTGGCAGTCATTTGGTGTCCCCTCCTCTCACCCATTCCCACTCACTATTCCCAAGCAGCTTGATTACCTTTATTTCCCACCCCCCGCTATTTCTTTTCTTTTAAAAAAAATCCCTTAAATTGCAGTAGCAGAGCTCTGAGGTTGCATGAAAAAGTGAAAATAAAAATAAATAAACAGAAGGCATACTTGGTAGGGCATAGGGCAGGGAGGTGGGGTTTAGGGGGAGTGGGGAAGAGAGTGCAGTGGCAGTAGGCGGGTAACTGTGAAGACGTGTGGGGATGCGGTAAATAGAAACAGGTATAATTCAGTTTTTATTGATAAGCACAATTGTGATGAGAATAGGGCTTGTGCAGTAAAGCTCTGAGGCTGTGACTTGTCAAATGTCACCCAGTGGATTTATTTGACTAAGTGGGGATTTGAGCTCTGGTCGCCGGAGTCACAGTCCAACACTCAGACCACTATACTATGCTGGCTCTCTTCTAAACTTTGCCAGTTAATAAATTAACAAAATCAAATTAATAGCCATCCTTTCAGAGGAAAGAAATATATAGAAAAGCAAGATGCAAAAGTCAGAGAATTCTACTGGTCATTAATAAATATATTTGCAATGGATCCAATTCAATAATTTCAAACAATATGTTTAAGGATAATTTGAAAATAGGATTTTAAAAAAACTTCTTTATATATAACCCACTGAAATCAACTATGAACTTTATTGCACATGGCTCCCAGAGACTGCTCTCATAACGGAATGGAAGGGGCCTGGAATGCGTGAGGGACGAGTAGGGGACGCATTTTGTTCCGTTCCGTTCCCCATCCATTCCTCAGGAGGAGATTTTTGAGATCTGTTCAAAACAGTTCTCAAAAATCTTCTCCTCTCTGGAATGAACTGGATACGGAAGGGCAGGGAACGGAATGAGTTAGAGACTCTGTGTGCAGTAAAATGCATCCCCCACTCATTCTGTTCCCTTCCTGGCTCCTTTGGGACCGTTCTCGTTGTGTCCCAGGAGCCCTGTGCGATAAAGTCCCAAGTTTAAGCTAGTCACGAGTCCCATTCAATTCAACAGGTCTAATGAACAGTATGTATTAGCAAAATCCATACCCAACATATCATGAAATCAAGTCTATTTCTCAAAAACATATAACTTGATCCCAGAAGTGAATAAATACTTAATTTGTTGTTGTTGTTGTGTACCTTTAAGTCATTTCTAACCTATGGCAACCCTAACACAACCCTACCATGGGGTTTTATCAAACAGCGATGCATCATCACCTGCCACAGTTCCATCCTGTGGATCTTGCAATCTGTAGCTTGTTGAGTCACTTTAGCACTCTGGCTGAAAATTAGGATGGTGGAAGTGAAGGTGGAATAATAGCACTACAATTGTATTGTGTGTACAGGCCCCAAGACACTGCAAAAAAGAGAAGGTAATATTGGTGGTATCCAATTAAATGCTTCAGATTACTCCAACTGACTGTATAAACATATCTTGAAAATGTCCTTAAAAAGAATGGGCAGGGTTCAAAGGGGACTATCATCAGGGCAAGATTATACTGGCACAATTGGTAGTGCACAGTGCATTTTCTACTTTTGGTCCTTCAGATGCTTTAGGCTTCAGCTCCCAGAATCCTTAACCATTGGCCATGCTACTAGATGGGTTTTCTGTGAGGTGGCCCAAAAAATCTCAAGACTGAGAACCACTTACAGCCTCAGGCATCAATGGGAGAGCTTCTGAAATGATTCCTATAATGTTCATAAAGTGATCTATGAACAAGCCACAGAGACAACCCATTTCAAAAATAGTTCTCCAAATTATTCTAAGGCCCCATACAGACAGGCCAAAATAAAGCTGCTTTGGGTCACTTTGGAGGTATGCTGTTTAAGTGATGCATGTGTCCTAAGAGACCAGAAGCTGCACCAAAGCCATGCTCCAGTCCTTAGGACTGGATCGTGGCTTTGGCGCAGCTTCTGAACTCTTAGGATGCATGCATTATTTAAACAGCATACTTTCAAAGTGACCCAAAGCAGCTTTATTTTGGCCTGTCTATATGGGACCTAAGTTACCAGCTAAGTTTGAATTCTCTGTTTGTTTTGATTTTGTAGAAACATGAAGCATGTTTTATCCAAAATGTACTCACACTTCTTTGGTCTTGCACACATTGACGTATCAACATATGTGTGACAATTCTCCCCAACTTTTAGATAAGTATTTTAAGTAACTAGTACTCATGTCTGGTCATTCCATTCAGAATAGGTGACACACAGGCAAAGAACACTACAGCTGATGTGATGTTCACATAGACAGCTTCTCCTGTTTGCTTACCAAAGGGCAGCAATGAGGGAGTTAAGGTAACAGCACTGCTCTGCTGCTGACATGAACTTCAAGAATGGACTTGATCGTTCTTCAGGGATTCCCTTTCACATGAGTCATTGTTAAGACAGGCCAATCCCCCCACCCACCGCCATGCAAAGATAATACTATTCATCCAGAGATCACAGCTGCTGAAAGCTAGCCCTTAAAAGCCAGGCATTTCATATGACTTCAGCTCAGAATAATAGTCAATGAACTATAATGTACTGAAACGCTCTGCAGAATCCTATATTGTATAAACAGATTACACTAATTGATACAGGGCTGTAGTTTAGACCTTTTTATGTCTAAGTTTCAGTTTTGATAGCTCAGTTTGGAAAGGTTAAATAATGCACACTTTTTAAAAATAATGTTACTAAGCCATGCCACAGCAACATTGACAAAAGTGGAAAGTATTCACTACCCATACAGTAATCAAGTATTTGCAATTTAAAAAGTATGCATTATGTTATAATACCTTAGACTATAATCCAGAAATAGGAATCATATAGTTCTCCAAATGTTAGAATGAAATTCCCAGTAATTCTAACCAGGATAGGATAGGTAAAAAATGCTGGGATTTGACCATCTGGAAGCTGTATGCTTCCCAGCTCTGAAGTAATTCTACGCACACTGACCTGGAAATAAATGTAATTTAATTCAATGGGTCTTATATCTGAGCAAATGGCACTGACAGAAATATTATAACCAGTCCATATATTTACTTGCTGAGGAACTGCATGACTGCTACTTCTTCTGCACACTGTTAGGCACTGTAGCACACCATGAAAAGGTTGGAAGGCATCTCATATATGTTTACCTCCAATCATTTTTATCCAATCATTCAGTTTCCTCAGGGTCACACTTTCTAAATGTGGAGAACTAGAAATACCATCACCAAAGCCAGCATAGGCAACAGCTATGCTTTTAAGGATGATGCAGTTGGGATCTAATATCCCTGCTATTAAAGGGTACCAGCATGGGAAAGGTCATTGTTATTGGTTTTCTCAAAACACTGTGTGGATTCTTTTTTCTTGATCTACTCTCCACAATCCTTGACCGAGCTGTTGGGTCACATCTAAGCCTGTCTTCCTCCTCAGAGCTTGGAAGAAAGACAACACAAAAATATTACTTGTAACACATAACTTTGAGGGGTGTGTGTGTGTGTGTGTGGTAGTAAAATGGCCATAGTAGTGTTCATTTTGTAAAATGGGTAAATCTGTTACCTGTTTTAGTGTGATGAATAACATTTAACTGATTAGTCTTAAAATGATGCTCTTCGGGGGCCTTTCAGGCAGATTTTGGGCCATTTTGCATTTTTAATTGTGTTTTTAAAAAACAAAACAACCCCCCCCCCAGAAATATGGTATTAATATGGCAGTCTTCAAATAATGAGCAACAAGTAACACTAGCCAGCTGGGACCAAATGAATACCTAATTACAGTCAGCCCTTCAATAAGCAAACATTGATTTTGCCATTTTTTATATAAGGGACATGAATTTATCATGCTATTGCATTTAATGGGACTTAAGTATCCACAGATTTTGGTATCCCTGGGGAGGGGAGGGGGCTGTAACAAAACCCCAGATAATATCAAGGACCCACTATACTATTTTTAAAAAACAGTATGAGCTCTGCCTCTCCCACTCCTCTTTTTCACTTAGCCTATTTTGTTGGTATCACTGTTTTAGACATCCCTTAGTTGTGGATCTTTAGTTCCTTATTCATTCTATGTACATGGGGAATAAAGAGAGGGGCTATGAGAGGACATTTGTTTGACTGCAGCTCAATCTGACAGTTGAAAGAGAGTGTCTTACTCAGCAAAAGCACATGTGCCTCTAATGTATTGTGCTGTCAGGGGTAGCTATGGATTGCTGAGTGGGACAGCTATCTCTTTGGAACTCTGTGAATGTTGAGGGTTAAACAGTCGTGATTACCAACACCTCCATTTGAATGTCTGAGGGAAGCAAAGTACTCAAGAAACTTTAGGAGACAGCTTAAAGTTCAGGAGGTTTCAGGAGGCAGTTACAGAATGTCTGGTTTGTGCTAGTGCTGCAGAAACCCTTTCCAAAACAAGAAAGCATTAGATAAAAATGGCTCCTCCTCCTCCACTCTCAATTTTACTGATGCTGCCATTTTATATCCATCCATCCACCCATCCATTCATGTATCTATCCCTGATTTTTGAGTTGGACCTTTGATATTTACATGCCCTCAGTCTCTCCAGCTTTTTGATAGAAAAAAAAATGACTGACAGGTTTGATCCAGCAAGGTGCCAAATATTTTCCCACTTTCTCCCAGTTCCCTGAAGCTTAAAATGGAGTCAAGAGCCCTCCAGAAAAGAGTTTACAGGAGTGCTTATAGATAAAAAGGTAACAAAAGTGTGCTTCTCCAACTGTAAACCTTTTGCTGGTTGTGGTAGTCCTAGAAAGTTTTGTCTTATACAACTACCAGTTTTGGTCATTTTAGAAATAGAATTAAAATAAAGTACCATCTGTGATTCAAACTGGGACCTAAATTCTAGTAAGATCGATCAAAGGCTCAATGGTAAATCATTTTCAGAATTCTGTCCTGAGATTTTATGTAGATTGTATACACTTACATAAACATTTTCCAACCTGGTACCCTCGAAATAGACTACTTACCACTTTCATCATTGCCAACAAGCATGGGCATTAGCTGTATTGGTTGGTGATAGTGACAGATGTAGTCAAACATACCTGGAAGACACCTGGTTTAGGAAATGCTCATTATCCCACTTCCATCATTCAATATAGAAGATTTCATCAGCAGGAAATTTTTTATCTATACAAGACCATAGTCTAAGGGCCAAATTATATATATGATATTGGATAGTCATGAATGTATATATTTCCTCCCAGAAGGTCAAGAGAAGGGAAAGATGGGTCTCCACTTGTCATGTATATAGACTTGTCAAAGTAGGCACAATAATTTTTAGTTATACATGCAGTATCTATACAAACCTTATATTACAATTCATTCATCTTTATATGGACATATTTGGGGGTTTTAAAAAATTGTGTACCTCGTAGGCTTTTCCTTGACAGCAAGAGTTTCTCTCTTGCCTATGTAATTTGTTTCTCTCATCTTATCTGATTTTCAGTATCAAATTTAATTCCCTTGAATAAGGTTTTGCATCTCTCACTTGGCTTTCCCTCCCACCTGCCACCTGGGTCACTTGTATTCCATATAGTTTTATATAGTTTTAAACAGATCGCTAGTGATTTAAGGTAAAGAGAGTAACTACATTTTCTTTCCATATTCACAAATACATACTTAAAATGTTAAAATGATTAGATGATTTGTGCTTAATGTTGTTGTATGAGTATATGGTGTGAACATGGAGATTAGCAAACCACGTTTTAGGATTCTACGCAGTGTATAAACATATAGGAAGAGACAATCTGATATATCATTCTGTATCATGTTGGTTAATAAAGTCTGAGAAGAATTTTTTTCCTGTGCAGCTTGCTCAAGCATTTCTATGTGAGAAGAGTTGATTTAAATAAGAAGAAAAATGCAGAACAAACATTTCCTGCAACAACACTGCTCCAGGTTCAGTACATAGCCAATATAGGTCTTTTAAAAGGTTAATCTTTTTTTTAAAAAGTGAGGAAATCCAGTCATGGCTTTCCCACATCACATACTGTTTGGTGCTAAAACAGCTTTCATCAAAAGATGTGTACACTGACTCTTCATTTCCTGCATCAGAATAATGACAGCATTCAAACAGCTACTTCACACATCCCTACCAATGTAAAAATAAAATAAAAATAAAAATCATTGTCCCAATGTGTGTGGATCTACTGAAAATCTATTATAGGATTTACTAAGATCATCCATGGGCTCATTTCTCTCCAATTCCCGACAATGGTGCCTTTCTGCTATTTACTAGAGCACTCTTTACACAAGAGAATGAATGGATGCAAATCTGATACCAAAAATGTCAACATTAATAATAATAATAATAATAATAATCCCAAATATGTAGATGAACTCAATGGTTTTCTAGGATTCCCTATCACTAACCTTAAAGTAATCATATTTTATTTAAAAAAAAAGGGGGGGGGCTGCTGCTTACAGAAGGTGCTTCTGGTCAATTTGCAGTGAATCCCTAGTCTCTCAATCTCCTGTGTTGTATTCCACTTTATTCAGCAGGATTTCCCAGCTCACAGGAGAGCCTATCCAAGCAGAAAGATGATGAGGTGTACTTGATTTGATTATTATGAAAATTAGTTTGTTGGCCACAATCCTGCATGGCTTAGTGTAGCATAGTAGTTCAGTATGTGAACAACAACTATACTGAGCCTTTTAGCACTCCCTGGACCTGCCACAGACCCACTGAATCATCCCACCATGGCCATCTCATTCCTGGTGGGGAGTGGTGAGGCAACATAAACATAGCCAGATGCAAAGCAATTATCCCACAGTCTTCTTTCAGACATTGCAGCAGCTGAAGTAATCATTTTGTGTCGGAGTATTGAACATAACCAGGCGCTTCTGTAATTCTCCCTCCATTCTCCACTGGGTATGGAATGGCTGGATTTGAGGGCTTTAGAGAGGTCTATAGTAGATCTAGGGTTTTGGCCACTGTGTTAGGACGAAGGGAACAGTAACCTGCACAGCAACCAAAACCAGACATACATAGTGTAAGGTTAATTTACACTTGTGTATGTCACTAACCAGATGACAGCCTCTGTGTAGGTAAACATGCCATTAAACCAAGACTGTATGAGAAGTTCCTACAAATGCCAATTACATGTTTGTTTTACAGAACAGCAACATTTACCAGGTACATTTTAAAGGAATTGAGAAAAGAACATATTTTTAAGGCTTTGATAAGAAATTCAGTGGCTTCAGAATAACCATAAGCAGCTCAGAAATGATCGGGAGAGGGAGAACTACATCCAAAAATTCTGGGGTGAGGAATTCCTCTCCCACATATGTAGAATCAGACTGTTAGTGGTCCTTTTGAAAGCATATAAACTTTGCTGTATCAGACAATAAATGCTTAAGGTGAGGGTATAATTATTTTTATTCCAATGCATTATCACCATCAATAGCATTACAGGCACATAACATCTGCACTAGTTTTTAGGACCAGTGTTTGAAATACCTGGAGCTTTCTCCACAAATATGACTTTGGAGTCTTGAAGAAAGTTGTGCCCACTCAGTATCATTTTCTTTCCACCCATCACATGGTAGCTGTCAACACTTTGCTTCTCTACCAAAGGCAGTTCCTGAGCAGATCTCTGAGCTAATGAGATGAAAAAGAAAAGTTCCATAATCAAAACATAATAAATTATGGTATACATGCATACACAAACTAGGAGTGAGGAATTTCCAAAACTTGGAAAAACCTGTCTTTTATCTCACTGATGTTCCTGAGGACTCACTATTGAAAGAGTAACACATTAATGCTACTTTTTGCTAATGAGCTACTTTTGGTTAATTTTAATTTTAAGACATTAAAAATACAAAATTCCCTCCCCCCTCAACTTCTCCACTGAAAGTAATATTTTAGGAGTACCTAGTAAATATTTTTCTTTATGGACCAACTCCAAAGAACTGATGTTACTAGTTGTTACATTACTTTCTAAAAGTGAATATACTGCTCACAAAGAAGTACAGTAACATGTTGCCATTACTTGTAAGATTTTACTTCCAAATTTGGGAGTTTCATCCTGATCGTGAAACAATGAGAATTTTATCAACCTTATCAAAATTCGGGCACTTCAATTTTTGCAGGCAGTATTTTAAACTAAAGTATTTTCTTCAAGGAGAGTATTGCTCTGGCTGAATTTTCAGTAATGTATTTTTTCAGAAAAACAGCATGGCACATTTAGCTTTATTTTAAGCCACCATTTCATAGGGCAAACTAAAAAACTTGTACAATATTACAATTGCAAGATTCATATTTTTTGGAATTTGGACAGCACCTATTGGCACAGAACACACATGTATGTATGCAGACATGCAGGCACACACACAAACGGAAATATTACTTACAACACTCAATTGGGTTGGAGGCTACTTGAAGAGAAAGTGTTCTCCCATTAGGCTGGGGGATATGAACACGGAAGACCAGTCGAACACGTGTGTTCTTTCTCCCAATGTCAGTTTCTCCTTTCCTCAGCTCAATGTCTGAATTTCTAAGCTTCAGTATTCCAGCACAGTCAATGCTATTCCCCAAAAAATAAAATTAAAAAACAAAAAACAAAAACAAGGCATTTTAACTTAATTTTGCAAGCTTCCTGAGTGAGATATGTTCAAATTATCTTCACGTTTCACATCAATTTGAGAGAGGGAGATATGGGCTTACAGATGCTAAATACGAACTTCCACATAGTATCCATACACAGAATTAAATTCCCTAGGAAGTCCATACTTTTTTATCATTTTATCAAGAGATCTTGATCCAGAAGTCAGTTACCCAAAGCACGAGGCACAGTCTATGACAAGAAGCCCCTATGTGTCCTTCATGATCCTCACTCTTTATTTTAGCACCAATTGCTAAAATGCCATTGAAATGCACAAACTGGAGCAGTTTTTCTAGCCTGAAGTTAGTCCAAGATAGAAACTAGTTCACTGGTATCAGACTGTACCTAGCAATGCATATGAGGTTAGAAAGGAATGGTGGAAGATCAATTTTCCTCCTGCTTTTCCAGAATCAGGACCTAAATACAAAGTGTAATGATAAGAGAATGCCTAGATTTTAGTTGTAATCCCACTGTTAAAATGAGTGAAGTGTTATGAAAACAGACATAGTGAGCCTTATAAATGCCAAATCTGAGGGGGAAAGTTTAATTAAAATTATAACCATGACTGCAATAGGATCATGACAATTTATAGACTCTGGCTCAATGATTTACTCAGCCAGTCTTCATTATGATGGAAGAGGCACAGTATGTTTGTAAAATTAGAGCAACATCACCTCCCTCATTAGCTTTCAGTCTCTGAGGCTTTTTCCTGACTGAGATATAACACAACTGGATGCTATTAAAATGATCCTTCAAGTAAGTCCCAGGCCTGTAAATGCTGCCTTTCCATTACATACAGCAATCTCCTCCTGTTTTCTTGATTTGAAGAGGTTTGCCTTGTAAACCTGGACGAGAAATACATGTTTAACTTTGGTATGTAGTCCAGGGCCAGGATCCAACTGAGTTGGTGAGAGTTCTTCCACTGATGGCTAATGCAGAAGGAGGTACTCTCACCCTCTGACTCCTAATGTAGCCTCTGAACATCTATCATATTTGCTTTGGAGGGGTGGGAAACCCCCTAGAGCAAAGGTTTGGATGGCACTCAGGACTGTGAGAGGGAGGAAAAAAAGAATGCCTTGTTGTGGGCATATAGGTACTTTGTGGGGAGAGATCTATTGATAAGAGTTCATCAGTCAAATCCTGGTCCTGGTTTGCAGAGTTAGCACAAACCATTGTTAGCCAATTCAAATGAACTAGTAAACTATGGTTTGTCTCAAACTAGGAAACAGGACAGAAATCACTGAGTATCATAAGAGGAGGAAGGAGTGTGCAAGTCCAGATCATGCTCCTTGGCAGCTTGTTTTCACTGGGCCAAACCCATGATTTGGCATGATGTCTGAACCAGTCCTTTATTGTAAGGCAGTTTTCCAGCAGGGCACCTGATATGCAAAAATACAACAACGCGTTTCAACACCAAGAAAAGATTCATCCTATTGGCATACCAAATTTCCATTAAATTTGTCATTATTATGCAAGTTATGAAGAAGACGAATATGCTACATGTCTGCCAAAGACAAGAAAAGAGTAACTTAACATCAGTAATTGGGAAGTTGACTGGCCATATGCTCCATTTATATAAATTGACTTCTTGCCATTAACTTCAGTGGAACAGAGCCAGTTTCCACATGCACTTTCAACTAGAATTTGGCATAACTCTTCTGCTATAAAGAATTAAGAATGGTCAGAGCTGTCTCTAGTCTTGTTTTTTTCTTTTCTTTTTAAAAAAGCTCTATCCAATGAGCTACTGTGATGGCAAGCAAATCTGTCAGATCAGACACCAAAGCCAGACAGTATAATCCCTGACACTACACCAGTCTTGTGCATGAACCTAGGGTTTCACACCCTCTGAGACCATGTGGAGTAAGCTGGCAACTGCCCTCATGGCAAGACACAGCATAGGACAGCCACAAAAAACCTGCTGTAGAAATCTAGAATAATTCAGACTGATGATAAGACATGCACCATCCTAATGTCAGCCCAATTTCATGCCCTTGACATACTGTAATATATAATTTTTTAATGTGGTGTGGCTGCAAATGATAAGTGGTGGAGCAAACACCAATCTGTCAATGGGATTTAAACGAGAGTTAAACTAGAGAAAATCAGGAAATGCCTGAAGTTTTGTCACACAACATTTTCTGGTTTTCTCTAGTTTAACTCTCATTTAAATCCCGTTTGCCTGCTAGTTTGATAAAGCTCTAAGAGAATTTGCTAGGTTATGGCTCTGTTGGTGAAAGCCATTTTTTCCAGAAATTTAGTTTTTTCATGGTAGGGAGATGTTTATTGCCATAGATCCAAGAAATCCTCACTTTAAACATAAGAGAATGGGGAATGGGCAAATAACTGAAAAACGTAAATTGAAAGTGTTTAAACATGAAGCTTCATGATTTCTCCTTTTATTGAAAGTCTTCGGAGGTTATCAATGTAATTTCTGAATAGTCTTTCAGGGCCTATGTAAATACATATATATGTGGCACAAATGGTTTATCAGGAATCCAGGATGAAAGGTTGTAAATTAACTTTTTTTTTTAAAAAAAGTAATTAATTATGTAACTCATTATAAAACTCACCAAAGGAACTTGTTGCTGTTAATATTGAAAAAAAATCTAGTTAGGCATGGTACTGTTTCAGCATTTCTCATTAAATTTTTATTATTATTATTTTCAGTTCATTGGGGGAATTCATCTAAAAAGAAAATGGCCTGATTTTTTTTTGGGGGGGGGGATCTCTTCATACAGTTACCTAAAGCAGCTGAGTCCCTCCCTCAAAGTAACAAGAAAAATACATGTTATCCCATACAAGGAAAAAGTAACAACAGCAGCAATTATTACTCTTTCTGAAATAGCTATTCCAAAAAGTAATGTGTCGGACATAATGCTATTACTTGAGCTCTGCCTAGAATACTTCATCAACCTTGACAATCAAGATGGTTTTTTACACATTAATGTACTGACAGTGACTCTTAGGAGTTTCAGGCAGATGAGATTTGGATAACCGCGTATAGAAATTAAATGCGCAGCAACACTAGAAAGCAAGAGACCCATCTCCACATTCATAACGAAGAGAGGTTCATTGCTATCAGTTATGTGACTCCCTCTGCAATGGACACTGCTTTTTATGGAAATTCAGCCATATTTTTGGCACTCTCAAAGCACAATACAATGCATGTTTGCTAAGTCCCATTGTATCCAGTGAGGTTTACTCCCAGATTGTTGTGTGTATTGGTGGTCCCTTAAATTCCTGGCTTTTCCACCTAATCTTTTTCTGACATACTGCCGCCAGCTGTTAGTCTTGCTCTCTCTACTCTAAAACTCCAGCTGCCATTAGAAATATAGCAAATCAGCAGATGGTTGTTTCTCTTTGTTCTTTAAAAATACAACTTTTAAGTAGAGGATGAAAATGGAGCCTTAGGTCTAAACTGTTGTTGCTACGTCATCAAGTTGTTTCTAATTTATGGTGATACTAAAAGGCAAACCTATCATGGAGTTTTCTGGGGTTGAGAGTGTGTGACTCACTATCACCCAGTGTGTTTCCATGGCTGGTGCAGGAAATTGAAACCTGGTCTCCAGGGCCATAGTACAATACTCAAATGACCACACCATGCTGGCTCTCTATCCAGTTTCCAATTCTGACTAAAGCAGACCCACTGAATCAACAGTGGAATGGTAAATCAACCTTTATGTAAATCCCATTGATTCAATAGGTATCCTCTAGTTGGGATTAGTAATTAGATAGAGGTTTGGTTGCCTAGGCTTAATCTTCTTCTAATTACTTTTTTGTGTGTGTGCAAATGAGATAACACTGGGAGACATGATTATTATTATTATTATTATTATTATTATTATTATTATTATTATTTCAGAATATTTAGTCTTAACTGTTCATCTCATTTTTCATTTGGTTTTTACCAACATGTATTTACCTTGAATTATATATTTTATGTAAAATAAGTGGGAAGTTTTCCTGTTGTCTCAACACAGTTTCAGAGTTTCAGAACGAAACCTATGTAAAATATGAAGCCATGTGTATACTTTCCCTCTTTAAAAACAATATCAACAAAACAAAACAAATACCCCCAAACATGCAGCTATGGAAGACTCTCATCTTTGTGTAGGCCTAACAGGGTGGGATGGCTGGGCTGCAACCATTTCCCCCTCTCAAAACCACCAGATATGGGAATCATAGGACTGGTACATACCGCCAGGAAGTGGTGTCCTGGCAGCGATAGTAGGACTCGGGAGCACACACCAATTGCACGGTCCTGAGCCCTATGACGTGTGGGCACCGCCATGATTGCACAACCCCACCCACACAGGGCGCACATCCATGACGTGCAGGAGCCTGAGCTCCCAAACTGCTCTGGGGAGAAGAGCCGTCATAGGGCTGCATCGCAGCCCTTTTGATGGCACAAAAAAGGAGCCGCTGCAGCACAGATGCGGGCAAAGATGGGCGGCACAGAGCCATCCATCTGTACTGCCCCATATTCACTCCTATGTAGGAAGCAAAGCTGCTGGTAAGAGAAAAAAAGTTGCGGGGAGCGGAGAGAACTGGGCAGCTTCAATCTCTCTTTCTTTCTCTCTTCCCTTTGTTCCCAATCTACCCCTAGTCTTTTACTCAAGACTCCTATGCCGTTTTGTTTTTCAAAAAATAAAATTACAGAGGAACATGCATGCAACATTTAGTTACAACCTCAAAACAGACCCTGATTAAATTTCCTCTTAAGAGACGCACAAACACACAAGCCTACTCTTTTTCTTAGGGAGAATTCTGTTTCTTGCAGAATAGCCTAGAGGAATAAAGTGGTGTCAGGTTAAAAACATAAAAGCAGGAGCTGAGGTAAGAGATATTTACAGCTCTGTAACCGATATACTGATTTTAAATGGCAAAGAAGCACACTGGATGAAACTCTAGAGGGAACCCACACACATATACAATCTGTTGTCCTATATCAATATATGTGAAATTTTGGACATTGAAATGATCATGAACAAGCTACAGTACTCTATAAAATCTATGGAAAATTGCTAGTAATTGTGTAAGATTGTACAACTGGGGGAAATTTCACATTTTTTTAAAACACAGCTAGGAGTAGTTAATGTTTTGTTTTTAACTCTGTGGCCAAACTGGCTAAGAAATTCTTGAAGATGCAATT
The DNA here is from genome assembly GCF_019175285.1 of Sceloporus undulatus. Lineage (NCBI taxonomy): Eukaryota > Metazoa > Chordata > Lepidosauria > Squamata > Phrynosomatidae > Sceloporus > Sceloporus undulatus. The sequence goes on from NC_056525.1 coordinate 178,388,112, forward strand.
AAAAAAAAGAAAAAAAGGAAAAAAAAGTAACTTTCCCAAGATGTGGTAGAAAGGGTGGTCAGAAAGTACAAAGCATCTCTGTACAAAGAAAAAGTAGGCCTTACATTGCTCTCATGTTGTTCTCAGGAAGAAGTGGAATTTCCAAGACTTTGGTGTTGGAGAGGATTGTTTCATGGCTGGTTGTGGAAACCGTCTTCCCAGTGATCCGGTGAACCTGGTAGAAGGCATGAGGCCGCAGCAGGCGGTCGTCTGCAGTCCCAATGAACAGCTGTAGTGTGAGTGGCTCACTTTCTAAGTAACCGTGTAGCTGGCAAGAGAACAGAAAAAAGTCCTTCTAAGCACTGTACACCTAAACTGCTAGGAATCTATTAAATTTTTATAAGCAAGGGAGTCTAATTTAAGGAGAAAAACTTATGACAGGTGCTAAGTGTTAAGCTTTCTCCCCTCTTACCCTACACACACAAAGACACACACATTATTATTATTTTTTGGTAACACAATATTGAAACAATAAAAAGGTGCACTCTGAGAATTTCTCATTATTATAGAAGACCCCAGGCATTTCAGACAGACTTTGAACAGCAGTGCTTCATACATTCCAAAATTTCCTATGAAAAAAAGTGGGGGAAGGGGTTGATAACAATGAAGTCTGTGTTTTCTCCAGAAAAGCCAAGCCAGTGGAAGCATGAAAACCAGATTCCTATTTATCCACTAGCAACCTGTGTAGTAGAGCAAATGTACAAAGAAGAGAGATGAACAAACCTTCCTCTTTCCATATGTGCAGGGTGATTTTCTGAATGAGATAGTATCACATGGAGGTTCTTTGCATGATTTCAAGCCTTGAAAAATGAGGGTTCTGAATTACATGGAGAGACTCCACAGATAAAAACTCTTATTCAGTAAGCCTCTCTCAATACCAGAAGTTGATGGAAATGGTGACAGAGAGACAGATATTTTCCCTTTTCATGTGCTTCCTTCTACACAGATTAATAGCAGCTAAATAAGGCTTGTTGTTGTTGCTGTGTGTCTCCAAGTCATTTCTAATTTATGGTGACCCTAAGGTGAATCTATCATAGGCTTTTCTATTATAGGTTTCTTCAGAGGGGGTTTGCCATTGCCATTTTCTGAGGCTGAGAGAGTGTGGCATGCCCAGGGTCACCCAGTGGGTTTTTATGCTCAATCAGGGAATCAGATCCTGGTGTCCAGAGTCACAGTCCAACACACAAATCACTATACCACACTGGATCTCATAATTTAGGCTTAAGAGACCCTATGTAGCATCACCTTTAGTGTTGTCTACTGCCCATATCTGGAAAATAATGTTTCAAAGCCTTAGGAAGCAGAAAATATCTTTAGATATAGTAGGCCCTCCATTTCCATGGATTCTTTATCCATGGATTCAAGCATCCACAGCTGAAAAATATTCCAAAAAGCAAACCTTGATTTTACAATTTCATATAAGGGACACCATTTTACTCTACCATTGCATTTTATGGGACTTGAGTACTTGAGCATTTTGGTATCCACGGGATGTGTGTATGTCCAGAAACCAAAATGCAGCAAATACCAAGGGCCCATTGTAGTACTTAAACAGCGAAGAGGTGTGGAAAAATGTCAACATTCTAAGCTTAGAATCTAAGGCCTGACATCATTTTTGCAGGCGTCTGCGCAACCAGGTTCTTTTCAGCCCCTAGTACTGAGGCCTCACTCATAATCATGAGCCATATGTTTTAGAGAAATATTTTATAAGACACCTAGGCTGAAAACTGATGGATGTCAAGAGTTTTAGCTGAGCTCATGCTGCTCTGCTTCGCCTTTTCTGTTGGCTACTTTAAGATAGGGGGGCCATCCAACTGGAGTTTGCACAGCAGTAATACACATAATGCCTAAACATAACACGTCAAAACTGCAGATTGGAAGAGGCAAGCAAGGGGGAAACCTCTGCTAAGTAGTTCAATCTGAGCTAGCGTCTGGCTACTTCTTGGCAAGCTATACAACTCAGGCAGAGCTTCTTGTGTGCACGCCACTAAAAGTCTGCCAAAGAGAGCCTTTCTGTTGCACGCAAAGGTCCATTATATCTGGCATAACTGGCACTCTTTCCCCATTTATGTTTGTGAAATGCCTTTGCTAGCAAACACAACAACAACACACACATACAAGCGCTGTTAGAGGCAAATAAATAACACAGAGTGATAACTTTTTTGCAACTGTTTTTAAAAAAACATTCCTTTAAGCTACTCTTTAGTACAAATACGAGTTTCATCTGTTTGTGTGTGCGTGTGTGTATAGGGAGATTTTTGGAAGTGACTCTCTAGGCAGCACAGAGGCTGTTCTTGTGAAAAGGTCTTCAGAACGTATCTCCACACCAACCCCTGCCTGTCCAGAAGTCATCCTATCGATCCTTGTTGTTGAAGCTAAAACAATGAGTACACAGGACACAAGAGGAGGTCTGATAATGGTGAAAAATACTACAATAATTTCAGAAGTGTTTGTATGCCATTTCATTGATAAAATCACTTGTATCCCACCTGCCTTGGATGCCATAGGTGACAAAGGCCCAGTGGATATAACTTTAACCTATGCTTGTCCAGTTATAATTGATACTTTTGCATTTGTATAATGGACAGTTTGCAGCAAACCTGGGCCCTGCATCATCTGAATTGCTCACCAGGAAGATGGGAGGAGGATGTTTTACTGGGGCTGTCTGGACAACTGCCAAGATGGTTGCACAGTATTTGCTCCTCTGACTTTCAATTTAAATTCAGATAGTACAATACAGCTGAAATAGCTCTGAAGGCTGCACAAGACCCAACACCACATTGCTGACCATTTCAACAAATGTTTTTTTATCAGAGACGAACTTTTAAAACAGTGTTGCATGAACATTTTAAAGGCTAATCAATTATGAGCCATCTGAGTGTTAGCTTTTTTGCTGTTGAAAGTGTGGGTTTTCTCCCCTTCAAATAGGAGAAGGTGTGATGATGATATGGAATGGGGAAATTCCTGAGGAAAAGCATCAGGCCTTCTAAATGAAACACTACATCAGGAATGTCCATCCATCTCAGGACTAATGCAAACCAAATGTGTTGAGGATACCACACAAATATGGGAAGAGACTGTAATACTGTTCATTACATCACCTCTCTTCTAGTTAAAAACCATGGCACTGATCAAGACATGGCACTAAGGAGCTTTCCTTTGACATGGCAATTTTCTTGGAATATACATCTTTGCTTATTCATTTTCTAGGTGAACTCCAAAGAACTATGGTGTGGTGCATTTTTTAAAAATGCTTTTCACATTTGGGTAGTTTTCTGTGAAAATGTTGCTCATGCAAAAAGTGCCCACCTGTTTTTTGCACAAAAAGAAATGGAGGAAGGTATAAAATATTTTTTATATACAAATATCATGTTTTGCACTGGGAGAGGGAGGAAGATAACTGCTGATCTCACAGGGGTGATATTTTTTACAGTGTAAACAAGACACATGTAACTCACCAAGAATGAGAAAATTTGTAGATATTCCTTACTGTCCTAACAAATTCTTCCTTTGTGATTCAAAAGACTGACAGAAAGAACTACTATCAAAGTCAATAGTAGATAGACACAAAAGAAAAGAAATGAGAAGGACATTCAGGACACAAATGTGATATCCAGGCATACAATGAATTTTGTGGAATATAAATGTAGATTAGGCAGCTTAAAAAACTCCTCATACTGATAAAATTAATCCAACACAGAGATTAATTACAGAAGTAATTTATAAACATTTTTAGTTATTTATATCCAGTCAGTACTGGGGGTATGTAAGAAGTTGATTTGGGCCTGTATTGTGTCTTTTATGTTACATCATCATTACAGACTTTTACCTTTTATTATTTGCTTTTAACCGATTTGTTTGAATTTTGTACAGATGACTTGAAGGGACATACCCATACAAGGGAGGATAATGCTTAATTATCACATCAGTACTGAATCAATGCCCATCAAATACAGGACGATTGTTGGAAAGAGTATAAAAAGTTTACATCCAGAAATCATGAAGCTGGGCATGAAGTTTGAGCTGGTACATTTGTTTAATGTTTATTTACAGTATTGTAACCAAACAAAGAAGCAGCTGTTTTAAGTGTGCCTGAATTTTTCTAGCAGCTTCATCTGGAGTTTGGGACTTGTTAGTTCCATCTTTCTTGAAACAATCTGCCAATCAAGAGTTAAGGGACTTGTATTCTATCTATAAGCAGGCATTAACTTATTATGGCAAAGACTGAATGCATTATTATTTTAATTAACTCATCCAAGCCTCCTAGAACGTGGTGTCCTGCCAATTGTAACATGGGTATGGGATAAAAATAGACCTCTGTGAGCTATGGACACCAAAATCCAATTTATGGGGCTATATAAAGACTTAGAAAACAAACAAATAGGTGAAAACACTATAATCCATATTTATTGGTAACAAATTTTCAGTTCTGCAGAATAGGGTGCAATCTACCAATTAGCAAAAATAAGCAAGAGAGAGAGAGAGAGCATGGGTTTACATAAATTCCATGCCTTATTTATACATTTCTTATAAAATCATTTTTACATCATATTTTTCAACTTCGGATCACTGATTTGCTCCAGACAAGTTCCATGGTCTACATACGTTCACTCATCTTAAGTCTCTAAAAGCTACAAGTATTCAAGAAGGGGAAAATGTACTCAGACGATGATTATACACTAATAATAACACATTTCCTCTCATTTGCTGCCTGGGGAAGTGATGACTTATGCTGCTGGGATGCAAACCTTATATTTTCTGGTAAAGATTTACAGGATTGTCAAAGGAACAGGTAAAAAGAAGTTTACGCTTTGAGTTATGCCAAACAGTTTTGTATTTTACAAGGGACTGTATTAAGCTAACATCCTTTTACCATCTCCCTGCTTCACTTCATTTTGCAGTCTATGCCATAACACAAACTAATCTGAAGAACACTATTAAATCACTTGTTAATAGCAGCCACCTTACTCTGTCACATAAAGTGGCAGGACTCTGACAATCTGAGGAGAAGCACTGTCTAGGGCTCAGTTCCAACGTGATACTATCCATATTAAGATGGTCAATTTGGCTGTGGTCCTGATTTTAATATCTGTGGAGCAAGAACAGAGACTTCAATTGCTTCAACTTGCATTTTATGGCTGTCAAGTGGGGTCCAACCTGTCTGCCTCTGCCACACTTATAATATTCTTCATAACCCAAGGCTTTAATATCATTCTGTAATGCATCTGAAGCAGTGGGTAAATATCCACAGAGGCTCTTGTTAAAATAAAAACCCCATAGTTTAAAGGTGCTGCCACATTCCTTTCCCCGCCCTCTCTCCCTTTTTCCTTTTTATACTTATATCCTAAGTTGCCCTCATCAGAACTATATTGTGACAAGCTGAAGTGGTGGGGTCTATTTCATGGATCAGCATAATAATAATAATAATAATAATAATAATAATAATAATAATAATTATTATTATTATTATTATTATTTGTATACCGCCCTCTGGCAAACCAATCCGGGCGGTTAACAACAGTAAAATATAAAATATGACAATTAAAAACACTTTATCCCTCCCCCCTTAAGACAGTATTAAATAGTATAACATATTAAAAATACAATATCAAGGATAAAAACAGCAATTAAAACTAAAAACCCTGATATGGTGCTGCCCTGGCCTTTAGTTAACTGCTCAACCTTCCACATCGTTGGGAAAATCTTACATGCCATACTCCAGCCATAACACATGGCAGGGCTTACTCTGCCAGCACCTGTACAGCACTACTCTGTTTTGAGGCAGTTCTGCCTTCCAGGACTGGAGCAAAGGGACAAGATGGAGTATTGCATCAGCAAAGCTGTCTAGCATGCAGTCCCGTGCTCTCCAGTTGCCTCTGCACTGCATAGTGGAATACTTCTGTCTTTAAAACTTTCACATTCTTGCCTTTAAAAAGTGCAGCAATTTATGAGGACATATTTCTCAGACATTTGTTGCCACACGTCCTCTCATCCTGTCTCTTTTTGAAGTTGAGAAAAAAGATCTTACAATTCTTCAGCTTACTTATTCAATCCAGATGTTTGCTGTCAAATATCTTGCAGTATGTGCTCAGCCATCCACTTCTGTCAGGTCCACAAGAAGTGAGGGAAATGTGTGATTTGTACACAGCATCATACACCAAACTCTAATTCTGTCTGTTTAAGATGGGCAGTTCTTACTAGAAGAACATGAACATTTGTTCATGGCATTGGGCAGGAACAAGCCTGAGAAAACCCACAGGGTATGAAAATGAAGAGGTCACTGACCTAAAACTGTCATTCTCTTTTTAATTCTGTCCATAGTATTGTGTTATTTAGTTTTTACACTTGCATCGCATAACCCCTGTAGTGCCATCCACAGCAATAAAACATGGCATTTTAAGAGGAGATATTCGGCGCTCGCTTAATTTTAGATCATGCACCTATTTTCCCTACGACAGATGTAGCTGGATTACATTGTAAAATAGGCAGAGGTTGCCCTCAGAATGCATTCGGTTTTGGTCTGAGAGGACCACTCTCGAAAATGACAGTCTGTGCCTTGCTAAATATTTAAAGTTGTTTTCCTGCCATGTTTGGTAGAGTTGTTATGTAGATTAAAGAAGAGAAACAGAGCAGCCCCACCAAAGTCATGAAGATAAAGGAATGAATATACATAATAACTGTAAAACTGGAAGGGAAAACTAGTACCCCAAATTATTAGGGAAATATTTTCCCAATATATTTGCATATTTATATATGTGCATATTTTCCACACATGCTCTGGAATACTGTTCCTGGCTCGCAGTACAGGAAGTATGTGTCAGACATGCTATTTTTATCCCTTTCTTTCTGTAACATGGTCCCAAGACTAAGATGACACCCTCCGTCCCTCTGTGACCAAACACTGCTGTCAGAGAGCACGCTCAGCAATTTGAGGAGAAGAATTAAAGGATGCCATGCAGCCACTCATTATGCTTACACTGCATGGTTTTAATACTACATGCCTCTTGCCAATAAACATGACTGAAAAGAACAACTGAATACAAAGGGATATTTGGGCTTTCCCATCTTCACTAATGCTTCTTCCAGAAAGGTTGGATTCCCCCCCCCCTCTTTTTTTTTTTTACAAAATAGTTTATTTCCACTAACATTATGATTCATCTAGGCTTTAATCTAGTTAGATCAATACAACTGAGGCTCCTGCCCACACTGCAGTATTAAAGCAGCTTGATACAACTGTTACTGCTATGTCTCCATCCTATGAAATCTTGGGATCTGTAGTTTGTCAGGATCAGCAATCAGGAATTCCCTGACAGAGAAGGCTAAATATCTCACAAAACTTCAAATTCCTGAATCCCACAGCATTGAGTCATGGCAGTTAAAGCCACATCAAACTGTATTAATTTTGCAGTGCAGCTGCAGCCTTAGAGGTATACAACTCAGAGCTTTTTCAGCCTTTTAATAACAGCCTGCTGACAAAACGTCAAAACAATCTCCCTTTCCAACTAGGGAATAGCAGTGCTATCCACATTCAAACATATTCAGTATTCATACAGGTTGAGTATCCCTTATCCAAAATGTTTGGGACCTGAAGTGTTTCAGATATCAGATTTCAGAATATTTGCATATACTGTACATAAAGTGTTATCTTGGAGATGGGACCAAAATCTAAACATGAAATTAATTTATGTTTCATATACACCATATACACATAGTTTGAAGTAATTTTACAGACCATATTTTTAACAATTTTGTATATGAGGCAAAAGAATACATTAAACTATCAGAAAGCAAAAGTGTCAATATCTCAGCTACCAAAGAGGACAATTTTGGGGTATTTCAGATTTCGGAATTCTGGATAAGAGTAGCTAATAATCAAATTCAAATACATACAGAAATAACATTTAGCTGTAAAAACTGATGAAAAAACAAATTGAGGCATAAAAAATGAAGCAACAGAACCCACAAGTTAAAATCCAAAGGTCTGTCAGAGTGAAAAGATCTTTGTCAGCAGAGAATGCTTCAAACTATCCCCTTTTGGAAGGGAATTCCAGTGGCTGTGAGTGGCCACTAAGAAGACCCTCTCTCATGTCCCTAGGAAACATGCCTCTGATGTTGATAGTAATAAGAAAGGGCTGCCCCCAATTATCTTAAAAGCTGGGCAGGTTTGCATGGGACAATAAAGTTTTCCAAATAGCCAAGAGATAAAGGGCTTTAGACATTTTAACTGGCACTTTTGATACTGGCTGAACACAGACAAAGGCATACAATCCCTTCCAATGCATTTCCTATTGAAATGCAAGTCCAACAGAAGTTCAATGAGTCAAAGTAATTGTGCATTAGACTGCAGCCCAAGCTCCTTGAATATAAAGATAACTTTGGGTAACAGATCTTCATCACACACAGAGAGAAAGCAAAAGGCACAGGCCACTTGTGTGGCAATATTTCTAACACAGACTATCTGGAGACCTTCTGAAAGACATCCCCTTCCACCATACTGTGAAGCCACAAGTCGAACTCTGCAGCTGAAGTGAATATAAGTCATCTAAAATTATCTGAAAACTCCAGTGGGAACAATGTAATTCCAATAAAATGAAGAGGTGCATGCAGGCCTACTTGGCAAGTCATTTTATTATGCAGTGTGAAAAAGAATATAAAGCACCACAGACTATACAGTCTGCCCTCCACATTCACAGAGTTTAGCAGCAAAGGATCCCTGTGAAGGTGGGAAAACTATGAATATTGTAAGCCCCACCCCAAGATGCTTTCTATGGATTCCTCTCCCACTAACAGCCCCAGCCCATACCTCCTTTTTCCACCTTGGAACTACTACACCTCAGCCATATTTGCAAAATGCCTCCACTCCCCAGGATATTGAAACTGATTTTAACAGGCTTGGAGCCAAGTCTTGTGGTGCTGCGATGCTAAAGTGGGAAAGGGAGTGATGGGCTGGTGCTGTTGGCAGGTCAGGAGGCACAGAGGAGGAGAGGAAGGAAGAGGTGGGGGCAAGGAGGTTGAGCTAGTTAAACAGCAGCTACAAAATCATGAATAATCAATAGCAAGTACATTTCTATACCGCTTACCAATGTACTAAATAGTTTAGTGTAAACTAATTGCCCCAAACAATCTGCGTACTCATTTTAGCGAACCATGGAAGAATTGCAGGTTGAATTCACCTGGAGCCCCTGGCTGGTATTGAACACCATTTTACTATGACATTGTATATAATGGAACTTGAGCATCCATGGATTTTGGTATCTATGAGGGATCCTGAAACCAAACCCCAGTGGATACTAAGAGCCCACTGTACTTCTTCAACACAGCAATGTGTGATGAAAATGCTTCTCAAACACTATAGAATTATTTGTAAAAAAGTAATCTTCCAGCTATGACAAAAATATAAACCTTCCTCTCTGTTGTTCCTAACTGCTGTCATAAAAAATGTTGGCCTATCATCTGGTCATTTCTTGATTAGACTACTGCAGTTGCCTCTTTACATGTCTTCTACTGCCATATCTTGGTTCCTCCTCATGCTGTTCCAGCAGACTTACCAAGATTATATCCCTGTGTCATTGCTATGTATTGTCTCGCCTTATATCTTGACACTGGTGCACAGGCTTCTTGTCCTTATTTTGAAAGCTGTCCATGACCTTTTCCGCCATATCTCTAACTGTGATCTTTGCTCATCTAAATTTTTTCTCTCCAAAGAGCAACCCTTTTCTTCCTGATTATGATGCTGAGCTTGCAACCTGCACTATACTGTATTATTGGATTGCCCTGCCCTAGAATACCCATGAAGTTCCAATTCTCTTATTTCCTTTGGCTCCCTATTGAAAATCTGTGTTTTCTTCAACACCTTTTGCACAGTACCCTAGTTCTCTGACCCTACAATTCCCCTGTTCACACTAGCTACTACTTCTGCCCATGGTTTACTCTCTATCAAAGTGAGATTGGCGGGTTACAGACCGCCCATTTGGGGCGGGCTGTACCCGACCTTCCCCGGTGATCGGGGCCTCAGCGGCCAGAACGCAGCGCTGAGGCCCCGATCTGCCGCTTCAGGACTGGGGAAAGGCAAAAAGCCTTCCCTGCAGCCTGAAAAGGGGTGTCCCTGGGGCTTCAAGCCCCAGGACACTGCGGCGGCGGGGGAGGAGGAGAAAGGGCTGCTTGGCCCCTTTCCTTTGGTCCGCTGGGCGCAGCCGTGTGAAGGCTGCGCAGCGGACCAAACAGGAAGGAGCTCCGAAATGGAGCTCCTTCCTGCTCCGCGCTAAGGGCGCACTGGCGCCCTGGCGCGGGAGTGAGGATGTTACTTCCGCGCCGCCCCGTATAGAGCGCAGCGGTCGTGACGTCCTCATGGCGGCGGCCATGTGGAACGGCCCCACCATTTTGTGTGTGCGGAGCGCGCACTGGTAGGGGGGTGCGGAAGCACCGCTCCTTTCTAACCCTAGTGCGGCTCCGCAACGCACAACGGCCCTTTGTAACGGCCATGTAAACCATTTGTGGTGGTCTTGTCTCCTTGTATTTTATATACCACTATTCTCATGATTTCTAATACAGTAATAGCATTGGTGCTAACCAGAAAGGATTAGAATCAAAGATATTATTTAAATTTACACACCATGTCAACTTCTGCTAAAGCTCTAAAATGGATATGGAACATGAACAAGGGATTTGGGATATGGAATTTGGAAATAAAACAAAACAAAACCCCTCTGCATATAGTTTAACAATAAAGAATCTATCCCATATAATTATCCATAAGGAAAAGGCTCTTCTGCATTATAGAAACCCAAGATATTTCTGTATGTATCATAGCCAGCATCTGTCAGAAATAAATCTATACAACCTCCCTGTTTGCAAAATGTGGCCTTTAGGAACCTATTTATCCTAGAAGACAGACATTACTTTTTAGCAATGGAGAATACTGTAAAGGAAAAAATTTATTACAGTATATGCTTCCAGAGACATTATCTAGTGTGCCTTATGAATATTGCAGTCTTCTATGGAAGGTTATGTCGCAATACATTTGTGAGCCGCACAGGCACCAAGAGCCTATTTTTTCTTTTCTTTTCTTTTTGAGGCAAAAGACTATCTGAAAAGCTAAGCCATGTAAGACTTTCAAATGAACAGGTCATTTCCATTTGGCAAATTATGGTGCCCTGTGTTTACAGGTTGATCATAAGCAGACCAAGCTGAAACACCTGGTGGCTTCAGAATCAGGGGGAAGGAACTGAGCTAGAAGGAAGTGGTCAAGAAACTGACAGCCCCACTGCAAGCTTGGGGTTTTCCTAACATGGTGAGATATGAGAAACCAGGAGGCCTGAGAAAATGCATGCTGTAGACACTTTACTTCTCAGCTGTCAACTAGTTGCACTAAATACCCTCTAGAATCCAGATTCCGAAGAGGAGGTGGTGATGATGGTTAAAATATTTACATCCCTCCTTATATCACAGAATTTTAGAAGAAGATTTTTTTTCACTGAGAGGAGTTGGTAGCAACCGTGAAAGGGTCAGTAGATATGATGGCTACCCACTGAGGTCTGAGAGAGAGCAAAGATGGCTCCCAGATCCAAAGAGGTTGCCCATCCCTGTCTTAGGGCCAGGATATACATGAAATCAGGACCTGAGAGATGGGAGAGCAGTAGGGGGCTTTCACTTCTTGCCCCTCCCCATGGTTCTTACCTGACCTTCTGTGTGATTACTTTTATCTTTAGTCTGATCAACTAGGCTGAACTATCAGTAAATTGGGAATTATTATGCCCTTGAGAGGTTTTCAGAACAACAGTAAGCTACCACTCCATTTCAAAGGTGTTCGGCAGAACAGGGAGGCAGAGAAAAGATAAGGCCAAACAGATGTCAACAAATAGTTTGATTTCCACATTTAGATAGTACCACACATCACACACACTCTTTTTGAACTGGAAAAAATTCAATTTTTTTTGTCTTGGAAATAAGAACAGAGTTGCACACATATGTTCATGGTTTCAGATGAAGAAGGTGATGATAAAATATGATGGATAATTTATTAGAACTTTGCAGAGTGAAACTGAAACAGATGAGGCTGATGTCCTAGGTATGAAATTGAACTACTACTACACTGATCTCACCACACATATGAATAATTTGGAAGACTGTATATTCCACCAAAGCTGAAACTTTTGACTTTTTGGATAGATATATCATTTAGTTTTCAGTGAATGTTTCAATATTAAAAGCAGCAGCATGTGAAAAAACAATGTGTTCTAGGTCCAAATCTTGTAAAAGGTCAAAAAACAAATGCCCTTCACTGTTCTGTGCTATATGTGGCTTAGGCCCAGACTATCTGAAAAACCATTATCTGCCTATATGAACATGTCTGAGTCTTACAATCCATGGGGAGGGCTTTCTTTCCACCCTACCACCATCATGGGTTTGTTTGTGAGAACATGGGACAAAGCTTTCTCAGTGACTGCTCCCACCCTCTGGAATTCCTTTTCATGGGAGGATAGGCTGTCCCCCTACATATCCTCCTTTCACCAAAAAGCAAAGGCCTTTCTAGTTAAGAAGGCTTTTAGTGTGCAATTCCTCTCAGGGAAGTGCCTTACAGAGGGAGGGAATGCTACATTTTTAACTTTCATATGTCTTTGATTTATTTTATCATTTTAATATGATGATTTTTAATTGACTTTAAAGTTAAAAAGTTAGGTTTGTATTGATTTTTGTAAGTCACCTTGGGTCCCACTCTAGGAGAAAGGTGGCATATAAATGAAAGTCATACGTATGTATGTACATACATACATTAAGATGCCAGAAAGATTTTGCATTTTTAAAAAAAAATGCTTTAAGACATTGGAAAAACTTGCAATGCAGAGAAACCATACAATGAACTCCATAACAATAATGAAAATATTGCCTTTGGTTTCATTTTGGTAAGAATTAGGGTCAAAATCCTGAAGCTTCCCTGAGTGGTTTGTCATTAGACTCTTACGCACCTTTCGTCTTCCCACACAGATATGTTCTGAGATTCGTGAAGTGTCAAGATTTCAGGGCCACCTGCCAAATAATCTTTTGTTAGTTCCAGCTCACAGAATCAATGGATGTTTCCAGGGATCACTCAAAGTGCTGGTTAAGACCTCCAAAGCCCCAGATAGGTTGAGACTATCTAAAAGACCATATCTCCTTCTATGAGTCCACCTGATTCTTTAGGATCCATGGGGAAGGCTTTGGCTCTGTCCCACCAACACAGGTGGGTTTGGTAACGATAGAGGAGAGTGCCTCCTTAGTGGCCGTTTTCCAGTTGTGGAATTCCCCAACCCTGCCCCCAGCTTTGTGGACTCTCTTTCCATTGGCAAGCAAAGTCTTTTTATTATTATTTAGGCAGGCCTCTGGCTCTTAATTTGCTGTGGCAGAAGGATCTTTTAATAAGCTCTATAATGGTTTTATCTCGTTATTATGTTTAAACATGTTTTAAACTGTTGTAATTTAGTATTTATACCAGAACTGTATCATCATTGTTTTTTAAACTGTACATTGAATAGAACTTGGTCTTTAATTTGATGTGAGCCATCTTTGGTGTTATACTGGAATATAAATTAAATAAATAAATAAATAGTAACTGGGTAAGTCAATCCTTATGTAAGTTCCACTGATTCAGCGAGACCTACTTTATTTGGGACTAACAATTTAATTTAGACTTTAGGCATGGATATTACTAATTTATATAAGATACTAGGGTGACAATGTAGAGAGATTTTGGGAATACATCCTTTGTTTACAAGAAGAAAAAAGTGGTAAGAAGCAACTCTGTCAAGAACAGCATAGTCACAGCAGTGATCACCAATCATAAGACAGAGTTTGACCCATGGTCACTAATTTTAATGTAGAAAATGATTTTTTTTATAGTGAAGCATTCAGAACTCCTTGCCAAAAAGAACCATAGCTTGTTTGAAAGTAGGCTGCTGTTTTAAAAGATAGAGTAAGGAGCTACATTCAAAAGTTTCATTTCTGTAAATATTTGGAGAATGGTAAGTACTGGGAAATATTGAATCATAATCATAATATTTTGTAATGGAGTTATTGCTTAGATGTCTGAAACTGAAGGGGGGAAGAAGACAAATCACATACTGAGTTAGAAATGTAGAATGCAGAAATGAATGCAATTTAAGAACATTTTCTTTTTTAAAAATGTACTTCTAAGGATTCAGCCTAGAACTTTGTGCAAATTATATAACGATAGAACTCATGGAGAATACTATTTATAAAGGTATTACTAATTAAACATTGATGTTACCATGGCTACCTGAATGGTGGGTTATGGCCTGTGTGTAAAGGCTTTTTGTAGGATGGAGTGGGGACTTGATAAGCTGGATGGCATAGATTGAGAAGAAGCAACTACTCACTCATTATTCAACAATTTATTGTATCTACTCATCTATAAGTCAAGAAATTTATGCCCAAACATTGACCCCAAAATCCCAGGTAGATGTATTTATGGGTCAGTATGGTACTGTGATAGCAGCTCTTTCAGATTTCCCCATGCAGTGAGCAGAGCAGTTTATTTCTCTCTTGCGAAGCAGAAAGAGTCCTGGGTGATTGATTGCTTTTAAACAAACAGTCCCTCTCCCACTCTGTCTGAGGAGTGAAGGCTGAAACAATGAAGCAAAAAGCCTCAATTAGAGTCTCTTTTGCCTCACACACACATACACACACTGAAGAAGCCTCCAAGTTTTACCCTCAGCTTATCCATGGGTCATGGCAAAATCCATAATTCTGGCCCCAAAACCTGCCCTCAACTAATATATGAGGTCAACTTGCAGTCGAGTATATACGGTACATGTTTATTCAATGGAAATCCCGATCTAACATACAGTGCGTCCTTACTTTACGTGGGTGATCTGTTCCAGACTCCCCCACATAAAGCCAATACCACCTATGCTTGAGCCCCATTTAAATGAATGGGGCTCATGCATGTGGAAGTGCGATGGTGCAGCGGCGCATGCATGCCATGGGCGTGCACCCCATTCATTCCTATGGGACACACTGCCCCTTTCTCCCCGGGCGGCTTTCAGCGTATGCTGAAAGCCACGTAAAGTGCACCCGTGTATGATGCGGGCGCACTGTATTAGGTACTTGAAAAACTCCAAGCAAGGCACAGTACGTACCAAGGGGTACCTTTTGTTTTTTGAATGAGGTCTCAGGGGGCTTTGGAATATTTGTGTTATTTACAAATACTCAGATTCAGCATGTGGGGATGGCATGAAGCACCCCAACAGTTATGCCTTCATCGCTGATTTCCAGGAAAACAGCCACTCCACTATTGTCAGGCCAGACATTATTAGTGATCAGTCAATTTCTTCAATTAATGGTATAACCTTTATAATGCCTTTGATTCATTCTAACACAGGAGATATCATACTCTACATTTCCAAACCTGTGTTGGACTCTTAAGAAGCTCCTTTTACAATGACAGAATCAAAAGGGTTATTATGGAAACTATAAGGTTATTTAGTCTAACCTCAGTCTCACAACACCAGGTATATACTGTACAGTCTAATGTGAGTCTGCCTGCCACTCTGGATGGTATATAAATACTGATTACAGTAGATGATGGGCTGCACATACAATTTGTATTTAGACAATTCTGAGACAAAACAAAGAACTGTATTTTATAAACAGTCATCTATGTAATATCTATCAAATAAAATAAAGCACTCAGGCCCAACTAGCACAGATGCATCTACCATGTGTACACCAGTCTGTGCCATAATAAACACCATAATGGGCCAATGAGATACATATGTTCGTAAAGAGGTAGTGGATACATGAGAGGGAACTGGGACAAAAAAAACAGGTAGACTCACAGATGTATATCTTCCTTCAAGACATTCACTGTGTCAGTGACTGGTTTTTATTCATCAAACACACTGACAGCATGAGGTGTGAAACTGCAACACGATATTTTGAAATGCACCTGCATTATAGGACCATGGCTGCAATTTTACAACACTGTTCAAAAAGCAACAATGAGAAGGTTGCAGATTTCTTTCTAGCTCTGGTCTATGACTTACACCCCAGCTGGAGGTCCATACAAACTAAACTGAAGTCCAGTTAAGCAATGGGATGTCTTGCAAGGCAGCCTTAGAGAAACCTCTTTTTTCCTAACTCCCTTTTAACTGAAGACTGTCTGCTCTGAAATGCCAAAAGCATTTCTAATTAAAAACATCAAGTGAAACTGGTATCTAAGTACCAAAGAAGGGCAACTGGTCAAGTAACATTCAACAGACCTGCAGTTAAAACTGCAATTCAGAACTAAGAAAGGGAATGCAAGGGATTCCCACAATAATTATTCTAGCCACATATCACAATAACAACAATGCTGAGTTCAAATTCTTTATCCTATAGAACCCCCGATCTAGAATGCACATTAATGTGATACTTACAAAAACTAGCTACAGTTCTATAGAAGAGGTGTGAAAATAATCAGCAGTTTTATACTTTTATATGAATCAATTTTAGAAGCCAATTATTTTTTTATAAATTATATATAATATGAATATTTTAATTTTTGCAGTATTTAATTTTTTGCACACCCCCTGCAAAAAAGGCATGTAGTAAAAGATGGGTAAAAGAAGTGTCATTGTACATATAGCATGTGCCAGATAATTTACTATGCTACATATACTGAAATCCCACATGGCTCTTTGTCCACTTCATGTCCCTCAACCTTCCTTTCTGCAGTGTGGATGCAGTCTTTGTGTTGTTGTTTTTTCTGAACATTTTCTAACAGCCTGGAACTGAAACTGCAGCAGAATTCTATAAAATGCATCAACAGGACTGCTTTCCAAAACTGTTTATTATCTCCAGCTCTATATTATCACAGAATAATGCAATCCATCAACATTATTTTAATGTTCCTATGGAAACAGAAAGGTGCTTTCTTATAGTACCACTATGTGAAACCAAGAACCTTTTAAAAAAGGAGTGTTACTTAAAAGTCAGTGATGGCCTATAGCCTTTTTGCCATAGGCTAAACAGGTAGAACTAGTGGCAACTATCAGGCTACCATTGTAGACTGTTTTAAAAAGTGAAAGCTTTAGCTGACTTACTACTTAAAACACTTTTGCAGGGTGGAGTAGGTTTTATTGCACTGACACATGCATAAGGCTGGTTTATATTTGTACAGTAGATGTTGTAATGGATTATCTCTCTTCTCATCACCAAGATCTCAATCTCTGCTTCAAGAGAAGACAAACAATGAGCTGCTACTCTTGGTGAAAGTTAAGGGAACAAAGTTTCTGTCTAACAGCAACTCCACACTATATTCTCACCTTTACGGGTGGGGATGTGATTAACTAAAATGGAAACATCCATTGTTATTACTCATGATGTATTAATAGACATATTGTTAAGGGCTCCACAGCCTTCTAATCGTGTAACCATTGGAAAATGTAAATTATAAATAATGACGACAGGTGAGATGCTTTGGACTAAAACAAATGTAAGGGCAGAATTAATTTTTCATCACAGAATGGCCCCAATCCAGAGAAAATTAGTCATGCTTAAATTCCATAGGCATCTAGATTATATGAGAAAAAAGCAGGGCAAAAAAACCAAGGAATAAGATAGTTGTGTCCATGTACTGCTGAAATCAATGAAATTTGCAGTTTTATTTTAGTTAAGTACTGAGCCCTTAAACTGCAGTCCGAAGAATATTTCTTTAGAAGTAAATACCATCCAAGGAGCAGCATAATGTAGAGATTTGAATGCTAGACTAGGACACTGGAAGTCCTGACTGGACCACGGAAAAACCCTGGGTGGCCTTGGGCAAGTCACACTGTCTCAGCCTCAGAAGAAGGCAAAGACAAACTTCCTCTGAACAAATCTTGCCAAGAAAACCCCATGACAGGTTCACCAACAAGAACAACAATTATCAGTCATGGCAAAAGGGCTCAGTACTTAACTAAAATAAAACTGCAAAATTCATTGATTTCAGCAGTACATGGACACAACTAACTTATTTTTGGAACAGACCCAATGTTTTGTAACCAGTTGAACAACTACAAGGCTGGACTTTAAAGGCTTAAATCCAACTGCTACTCCCAATTAGAGTAGGTCCACAGAATCAATGAAATTCATATGAGAGTTTACCTACTGTTAACCAAACCAAAAAACTGAATAGTCTACTTAAGATCAGTGATTTAGGCATTCCTTCCTTCACCAACACAAACTAGGGCCCTTATCAGATGAGTCTGGAACTGGGGCTCTTCAGCACTGGGCGGTTCGAATTCACGTTATTTCGCACAATACCATCATACCTGGGAGCCCCTCCGAATTGGCAGGATTCAAATTGGCCAATACGCATTCGCGAAAAGTGCATTCAGTGCAGAATGTTTGGTCACACCGGTGCTCAACATGAGGATTGGCCGATTCGTATCGGCCCCCTCGCACATGCTCAGTGGTGCCCTGCATGGGTTGCGACCTTAAACACTTCCGGGGTGAAAGGGGAGGTCCCGTCATGACAGCCCGGTAAACAGCTGGAGAGCCAGCTCATGCACATTAACAATCGCGATATAACGTGCCCTCTCTACATTCCTCTCTGTTTCCTCTCTACATTCCTCTTGGTTTTAACGTTACCATGCCCTTCCCTTGCAACAAATTAGCAATGCCCGGTTCTACGTGTGTGTGTGTGAGTGTGTGAATATGTATTCTGGGGGGGGGAGCACCAGTTCCAGCGGCTGTCAAAGAGGCTGGATGGCCATCTAAGTAAATAAAAAACAAATTAAATGGGGATGCTTTTTTCCTCCTCCTCCTCGTGGCTTGGGAGCCAGCATAAACTGCATCCCAAGAAGGGAACAGGCGCGGGGCCGCTAGAATCGCGGCGATCGCCGCCGTTCCAGCGGCCCCCCGCGCCTCTTCCCTTCTTGGGATGCAGGTTATGCTTGCTCACAAGCCGCGAGGAGGAGGAGGAGGCCGCTGGAACCGCCACCCCCGCTTCCCTGGAGCCGGCAAGAGGAAAGACCCACCGGAAGTTAAAATTGGAATCTGGGGGTCTTGCGATGGAATTCAGGACTGGGTAGTCACACCAGACCCATTCGCACTGAGATCGAACAGAGCCCCAATCCAGTATATTGCCAATCCCCTTATCAGCGCACTGGCCAACACGCTCCAAAAAGAGGAGCCAGTACGCATTCAGTTCGGCTTCTCGCGCATTCACGTGCGTTCGGATTGGGCCATTCGAATGCTGGTATGATGGTATTGTGCGAAATAACGTGAATTCGAACCGCCCAGTGCTGAAGAGCCCCAGTTCCAGACTCATCTGATAAGGGCCTATGTCTGGCACTTGGCTCCCTGAAAGTTTAGGTTAAAATATGGAGCGGATTCATCACCCTACTGCCATGGAAGCCACCAAGTGCTGGAACATCCATAACAACAAGCAGAGAGAGAATTACTGTGATGATAAACATATGGCTACAAGGGAAAACAAAGGCAAGAGCAACAAATTGCTATTTAGTAGCTCCTTAAGGCTGCTGGCTTTCCAGGCTAAACAGAATCATTCTGGGCTGCACTCATAAAAATACTAATAAAGCATCATTTCACACAGGGAGTCCCTAAAATGCTCCACACTTCGAAGAATGGATCTGAAATAATGCAACATGAGATTACGCAAGGGAGCCAAAAGACTGCTTTTTGTCTCCCTCCCAGCATTCCACCCAGTATTCTTTGAGAGGGCAATCTGGTTGTAGACATGGAACACCTAATGAAGTGGGGGGAACCCCTCAAGAGACAAGTGCAGGGATCAAGATGTCTCACAAGCAGTCCAAATGTCATTGGAAATGTCCAATAAACTGTATAAAATAATGCAAGGATTAAATTGGTGACTCTTTGCCTGTCTTCTACTACCATCAAAAGTCAGCCAAGAGTTCATCTGTCTAGTTTTGATGGGTTTGATGGCGCTCTCAGTTTTAATCACTACCCCATTCCCCTAAAAAGAGGGCCAACAAGGATATAAGGGAGAAGCAGCTAAAAAGGAGATGCTGGCGAAACATCAGGAAGAAAATCTTCTAGAACATGGCCACATAGCCCAAAAAACCCACCAAAAAAAAAAAAAACACCATAAAAAAAGGAGGACATTTAACCATTTTTAAAAAACTGGGCTAATCAATGTCTCATTCAATTATCTCTAAAAGGAGGTGTCTTAGAAGTTCACTAATTCCTAATGGAAACAAGAAAGCCCCCCCCTCCCCACTGCCCCAAAAAGAAAGACTGGCCTTTTACAGACAGCCAAAATAAAGCTGCTTCAAGTCACAGTGGAGGTATGGTGTTTCAATGATGCAAGTGTCCTAAGAGTCCAGAAGTTGCACCAAAGCCACGCTCCAGCCCTAAGGACTGGAGCGTGGCTTTGGTGTGGCTTCTGGACTCTTAGGACGCATGCATCATTGAAACACCATACTTCCACTGTACTTCGAAGCAGCTTTATGTTGGCTGTCTGTAACAGGCCAAAGAAAGAAAGAAAGAAAGACTTTTTAAAAGGTTTAGCCCAATCAGACTTTTGTTGTATTTTTTAACAACCTTCAGAAGAGTCAACAAAATTCAAAGAAGGCAAGCAAATGGGAAGATCACTGAGGATATATAATAATCATATTGTATTAATGTATCAAATCATATTTCTATATTTTCAGTCATGCTATTCAAGGACTAAAAAAAAAAATCCTAGCATGACTGTCCAGATCAGCAATTAAGGCTGCGGTGGATTTGGAATACTGTATAGAATTTTTATTCACAGAAGAGACGAAGGACATGACATGTTATATAGAAATATTATCATGTTCCTTGATCATTTTGATTTGTGAGGTGTTTTTTTTTCCTAGTAAATCGACACCCTACACATTTAAATGTGCAGCTTCCCTCAAAAGAACCAAAGGTCCCTTAAATTTCAGTATGCAGCTAATATGCAGCATATCATTTGTGTAAATCTGCTGTATGGAGTCCATCACGTTAAACCCATAACTTTTTAAGATGCTGTCCGGAAGCAAAGCGCCCCAAGGGTGAGATTTCAGTAACAAGTACTGAATATATTTCAGTATCATAATGAATGGGGTGGGGACTTGTGAACCTGATCCAGAGACTCCTATCTCTTTCCATAGCTTTTTGTGCCCAAATCACCCCACCCTAATTATGCCATCCAGATTTCAGTGATATATATATAATTAACTGACAATGTGTAATAACACACTTTCCATCTATCAGTCATGCCAGCCCTCCCTCACCTGCCCAACCCTATTTAGGAATATCACCAGTACCCATATCATTATAAATGGTTCTAAGACATGCCCAAACCTACCACCCCATCCTACTCATCACTTTCACTAAGAATTTTTTTTAACCTTTCTGGAGTTGCCAATTTTTTTATAAGCCTACCCTTCCTCCTGTGGCTTTCATAGCATCACCTCCCTGAGAAATGAAGCAGGCAAAGTTACCTCATTGGTTCACAGGCATGCTAGTAAAAATTCTGCAAGCTAAATTTCTGCAAGATTGCTAGTGGTGTAGTGGTTTGAGAATTGGACTATGACTGGTGACTAGGGTTTGAATCCCCGTTCAGCCATGGAAACCCATCCGGTGAACTTGGGGAAGTCACACTCTCTCAGCCTCAGAGGAAGGCAAAGGAAGACCCCTTCTCAACAAATTGTACCCAGAAAACCCATTACAGGTTTGCCTTAGGTCAGAAATGATTTGAAAGCATGCAACAACAGCAACAAAGTTTTGCATCATTGGGCTACCATTAAATACACAGGGTTGGCATTACCAAAAATGCTGGCAACACTAACCGTGTTCTACCTAAACCCTTTTAATTCCACTTGTTCCTCAAAGTAACCATCTGTGGGCTCCTGACAACCGAAGCTGCCCTGAGGAAAGAAAAATAAACACCAGTTACAGCAGCAGTGTTTTTGGGCAGGTGAGTCAGTTTTGTAGACACTGCAATAGGGCAACTGCTGCTTTCAAACTCTCTTTGTGTGTGGTGATGTGGAATATGTTAGTCCAGGGAGGGTGAAGACACATACTGAAGCAGCATATTTTTCAAGATTTTGATGACAGTTCCACACTTCAAATATGCTTGTTCTACTGTTTCCAGCAGGCAATGCTGCTGTGCTGGGACCTCCCAGCCCTTTCAGCTCCTAACTGCTCTCATTATGTGGTGATGTTACTCTAAATCACTACTTGCACAATGCCAAAACCAGAAGAAATGCTACTGCTTTGTTGTTGTTATTGTCTTACAGTGGACATCCCCCACCTGCCATCTGGCTCTGTCTTAACATATGTCAGCCATAAAATGTCCAGTAGATGCACTGATATAGTGTCACTGTTCCAGTCCATCTCAAAGGCTTCAGCCTGAAGTCATATCTTGTAGAGTTCAAAAGCCTAGATATCTTCAGTTGATTCTTAATTGAATCAATTCATTATTTTTTAAATACATTGGGCCTTCTTTTTAGCATATGTAGTGTCTGTCACACTGAGAGACTGACATATTCCACCCTCAGCTGATTTTACAACGTCAGTCCTCAGTATTTCTACTTAGTGGGAAAACATTTTTGCAAATATTAGAATGGTACCTTGCACAGCTCTTGTTATGCAGTAATCCCATGAGGCCAACTTCTTTGAGGTAAGAAACCTTACCCTGCCTCTAGATAATTTACTAATGATACACAGCCCCACTCCCATTTATTAGATTTATGGCAGCAATTATATTTATACAGCATCTGCCAGGCTATTTGCCTTCTCAGTTTTGATTATCTGCCTGCTACTTTGTGGTTAGCTTTAACTATGCAGATGCAAGATGTGTGAAAGCCATTCAGCTTAGATTTATTCTTAAGAAGTACCGTCTGTCTAAAACAGAGCTATAAAATGTAGGCTCCCTGTCTGGACTGCAGTACAGCTTCGTGGCTGGATACTATTAATTGCAACCTGGCTAACAGGTGCTTGCCAATTTCTTTATATTCTCAACATGAGAAAGGATTGAATTTCCCTCTGTCTGAAAAGGTAACATTTGCTTTCAAGTGCAAGTTATGGAAAGCATACAAGGGAAGCTTGTCATGTCAGGATAAATTGGATGATTGCATATCAGTAAGTCTGTTTTTATAGAAACAACAGCACCTGTGTATAATCTGCCCTCTTATTGTGGCATATAAAATTATTCCTAGTTACATAGTACTCAACATTTCCTTCTTCTTTTTTAAAGTTACTTGTAATTTCTATCTAAAAACCAGGTTGCCCAGTTAAGCAAAGCAAACAGATGAGCACAGTTAGCTATTTGAACCTCATAGGATGGATGATGGAAGTCTCTTTCATGGCATCAAGCCAGAATGGTATATGGTGAGTGCACTGGCCTATGCATAGTAATGCCCCAGTTCAAGTCCCCATTCTACCACAAACTTCATGATCTTTTTTGAAGTAGATTAGCCAGACACAGAGATTGGTCTATATTCTCTCTCAGGATCATTTATGCCAAACAGTTGTTATAAAAATACAATGGAGAGGATAATGGACAGAATAGGGGAATTTCAGCACAGAATAAGTAAAGAGATAGTACAGGAATATCTGGTTAATCTAAACGAATATAAATCTCCAGGACCAGATGAACTACATCCAAGGGTATTAAAAGAACTGGCAAATGTAATATTGGAGCCATTGACAATAACCTTTGAGAACTCCTGGAGAACAGGAGAATTCCCAGCAGAATGGAGGAGGGCAAACGTCCCCATCTTCAAAAAGGGAAAAAAAGAGAATCCCAACAATTATCATCCAGTTAGTTTGACATCAATATCAGGAAAGATTCTAGAGCAGATCATTAAACAGAGAGTCTGTGAATATCTAGAAAGCAATGCCATAATCACAAAAAGTCACACACGGGTTTCAGAGAAAGAAGTCATGCCAGACAAATCTAATCTCTTTTTTTTTTGACAAAATTACCAGCTTGTTAGATGAAGGGAATGCTGTGGATATAGTATATCTTGATTTCAATAAGGCCTTTGACAGGGTTCCCCATGAAATTCTTGCAAACAAGCTAGTGAAATGTGGGCTAGACAACATAACTGTTACATAGATTTGTAATTGGTTGACTGTCCAAACCCAAAGGGTGCTCAAGAATGGAGAGAAGTGACTAGTGGGGTTCCACAGGGCTCTGTCCTGGGCCCACTGCTATTCCACATCTTTATCAATGACTTGGATGAAAGAACTGGGGGCATACTTATCAAATTTGCAGATGACACCAAATTAAGAGGAGTAGCTAATACCCCTGAGGACAGGATCAAAATTCAAAATGACCTTAATAGATTAAAAAGCTGGGCCAAAGCTAACAAAATGCATTTCAACATGGAGAAATGTAAGGTACTGCACTTAGGGCTGAAAAATGAAATGAACAGATATAGGATGGGTGACACCTGGCTGAACAAGACAATGTGTGAAAGGGATCTGGGAGTCCAAGTAGACTACAAATTGTACTTGAGTCAACAGTGTGATGCGGCAGCTAACAAGGCCAATGTGATTTTAGGCTGCATCAATAGAAGCATACTGTCTAGATCAAGGGAAGTAATAGTGCCACTCTATTCCCCCCTGGAAAATGAAGTTATGTACTTGATCCCATCGACTCTCTGCCTCACCCTATTCAATGATTGTTTTTATATCTGTATATTGTGCATTGTGTTATTGGTTTTTATCTATTTTATGATTTGTTTGTAATTGGTTTTAATTCTATGTAAACTGCTTTGATCTTTTGGAAAAGCGGTACATAAATAAAATTTATTATTATTATTATTATTATTATTATTATTATTATTATTATTCTGCTCTGGTCAGGCCCCACCTGGAATATTGTGTCCAGTTCTGGGCACCACAATTTAAAAAGGATGTTGAGAAACTGGAGTGTGTCGAAAGGAGGGCGACTAAAATGGTGAAGGGTCTGGAAACCATGCCCTATGAGGAAATACTTAGGGAGCTGGGGATGTTTAAATACTTGAAGGGATGTCATATTGAAGAGGGAGCTAACTTGTTTTCTGCTGCTCCAGAGACTAGGACCTGGAGCAACGGATGCAAGCTACAGGAAAAGAGATTCTGCCTCAATATTAGGAGGAACTTCCTGACAGTAAGGGCTGTTCAACAGTGGAACACACTCCCTTGGCGTGTAGTGGAGTCTCCTTCCCTGGAGGTCTTTAAGCAGAGGCTGGATGCCCATCCGTCGGGGATGCTTTGATTGAGATTTCCTGCATGACAGGGGGTTGGACTGGATGGCCTTTGCGGTCTCTTCCAACTCTATGATTCTTTGATTCTATGACTCTCTATATATGTAAATATATATCAATGAATGAACATTGTTTCTCTGAAGAGCTGAACAAGCTTCAGAATGAGATGGATTATATAACATACTCTTTCTTGAACAGTAGTTGTGTAAATATGCAGAGAATCAACTTCATCTTCCTCCCCCAGCAAAAAAACACAAAACAAAACATCTCAGATCTAAAAAACACATTTCATTTACAAAGAACTATCATATGATTTGTGTGGTAAAAGAATGATGTTATTTTAGAGCACATCCAGACTGATTAAAAACTCCTGTTTTGTTTGTATTCCTTCTAATTTTATACAGGATTAAAATAAACAGACCTGTGGCATTGTTAGAAAAAGTCTCCAATCCATGATCTGACAGAAAATATTCTGGCATTAACAAAACATGTATGGATCTCCAAAATAAAACTGGAAACATCAGAAACAAAATCTGGAACTTTTGGTCTTTTTAATCATTCTGAATGCACTCTTAGAGGAACTCAGTTAAACACAACCACCCTGCCAACAAACTGAGGATCAGGCAATACACCTAGCAAATGTTTGTAGTGATTTTCCCCCAGTGTTGAAAGGATGTCTATTTGTCTATAGTATATGATTTCCTTCACTTATATATGCTTTGTTTTGTGATTTGTTACTGGAATGCAAATTTGGGCTTAATTTAACAAGTCAGGAAATTCTGCTAAGGGAGCGAAAACAAAAGTTATTCATGGGGAATACGTATTCCCCATAATGTCATAGTCTGATCACTGGCAATAGGCATAACAGTACAATCCTTATCTGCCGTGCTTCCACCAATTGTGAGAAGTGCTCCCACTTGGATAAAGAGGTACACAGGTAAAATTATTTCACTTGAGAAAGAATTCTGTTTCTGTTCCTTCATAATGCTACCAAATGTACATTTAGTGAGGGCATGACAGAAGGAGGTGGCAGTGGATGCACAAGCTTCAACAGTGCAACAGCCACATGATTTTCCAATGAGTGGGGGAGCAGGCTTTGAACCTCTGTTTCAACCATTCCCACAGACCCCATCATCACAGCCCTTCAAAGTGACTCACCTATTTGTCATGCCTATCATTTGAATCAGGATTCTCAATAAAGCCGCTGGCTTTAAGTTAATGGTTGGTTTTAACTGGTGATGTTGATCTTATTTTCATTCTTATTATCTGTTTTCTTGTGTTCTATGGCTTTAAGTTTAATTGTATGCTGCTGGTGAGGGGTGGTTATGCTAAAGTCAGCAAAGAACTCTTTTAAATGAATGAAGAAATAAATGTATCTCTCCTATTAAACACATGGTAAGAGAAAGCCATTCTGCACCCACACATTTTATTCCTCTCCGCTGAATATTAATAGGCTTTTAACTCACAAATTTGAGTGAAACCCTGGCCTTGTAAAAATCAATGGCTAAAATCCACAAATCTGTGCCAGATTTCTATTTCCTTCCTAAGGAACACACATTAAAACATCTTCTTCATAGTTAGGCTGCATAACTATTTTTGTCCCCATTCCCATTTTAGCATTTTTTTAAACTCAATAATGCACATCCACAAATATTTATTAAAATGTTTTGCAACCTTATGGGATGTTATTTTACACCATATATCCTTTTATCAGAATGGGTAAACAACACTTTCAATATTCTCCTACAGATAGATTACTGTCTATTCTAAAACATGTCACTACAAAAATACTGTCAATAAGCAGAAAAGGCATGTCTCAAATGAAATCATATTCTATATGTGCCGTTGAGCATCTTATTATGATCTTATCCATTCATTTTATTAAATTTTGTTGTATCCTTTTTCTTTTATGCTGCTGGTCATAGACCATAATAAAGATTGATTAATTGATTATGATCATAAAACATAGTTGTATTACATGCACGCACACACACACATACACACACAGAGAAAATGAATGGGACCAATCATGATTGATAGTTAATTCCTCTAAACATATCTGCACAGCAGCTTCACCTTGGCAGATTATTGCTAATTAATCCCAACTTAAACATAGAAAGAATCATTCCCCAACTCGGTGCCTACTATGTTATACTACAGTTCCCATCATGTTGGATGGGGAATCATTGAGTTGTAATCCACCTCATCTGGACACCAGCAAGCTAGGGAAGCTATGTTAGGCTGTAGAGAAAAAGGACACAATCTCCCATATGTTGGACAGGTCCCTAGGTTCACATGAGAGGCTTGCAGGATCTAAGGCTGCCAGCAAATGCTGGCTCAGTTGCCCAACCTTTCTTTCAAACTACGTATTCTGAAACTACATTCTCACTAGTAATA
Source organism: Sceloporus undulatus (assembly GCF_019175285.1). Classification (NCBI taxonomy): domain Eukaryota; kingdom Metazoa; phylum Chordata; class Lepidosauria; order Squamata; family Phrynosomatidae; genus Sceloporus; species Sceloporus undulatus. Next base: position 178,415,753 of record NC_056525.1, read on the forward strand.
GTGATCTAATTACCAAAGTATGGGGTAAAGCTGCCTTTTGGAAACGGTGCTGCCATACTGCAGAATTATTTCAGTTTGACAGTTTTAACTGCTACACTCAACACTATGGAGTTCTCAGATTTTTCATTTGTTGTGGCACCAGAGGTGTCTGATAAAGAAGGCTGTCTCACAAAACTACAAATCCCCAAACTCCATAGCACTGAGCCATGACAGTTAAAGCAATGCCAAGCTGTATTAATTCTGCAGTATAGATACAACCAAGAATTCCTAAAATTATTCCAAAAGTAACTTTTTCAAGCATTTGTAATTAGCAAATTACTGGACTTCAACCAAATACAAGCATTCAAACAACCCTGCAATGGGTATTCTAGCTTACATGAGCCATGTGATGGGTTCAGCTCACCTATTTATTGAATCTTGCATGGATTTTTAGAACATGGCACCCTGCCCATTCTTTGTCTGTGGTAACAACAGAATGAGAATGATATATGGTGTGGATATGTTAAAATGGTTTTGTGATTAGATCTTTAACTTGCATAACAATGGGAGCAATGGATCTGGGCCATGAAAATGCATGGCTATCCACAACTTGCAACTGTATGCACAATGCACTTGCTATCCACAGTCTTTCCTACACCTGATATCCTTCCTATAATGTGTGTGTGCCTGCACTTTTACAGCATAGGGCTGCTCTCCACCATACAAGGGGCATTACAGCTAACCAGAAGTCTGAATTAGCCTTGTTATTCTAGAATGAGTATATTCTTGAGCAGCAGTGTCTTACAGCAGGGTATCACCCAGTGTGGGGGGTGGAGCTTTGGGGTGGACCCAAAAGTGACCACTTCCAACTCCCTGCCTCACGTGGCTATACTTCAGGGGGGGGCCCTCTGCCTACCTGCCGTGGCACGCAGGAGGGAGGTGAAGGTGACTCACCATGTTTCACCCCCCTTTCTGTAGTGTCACCACCTTCAGTGGTGTCACCCGGTATGGTCTGAACCCCTCGCACCCCCTAATGATGCTACTGTTCTTGAGCATTAGCAGAAGCATCTCCAGAGAAGGGCAACCAGAATGGTCAAAGGTCTGGATACCATACCCTACAAGGAGTAGTTTAGGGAACTGGGTATGTTTTACTTGAGGAAGAGAAGGTTAAGAGGTGACATGATAGCCACCTCTTTAAATATTTTAAGGGATGTCATATTAAAGATAGACAAGGCTTGTTTTCTGCTGCTCCAGAGGCTGGGACACAGAGCAATGGATTCAAACTACAAGAAAAGAGATTCCACCTAAACACTAGGAAAAAACTTTCTGAGAGTAAGAGCTGTTTGACAATGGAACACACTCCCTTGGAGTGTGGTAGAGTCTCCTTCTTTGGAGGTTTTTAAACAAAAGCTGTATGGCCATCTGTCGGGAGTTCTTTGATTATGAGTTCCTGCATGGCAGGGGGTTGAACTGGATGGCCCTTGTGGTCTCTTCCTATGATTCTATTATCTCAAAGGCTTGGCTTCTTTTCCCTTTGTAATCCCTACATTTTCTTCTGAACTTCTCACCATATGGATAAAGTGTTGAAAAACACAAAGGAAGAAGGTGGGTGAAAGCGAGAGGCAAGACCAAAGCACTTCTCTTCACTCACTGCTGAAAGGAAGGGCTGTTGGCTCTCGCTCTTGATTACCCCTTCCTTCCTCTTCTGTTTCCTGTGCAGAAACCTTTAGTATTCTTGTGCTAACATACCCCCATAGCAGATGAGCAAGAAAATATTTGGTATATTCCCATCATCCAAGAAACAAAATTAGTCATCTAGGGCCACACAGGATGTTAGTGGGAGGGTGCCATTTGAAACCCTGAATCTAAAATTCCCAGAATAGAAGGCTTTCTCTGCTCCTTAGTAACACCTTGACAGGAAGAGTAGAGTATATATCTGAAGAGAATTATGTTTAGTAACATAGTTTTGTGGGACAGAGTATGCAAAACTTTGCCAAGAATTACCTCACCTTGGCCAATTAACCAGCACCTTTGATTAGCCAGTGTTCTCAGAACATTTTTAGCTCTTTCTAGGTGTGTCAGCTCATCTCACTCTCCAAGCATTTAGAAATCTTTGTGATAACCTGGGGCTGCCATGGTAGCCAAACACTCAAACAAGTAAAGAGAAAATATATAGGAGTGAGAAGTTACTACGAAGCATGCAGGTAAGTTTATGTATTTTCAGTCTTGAGATTGCAAAGAGAAGCAATGAGCGTATGAGACTGAAGTTCCACACTATAAACATGTGATATCCATCTCACTGCTAGCCAGCTAGCTGAGCTGTATAGTGTTAGGGAAGATAGAGAGATAGAGAGAGACAGCTTAATTAGAAATTAAGGGCGGGCCGGTGCTCAGTTAAAGTAGATTTCACATTTATCTGATGTAGTCTCAACACTGTACTGATCTGGACATCCCTGCACTATTAGGTGCAAAGACAATGTAGGGGTATGAGTCTAGCTTACGGCTACTGAGCTGAAAATTGCAGTGGATGCAAATGGAGAGGGAAAGGAGAATGATATTCAGCACAAAATACATTGAGCCAACAACTGAAGATAAATGTGGCAGGACATAAATGCCACTGCATCACACATAAGCTAGTACAGAACAGGGCTCCCTGCACATTTAATAGTTGACTGTAAGAAAGAGCATTAGAAAACGTAGCATTTACAATCTCTACAGCACCCTGATTCAATACACTTCCAGTTATGCTTTTTCTACATGAATTCTTAAACTGAATGCAGAGAGAGGGTCACAGATGCACAGACCTTGCCTGGTGTCCATGACTCACACCAGAATCCCACTTTTGACAAACTGGTGCTTTTCTTGAAAATTTGTTGCCCTATGACCCATACTGAGGGGTTTTCAGAGAGTGAAGTGTGGGATTTGTCCTTTTGTGATTCGCTCTAAGTCTCTGCTTAGGCTTCTGCCATGGGGCCACTGATCCTGTGCCTTCTGATTTTTTCCACTCTATAAACTCCAACTCCCACTGACAGCAGTCAAAAGTGAAATGTTACTTTTTGGACTTTTCAGATTCTTACCCATACCTGCCACCACCAGCTTGCCTAGGGCTTGGGACATTTATGGGCTATTATTGTGGTAGTCCCCAAAAGTGTTAATCCCAAATTCTGGAATGACTCATAACTCCTACTGATCGGTGTACCTTCTGAATTAGCTTCATAACTGTAAACATACAGCTGGAGTCATCGGACCATGGAAGCAAGAAAGACCATGCAGCCATCAGTTAACTGTGAACACTAGGGCTCCTGCCACTCACATCTCTGGAATATGTGACTACTCAGATGTAGCACAGACTGCTGACTAGAAGAAGGCTGTTAGGAGTAAGACCAAGTTATATGGGGAACCTCCCCCCTGAAAAACCGATTTTATTTCCCATAGGTAAGGAGAAGTGAGAACAAAACCAAAACATGACCCAGCATCTCCACTTTATCACAATGAATGAAACATAGATTGAGGTTCTCATTACTCCCACTAATCTTGCATTCCTCTTTTTTCTTCTATTTTTTTTACCACTTTCCGTTTCCTTTTCCAAAGTACCATCTATATACAAATATACAGCATGTTTCATTTTATATGTACACATTGTAGCAAGAGAATGCAGTGGAGTGCTTGGACACATTTAGCCCAATTAAATGTTGGCACTGTATCCCGTTTTTTTCCAATCACAGGGGTGGAAATTTCAAATGTCAAGCTGGCCACTGTGAATTGATGCCACACATCTACAATTCCCCGCACAAGACAGATGAGCAGAATACATGCTATCAGAAATATTGTCCCTACAAGAATTGTCCCGAAACACTTTATGTGTGTTTGTGTGTGCTTGTGTGAATGTGTGTTTAAAAATGGGAGGAATAAGACAGTACTGTAATAGCTGAACAGTTTATACAATGAGGTGTGCTACAGAAATTAAATTCGATTTAACAAATTTTACTTAAAAAAAGCAAAAAAGCTAATGTTGTAAATACATGTTGGTACATTTTTATACAGCTAACTATTTGGAACTAAAACTTACAATTATTCACAGCTGAAAACCATTTAAAACATGCATAATTCCTTTCAGAGAATAATGAAAGAAATTCTGGAATTCAAGGTAGCTTACAAAAGTTATAACAGATATAGCTAAAAAGATGTACAAAATCATACAAAATTTGTAAACATAATTGAACTACCAATAAAATTAAAAGCCATTAAAAAGAACAACAAATATAACAACACAGTTGTTTTAATGTTTTATTATGTTTTAATATTAATAGTTGTTTTTTTAACTTTTGTGATCAATATTATTACTTTTGCTTTTTCAAATTATTCTGTCTTTTAAAATTGCTGTAACTTGCCTTAAATCCCGTTGTGGGAGAAAGGAAGGATATAAATCCTTGAAATAAATATGATAAAAATAAAGATTTTAAAAATCATTGAAATAAATAAAATTTAAAAAATAACTAAAAGGTCCTTTCCCTAAGTAATCAACCCTCAAAATGCCTGCTGAAACAAAAAGGTCTATGCCTATCTATGAAAGGATAGAAAAGAGTATGCCAGGTCTAACCTCTCTAGGAAGGGAGTTCCAGAGCTTGGGAGAAGCCACGGAGAAGGCCCTCTCCCATGTTCTCACTGGATGTATCTGTGAAGATGATGGGACGAAGAGAAGTCTTTCCAAAAGATCGCAATAAATGAACAGGCTTATATACTGAGATACAATCATTCAGATAATCTGGCAAAGGGATGTAAATCATAAGCAGCACTCATGGAGTTGTTTCAGCTATGCAGCGGTGTGTCCCTGTAGCCAGAGAGACCACATGAGAAATTCTGCACCCCAGAAAAACAAATATTTAATGAGCTTCGACCACCTAAGGTCCAGTCAACTTTATCCCCTGCAGAGGGATAAAGCCAAAGGAAGACAGTCACAAGGGATCCTACCAAATTCAATGAAATTTTCTAGGGCATGAATTAGGTGCCCAGCAATTGTTCATACTTTCCCCTTTTCTTTCCTATATAACAGCTTTAAGGGAAAAGTCTCCAGGTATAAGATGAAAAGATTGTCTTCTCACTCTCTCCATCTCTGAATATAAACAATAAGAAACAGCGGTGTTCATTGCATTAATTGGAGTATCAACTATCTTGCTTCAAAAGAATGCTTGACTTGCAACAAATACCTCAACAACAATTCAAAATGTAAAATCAATTTAAAGCAACAGAGAAGAGAAGTAGCCAAATATAGAAAAGGCTAGGAGAGTAAAACCATTTTAGGTCAAAGCTGATAAAAAAAATGCAGTCAGTGCCAAAATGATACTGCTTTGTATGAAATTTGATAAGCAAAATTATAGAAACCTATAATAAGCACAACTAAAACAAACAATAATATATGTAATTAAAGGAAAGGCTCTAGCACAGTAGTTAACACCTACCTGGTCTCATAAAGGGATACAAATGCATAGCATGGTTTGTGAAGGCAACTTAAGATACAAAGGGTTTAGTCTGTCCTTCTGCCATGCAGCTTTGTTATCTCAGGATAGCATTGCAAAGCCATTCAGAAAGGGACCATCTCAATAAGCCAGTTTACAAACTTCAAATTCTAAAGAAGCTTTTTAATACTCATGGTGAAATCAAACAAACCACTCTTTTATTCAATATAATTTGCCACTTTGTCCAAACAGAAAGCTATAGTTAAAAGCTTCAGTACAAGGCAAATATCAAGCCAAGCTTTGAAACCTATTAATGCTAATTCATTATGTTAAAATATTAAGATTTATAAAATCGCTTTTAACAGTACTTTTAAAAATCATTTCAAATTACTGGAAAAGCAACATGAAGTATCTAGGTCTCCAAAATGTCTCAGTTAACACTGCTGGCGTTTAATGATTCAAATAATGAATTCTAAAGCCACTGCTGAAAATGGTAATGAATCAAAGATAACAAATTCATTTTAATTATTTCTATATTAAGCCAGATTCAAACCATGGTTTATTATTCCAAAGCTGTCAACCAGAATAGACAAACAACCTTGACTAAAACTTTGACTAAATGAAGATTTCCTAACTTACTGGCTTTGGAGGGAGAAGAAAAGGGGATGCATGAATGACCAAAAAGCCTGACTTATTAATTATAAACCATTTTTGATAATCATGCAAGCAAGGTGAATTGTAAATCTGGTCTTTTAAATTTAGGACATTTGACACAATTAACACAATTTTAACATTAGAAATATGATGCACTTCATGTAAGGACAATACCAGACTACACTGTTATAGAACTACTATTATTACACTTTAAATGCTATGGATTTATAAATAAAGGATAATAATAATAATAATAATAATAATAATAATAATAATAATAATAATAATGGATGCCTCCAGTGGAATCCTAGGATTTGCAATTTAGGCAGGGAAATTTAGAATTTTCAGCCAGAGCCTGAGAGCTCTAGCACCTCCTCAAACTACAAATCCCAGAATTCCACAGGAAGCAAGTCAAATTTCAAGGTTTTCTTAAAACACTCTCTAAAAAAAGGACCTTAGATCAAAGATACCATCATGAATACTAATTATACAACATCTCATTCTATTCTATAACAACATTAACAGAGAGTTTATGAAGATGGGAGATAAACTGATCAGTCCTATTTTGTAAGTGGTGCACATGAAGCACAGACTCTCCCGTTATATCAAGATCTTGCCTCTCTATAAGTGTAATAGATAGTGTCCATTAAGATTATATTAAAAAACAATGTTCTACAAAAAAAAAGATAATTAAATCAAATCTTCCTCTCTACAGTGATTTAAACTGTGATTTAAATAATTAAATTAGAGTCCTTCAGAAAAGTGGTTTACACCATGATTTACATCAATTTGTTGTAATCAGATCAGTTGTGGAAGGAGGTGGTCATAGACATCAGTGAGACTTCTTGTATTATTTCCGAAACCAAGATGCTGCTATTTTTAAATAAATTTCCCTATAGATAGAATTTCATGTTTCAGTTGTGGAGGATCTGATGATATATGATAGCCCCAAGCAAGGATGAGTGGGTGTGAGAGAAGAAGCAAAGAAAGAAGGCTCCTTGCCCATTTTGAATCATCCTGACCAGAAAGCACCTTATCTTCATTTTCTGAAGTGTAACCCAATCAGAAAACATTAATGAAAGAAGACCCAATCCACCCAACACAAAGATTTCCCAACACAAAGCAATTATTCAGTGAATGAAAATGCTACATTGCCTATCCCAACACCCATCAACTTTAATGTAAATACATATGTTTAAACAAGAAGACAGAAATGGTCTACATTGCAATGAGACTCTGAGTAATTATTTTTTGAATGCAGACTAAGGCCTCATGCCAGAGCCCTGATCTGGCCTTTCGAGGGCGCCATAGTCGCTCCACTGGGAGATAACCTGATTAGTTTTATTCTAAGTGTAGGTGGGTGTGGCTGGCACTTTGGATAGATATCAGAGAGCCCAATCGCATTGACTTCTGACATGGGCCTACAGGACAAGTAGCTTGCCACCATACAGAATTGAGTGCATTTAAGCGCACTGAATTTAATGGGTCTAAGCATGCCTAACTCAGAACAGGAGTACAATACACTGGATGCTTAGCCTCTCACATACTTCTTATTGTCAGTGTAAATCTTCTCTGAGTTCATTTTCACACATGAAGAGTTTTCTGCATTATTTGATAATTTTATATTTTTGGGGATTTGGTGAAAAATTTCATCTGTGGAATATTTTGCATATGTTAAATATTCCACAGATGAAATTTTTCACAATTGTATATTTATGCAAAATATATTTTCTTCCACAATTAAAATGTTATTTTCTACAAACTTAACACTTTTGTGCAACAACATTGTAGTTTGCACAAACAATATTTTTTGCAAAACAATCCTGAAATATCAAATATCACTAAAAGCTTCTGAATAATGTGTCAAAACACTCTTCCTTCTAGAGCACAAGGAAAGTGGGTGAATAACAATATACACAAGCAAACAGAAACATTCTGATAACAACTACAAGAGGTTATGACAACAACTTGCTTGTGAAGTTAACTCAGTGCAACCAGGTTTGTTGTGTGCCTTCAAGTCATTGCCTAATTATGCAATGCAAACCTATCATGGGGTTTTCCTGGCAAGATCTGATCAGAAGAGGTTTGCCATTACCATCCTCTAAAGCTGAGAGAAACTGACATGTTCAAGGTCACCTAGTTGGGTTTCCATGGCCTGGTGGGGACTCAAACCCTGGTCTCCCAAAACAATATCCCAACATCCAAATCACTTCACAAGTACTTTCAAGCAATATGAGATCAGTCTTCACTAGTCCAAGGGAAAGAAAGGGCTGATCATACCAAGTCACCAAAAACTTGGGTTCTCCAAGAGGTATGTATATGTGTGTTCCTGCTAAAACAACCAACCTTAACTGCCAAAAGAAATGCTATTACCTGTACCACTGGGTGTCCTCCAGCAGAAGCTTTGACAGCCCCTCGACTGCCTTCCGTCTCGTAATGGGCTCTGTGGTGGGACTTAGGCTGCACTTCAATTCTAAGTTCATAAGGTCCTGAGTGAGATTGCAACTGCCAATCCAAAGCAGGCAAGGATGGACTGTAATGGAAAACAACAGGGATTAAATATTAATGTCAAGCCTACTATAATAAACCACAAGAATCTGGCACTATTACTTTGGAGGCCACTTTTAGCAGTTCATCCTTCACAATCTTACATTGGAAATTTCATCAGTGGAGATAATGGTATGACATAAGTAATTTAAAAGGTAGTGGTTATTTTATGAAGATTTATGGATGCCAAAGATTTGATCAGCCACATGCTACCAGATGCTTAAACAAAATGGAAAACGTTTTAAGCTTTGTTTTAATAAATAAACAAAGAATGCATTAATCCATTAATCAGAAAATACACATGTGGATTGTAAGAGATGTGGGGAGAAACCTGTATAAGTGCGATGTTAGTCTGAAGTAGCCTTTAGGGAGTATCAGTACTTCAGTTTCTTCCATTTACATTCATCCAGTTTCAGTTTTTGGTTAAACACTAGCAATAATGAAAATTTTAAACTTATTTTTTGATAAATTATTTCCAAAATGTGTACATTTCTTCATTAAGGCCGGAAACACATGGGCTAAATGAAGCAGCTTCCGGCCACTTTGGGGGCATGGCATTTACATGATATATGCCCCAAAGGGGCCAGAAGCCACTGTGACATCACCCTCTGGTCCAAAAGACCAGATTAAAAAGGAGATGTTTTAATCCAGCTCCTGGGCAGTGCATCTTGGGACCACAGGTGGCAGCCCACTTTGGGAGCAGGTTGTGTGGTCACCATGGTTCTGGCCCAATTGCAGCCCGATCGCAACCAGAGCTTGCTCCTTCATGGCCATCTGCTTTGCCCCTATGTTGACAGAAAAATTCAAATATTGGCAAAAATATAACTGAGAGTTTTGTCTATCTAGGCAGGGAGTTTTAGGTGCTTAGCTCTTAACAGTCTCCCTTTGGCTGACAAGATAATTCAACCATGTTGACAGTGCTGAATTAGATGTCAAAATGAATGATACTGTAGCTGACATTTGTTTAAAAAATGTTGATGTATACCCACAAGTATATATGACTGTGCTAGCCTGGGCTTTTTAAAATGGTTGTCTCAGGGTGAAGCAGATGGAGCAAAAGGTCTATGCCAGGACTGCACCACTGCTGTTTGTCCCAGAACCACAGCAACTGCATGCACCCAGCCCCAATCTGGTCCTGAACCAGGCACCAAAAAGAAGCAGTATATTATCTCTCCTTTTTGGGAGAGGCATACTAGGGAACAGCTTCCAGCCACGTTCGGGGCATACGTCATCTGAATGCCATGTCCCCAACACAGCCTGACAGCGGCCCTTTTGAGCTGTCTATTTGAGCCCAAATACATCTGAAGGATATCAGATTAAGGAATTTTACTTAACTTTACTTTAAGTAAAGTAATTTTAAAGTCACATAGTAAAGTAAAGTAACTTTACTTAAGTAAAGATACAGGATGCTTACATTAAGACGTATCTCCTCTAATCACACTAAAAGCTACAGAGCACAAAATAGGTCTTGCATCAGTCACATATCAAACTCACATCAGATGTGTGGCAATATCTTCTATACTATGTATTCCTTAAAACAAAAACAAAAAACTCATAGAATCATAGAATCATAGAGTTGGAAGAGACCACTAAGGCCATCCAGTCCAACCCCCTGACATATTATCAGATATTATGACCCATGATAAACAATCTTTCAGCAGTGTACTGGAAGCCAAGTCCAATGTATGAGACTAACACTCTAGTGAAAGCATGGGCAAATTTGAGGAATCAGGAGCCACTCTCAACCCCAGGACAGCGCCACATCCACCCTTCGTCCACCCCATTGGGGAAGTGGTTCCCACACATCAACCCCGAAACCTGTTTTGGAGGGACCTAAAATTGTCTGTCTGATGCCTGTCCTTGTATTCTAGTGCATGCTACTGCACGTACACAGCCTCATTCTACATAATGTCTTGGCTTAACTTTACTTCTTGTGAACTGAGTTGGAGAACAGGTGACAGAACAGAGCTGGAGAGGGAGGAAGGGCTACACACATATTTGCTGACTTTATATGTGTATATCCCATCACTCAACAGTAGTCTTCAAGCTGTTTTATGAGGCAACATTAAGAACTGGACATCAAAAAAATACGGCAGAAATATGAGCAATATCAGGAAACCAGGATAGGAATCAACATGCTTCTTTGAGTTTTCTCTTTGGAAGGGGTTAGATACTACTTTAAGTGTAAAATGTTAAGAGTTGCAGGGGGTCGGGAATGTTATTTGGGAAGTGAAAACAGACAGTTGGTTTAGAAGATTATCAGTTCGAACTACATTTATTCCAAACATCAGTTTACTATGCATTTGCTTTCATCATCACTAAGATAAACATCTTTTAACTTGGGTAACTGTCAAGAACTTCACATTTAAAGAGTTTGTTGACTAACCCTGATATGTACTTCTGTGTAGCACTGTTAGCACAGTGAGACTGTAAAGCACAGACTTACTTACAACAGAAGCAATAACAAAATGTAAAAAGTTGCTAACCCAATTAAAAATCCAGTAAAAATTGTAGTGTTTTCAAGACAGTGTATAAAAGACATCAGGGAAGACGCAGAGCAAATGTGACAGGAAAAGAATGGGACATTTCACAGTTGACGAGCCATTACAGAAAAGGCCCTGTGTCTCATGGGAGCAGTGTGGACAGGTCTATGGCAGATCTTTATGAGAAGTTATGCTTATATGAGATCTGGCAGTCCTGGTGCTCAGATCCCAAGTCATTTAGAACTTAATAGGTGAAAGCCTTTATGACATTACCATAGTTAGATCCTTTTGTTTCTGCCCAGAAGTCCCAATACCTTAGTTATCTGTACCACTGAAACACAAATATGAGTGAATGCAGGATACCAATTTTAGATGAAATGTTAGTGTGTAATGGCCAGATGTCTGCAGCCTGAATCTTTTTAATGGCAATAAGGGACAGCTTTCCTTCTTTCTTTCTTAAATTAAGTGCCAAGACTGCTATTTCATTCCACATTGCATTGGGTAGCCTGAAGTGTAGAATTCTCATTCAAGCACAACTGGCAAGCACATAAGACCCTCCCTGTTCCTTACTACAGATGCTGTCATCTGAAAAATTCCTGGATAATTATCTGGAGGGACCCCTGCTTCACCGCAACAATCACTCATATAATACAGAGCAGCTGCATATCTCCATGACCATCACATATTACAAAACAGATGCTTCTATGTTTAAGTTCATATATGATGGATCTCTCTCTATTTTCTCCCCTCCCCTTGAGGACAAAATACCTATTAGATTATGATATTTCCAGAGTACTTGTTTTGTAAAAGTATTAATCCATCAACCACCACAAATTCTGAAACCTTTACCTTTTAAAGGGAATTTAAAAGATGGGGATACATAGTTTTCTGTTCTCATCTTAGACCGAAGTGCCATTAAACATCAAATAGCTGCTTGTTCCTCTATAAGGCTGCTCCACAATTCAGATGTGACCAGAATTCCATTGTGATTTATGATCAAGGATTAAAATTAAATAAATAAATTTAGAATTACAGTTAATGTAATTTTCTTGGTAGAACTTCTATCACTTAACAAAGGGTCTATGGTTTGCCAAAGCAAATTTGCTATTTTAGATTATCTCACTGTGAATTTAGGGGCTAAACAGAGCGGCGACAAATGCCAGCATTGGGGTAGAGTGGGAGTGTGGCGACTGCACGCTGCACACCCTGACTCCACCCCAATGACAGTATCACACCACCTGCCCAGCCAGACAGCATCATGCCATTTCTTTGGCGCATTTAGACGCGCTCCACCAAAGAAACCCCGAAAAACCCCAGCAGCATGGGGGCTATATTGTACCCTGTGGGACTTAGACAGCCACACTGCTGATCATTAATTCCATCCTATGTGGAAATATTACAGAAGCACAGATCTACTGTCGCTCCTCCTTTTGAACCAAGGTGTCTTGAGAAGAGACAGTGTTGCCTTTAAGACTGAAGCCATGCTTGTGCAGTGCTCTTCCTTGCCTTGACATCAGTAACAGAGGAGAAGTAGCAAATCTAATGTATTTAATGGGCATGACTGACGATTCAGCATGAAAATTCATCACCTTTTGTGTTGCAGAAAAGAAGTGTTCCATATCAATAAATTTTGGTAGAAAGTATTTTGATAAAATACAGCCAGATATAAAACATGTGACCCCGTGGTCTCACAGTACTATGTGGAGAGAGAAGTACAATGTCGTTCAAAAAGAATGATGCAAAAGTAAATCTGTTCTTAGTTTTTTTAAAATCCAGGTACTGAGTATTCTTGTCTGTTCTAGACATCTAATAAAATGTGAGTCATGAAAAAGATATTCTTCAATCAAAACCAAAAATACTGGTGAACCACTATACTTAAGCCGTAAACAACTATGAAATTACAACTGCTATCAAGTCACAACAAGATTCCTATTAATTAATTAATGATCATCCAGTCATGAATGTGTTTGTGTATATGTATGTATCCATATACTGAAACACAATTACATTTGCACAGCAAGAGTACAAAGTTAAGTAGCCTATGCATTCTACTTTCATACAAAATGTTCAAAAAATTATACCAACACCAGTTTGCTTTTGAACCTATTATAAAAGTTGAGCTTTCGTTATACAAAATGCTTCAGGATTAGAAGTGTTTTGGATTTTACTTTTTTAGGAGGGTGGGGTGGAATATTGGTATTTGCATATACTGTATGTACATAATGAGATCTTGGAGATGGAATCCACATCTAAACACAACATTCATTTACATTACATTTCTCTAGACTTTACACATCACCTGAAGGTAATTTTATACAATATTTTAATAACTTTTGCATGAAACAAAATTTGTGTACACTGAACCATCTGAAAGCAAAGGTGTCAGCCACTCATGAATAAAAAAAAAGAGGGTTTGGAATATTTCAGGTTTTAGAATTTCAGATAAGGGAGACTCAACTTGTACTATGATTAGTGATTTGGTCACTTTTGGATAAAATTTTTGGCTGATTTTCACAGGAAAGAGCCTTAAAACATGCTTACTAGTATAGAACAAGCAGAGAGAGCACAAAGGTTAGGAATGCTACCTTAATGCTATCTTAAACTGTAGTTCAAAGAATGTGAATACTCATGCTGGCTAAGGGATTATGGAAGTTGCAGACCAAAACTAACCTTTTCCAAGCTACTGAACATATGCAAACCCAAAAGCCTATGCCAGTGATGGTGAACCTTTTAGAGGCCGAGTGCCCAAACTGCAACCCAAAACCCACTTATTTATTGCAAAGTGCCATGTCCCTCTGGCTTTCTAGTAACAAACTCTGTGCTAGGGTGACAACACATCTGCCCACAGAGAGGATTCTGAGTGTCACCTCTGGCACGTATGCCACAGGTTCACCATCACTGGCCTATGCTCATAAGAATGACTCTTCCTCATAAGAAACATTGTTTCGGGATTTTAGTTTTAAGTATTATAACTGTTACTACAAACTCTGTGACACTTAAAATGACAATATCTCATGTCTGTTACATTACAAAACAATTCCATGTCAAACACACTTAAGCAAAAGCTCAGAAGGAGTTATTGAAATAATTCAAGCTTCCCTTCTACTTCACTGGACTATAATCATTTGCCTCAAGAGTATTTTCCATCATAGATGTAGAAGTCTAGATAAGTTATTCCATTTTGCTGGAAGCAGCATGATTCACATGGCTATTAATCTGCTTGTATCAATACTTCCCTTATGAACTAGTTCTGTTGTAAACATTTTCTACGTGCTAAAACTTGGCATACAAGATTAAAGGCTACCTGATTGCAAACAGAGCAGAAACTTAAATGCACACAAATACAACCATACACAGAGCTTTGAATGTGGGTCTTTGTGCAGAAACAGTACCCAGATGTTTGGGATCAATCCAGAATCAGAGTCTAAATGCTAAGCGTGCAAAGGACATCCACAGAATATTATAGCTCCAAAGAATTAAAAGTCAGTGACTTCCACAGTTATTCCCAAGCAGGGCTTGCTGCCTGTGGATACTATCCCTCCCAGGGAAATAAAACGTCACAGTGCTGAAGCCACTTTCACATAAATGGTTGGCTTCTCCTTCCTCTAAACTTTTGATTGTTGGAAAAGGGGAGTTTCATACAATTAGCATCTCAGTTTTATTGTGAAGGTAAATTATGCAGAATATTTCACACACCACTGGGAATTTGCATAAAACTAAAACAAACATTTTCTCTTGTGAAATGAACTAACTAGCCTTTCACGCTACACTAAGTTATATTGTTATATTGTGCTTTAACTACCATGGCTCCATTCAGTGGAATCTTGGGATCTGAAGTTTAGGGAGGAGTATTTAAAATTCTTAGCCAGAGAATTCTAGTGCTTCGCCAATCAGGATTCCACAGGATTAAGCCACAACAGCTAAAGTGAAAAACACTGCTGTATCTGCATAGTTTGAAATGGCCCTCAGTTTGTAGCTTTTTAAAGAATTCACCCACCTTCTATTTTTGTTCCCAATCTGCACTCACTGATTGTTGTCAATAGTTTACTTTTAAGTGCTTTGTACAGTAAAACTGTAGCATAAATATAAAATTTATCTGTAACCATTCATATTGTTATATCCAAGTAAGAAGTTCATTTTGGGAAAAGGAGCTCCTCTTGACAAATGAAAGGGAAGCACAACCATCCATACCATCACAGGTTTACGTGAAAACAGCTACTGATTTAGGAATTTTCCAATCATCCTTTTATTTCATGACTTTTTTCCCTTTTGTTATTCAGGAAGAGATAATGCAAGTTTTAGGAAACAATGCTTATGACAGGATGGAATTTGGAATCTGTATTATTTGCTGGAACCTAATATAAGCTTTGAAATGGAACAGATGTATAAAATAACCAGGGGTGGGGTAACGGGTCTCCAGGATATTGTAGCAGATGATTATCTTTGAGGGTGGGGAGAATTTGAAAGAACCATTTCAACTGCACATCCCGTGACTGTGCTGATGGCTGTGTTCAACTGCCCAGGATTATTTCATACATATAAAATGAAAAGTATTTATGGGCTGGAGGAAGCATGGTCAAGGGCCTTTGATTGGTAGAATAACTTAAAATCACACTTTTACAGTAGCTTCCAGCTGTCCTGAAGCCTGGTAATGAAATCACATGGAAAGATACTGAAAACCAGGAAACATATTTTTATTTTACACAAAAGCAAAACAGTGGAAAAATATTATGCATATAATACTGGAATTCCGTTCACTTTCATTAACAGGCTGGGGAATACTGTATTAATTTTAATTGCAGATGATAAAATGTGTGTGCATTAAAAAAAACAAGCATAACACAATTTGCTGTAAATCAGTGAATAATAAAAGATTTAACTTGGTCTAATCATCTCATCCCACTTAGAAGAAGGAGGTGTGAAGACAGGAGGAAGGAACATCACCAACTGAAGACATGCGGATGACACCATACTATTAGTGAAAAACATAATAGATTTGGAACAATTACTAAGGAAAGTCAAGAAAGAAAGTGCAAAGGCAGGCTTTTGCTGAAGATAAAGGAAACAAAAATAAAGACCATGGAGAATCTACATAAATCCAACCTAGACAATGAGGAAATGGAACTAATTATAAAAATTTCCCAGACCTTGGATCAAACACTGATCAGACTGTAGACTGCATTCATAAGAAGACTAGGAATGGGAAGAGGACTGATGAAAGAAGTAGACAAGATCCTAAAGAGTGAAGATATACAACTGAGACTAAAGTTAGAATCATTCAAGTCATTGTATTTCCCATCACCATGTATGCATGTGAGAGCTGGACAGTAAAGAATGAGGATAAAAAGAAAATCAACTCATTTGAGATGTTGTGCTGGAGAAGAGTGCTTAGGATACTGTGGATAGCCAAAAAGACAAATAAATGGATCCTAGAAGAGATCAAGCCTGAACTCTCCCTCGAAGCCAAAATGATTAACTTGAGGTTGTTGTACTCTGGCCACATCATGAGAAGGCATGACTCATTAGAATAGACAATAAAGCTAGGAAAGGTAAAAGGTAGTAGAAAGAGAGGAAAATTACACCCTAGATGGCTAGACTCAATTAGGGAGGCCCTAGGCTCTGAAAAGAATTTTATTTCTTTAAATATATATAGATAGGACTAACAAACCTCATTCTTATAAATGTTGAGCCACTCTTAGGTATCCACATCTACCTATGGATTTTGTCATCTAAACAATGAAGAAATTTAATAATGAAACATATTTTCCCACTGCTCAGTTTTGTGGACCACAATCCCCCCTCACACACACACACACACACACACAAGCCCTCACATTCAGAACGTATTCCCTACGTAAGGGAAGGGCTCACTGTACAAGCCTAAAATCTGAAACTAGGGAAACAACCGATGAAGGGAGGCAGGAAAAAATTAAGGAAGGTATTTACGAGTGTCTGTAGGAGTGCAATCCTAACTCAAACATGTGCCAGCTTTAAGGGGTTGAGGAATAAGGCACAAGCATCTTATGTTGACTGAAACAGTCTTCTGCTGACTGATATCAGAGATCATTTAGCAGAGGAATCTGATGGCTAACAATTGAAACAAAATAAATTGAAACTGAGATTGGAACAGACAGCCCCCAAAAAAGCCTGATTCCAGGCTTCATGAGCGTGTGGCATTTGGACACCACAAATCCTGATGATACCAGGAAGCTAGCTTGAAGCTGCCCAGCATTCCAGATGGGGACAGCTTTATGACGCTCCGGCAGTGCAGCACTTACATGCCGCATGCCACCGGAGCATCATGAAGCCGCCATGGAGCAGCAGTGGAGCTGGCAAAACCGGCTTTTCTCTGGGGGCCATGGTGTGTGTTTGCCATGTCCCCAATCTCCTCTCCAAGGAGACATCCCCAATCTCCTCTCCTAAACACACCTGCAAAGATGGTGGAACCAAGAGAAAATATTGTCCTGAAGATCTTAAAAGTGGAGGGGTGAGTAATATTGCAACACTATGTCTTACATAAATTTTATATAAGCCAAAATGTTGAGCTGGCTTATATAAATTTTAAAGGCAAAAAAATCAGCACTTTGAATATAAAGGGAACTTTAAAGGGGAAACCAACACTTTGAATTCTGCCCAGAAATGAGGCGGTAGCCAGTGAAGCTGTTTCACCAAGGGAATCACTGCTTAGGGGGTGCTTAAGTGCACTGATAAGCAGTACTGTATAGAAATGTACTTGCTATTGATACTTGCTATTGCTATGATTCCTATAACCATCCATTAGTCAACAACCTAGCTGCAACATTTCAGACCCGCTGAGGTTTCTGAACAGTATCCAAAGGCAGCCCCATGTAAAGTGCATTACAATAGTCCAAGTGGGATGTAGCAAAGACATGTCACCATAGCCAGATCTGACTTCTCCAGGAACAAGTGCAGCTGTTGCTCTAATTTTAACTGTGCAAATGCAGCATTACAGAAGCAACAACAGGAGAATGTCGCAATATTACTAGGCCCTCTGCTCTGAAAAGAAGAATTTCCAACTTGCCTATGTTATGGCAGACTTCAGTTGCAACTTTAAGGAGTAAAGAGAACTTAAAAGGTTACCACAATGTGTGTGTCTGGGACTACATGTGTGTGCCTGTTTGTCTTAATAAGGCCCGAAGGAAAAGGCTGCAAAATATATAAAAACAAGGATCTGGATGTTAAAAATCAGAACAGATCTATCAAAGTATAAGGATGGATTTGCTTTCATTATTTCACTGTGCATTGCTACTTATTTTGTCTTTTTATAATGTCTATAAAATTATATTACTGTTTCCATCAAACTGCAGCAAGAAATGAAAAGCAAGGCCACAGTGGTGGCTGAGACCTTCCATGTCAGTAAGATGATGAATCTGATCCAGATTTTCTTCTGAATTTTAAAGGAGATGGATTCTGTCATCAAAATATCTTGGAAACTTTGGAAAGCTCCTCTGAAGTTCAAACTAAAATTTGGAGTGCATTCACCAACAGAGAGACATGGAAGACACCAGCTCCCATGCCAGGTAACCTCTATCAACTCTGCTGAAACATCAGTTCCCTCAGGCTCCTCCACTCTTTGCAGCATTGCCTTTCTAGTAGGTTAGTATAAATGTTTCTATTTAACTTGAAAGAATTCCTGCTTTCTCCTCCCTGTACCTTTTTGTCTGTTTGTCATATATTCTGGATTAGAAAACTGTGGAGAGAAATTAACTTCTTCCACTTGCCTGTAAACTGCTCTGAGAAGAATTTCAGCTGAACAGTGGTGTAATAAATGCTTTAAGTAAACAAAATATATTTTAACAAATATACAACACTACTGGAATGTTATTTAGAGTGCTTACCTGTGAGTGTTACTTATATAACTCCAAAGGCCTAGACTCACCTTTTTCCTGGCTCTGCTGTGTGAGATCTCCTCCCATCCCACTTCTCCTCCCTGTACTTCTTGGTGTCACCTGAAAACCATTTCTGGAGGGCTTTCCAGTAGGTTTTTAGGGTATACTGAGAACTGTTTTGGGGAACAGAAACTATCCCCTCCATCTTTACTGAGCCCTTCCCCACTTCCATTGATAGAAACTAACCCATCTCACATCCACTGCATTTTGAGCAAAGTTGTAAAATGAATTTATACAGGTTTTCTTTTAATGAGTTAACAAAACTCACCTCCCCTGTCCCACACACACACACCTCAAACCCAAAATGGCAAGTAGGAAGCCAAGACCCTACAGAAGAAACAGTCTTTATTGACCAATCGGAAAATTAATCAGAAAACAACACAATGCTATGGGACTGGCTCAAATTAAATTCAGTGGAAATTATATTTGGTGGCCCTTTAGGTATACAAAACTGCAAAAGAATTACAAAACAACAGAAGAATTAGCAGAAGGGAGCACAGATCAGGAAAAAAGGAGGAGAGAAAGTACATTTTAAAAGATAGCATTTAAAAGATAACAATTTCACCATATATTCCCCACCCCCCATGTACCTCATGTATGATGTTGGGGACAATGGCTTTGATTTGGCCCACTGATAAGGATGCTGTGGCACAGAGAGATACTGATCACAGAAATTTCCTTTTCTGATGTGTTGAAACCCTGGAAACTCTTCTGGTGACAAGTCAGCTGTTGGTGATATGGTCCCCTGATCATCACCACTTGGTTCAGTCTTGAGTGTCATGGACGGAGTGTGATCTAGTGCTGTTTTCCTAGACTTGATAGGAATCCCATCATTCATGTCTATTGTGCTGTCAGTGGTGAGGGCATTGATAGCGGCTACAATGGCCGAACTGGTGTACTGGTTAGTGTTTCCCAGCCAGGTTTCATCAGTCACACTAACCCTTGGAGAATTCTGAGGCGAGGGTGTTGGAGAATGGTGCGGTGAGTAGGATGTCTGCCTTCCATTCAGACTGTATTTTCTCTTGTTGCAGGGTGAAGATGGCCTTGAGTTCCTAGTGCTCAGCCAGTTCTCCTCGGTAATGCTTGTTCTGGGAGATGCAGAAGGAGAATGTCTGGGTGAATTAAGTAACGTGCAGGCTACCAAACTTCGTTGGTACCTCTCCTCTGTTTCTGTGGTCTTAGGTGATACACAAGGTGATTGCCAAGGAGAGGTCTGAGGTGAAGTGTAAGGATAAGAATAGTTGGATTCATAGGAAGAGGCTTCTGAATTGCAACTTCTGGAAGACAAGCTACTTGCTGGGCTGAGACAAGATGGGTCTCTATAAGCCTCAATATTTGGTAAGTTCAATGTTGCTGTGGAAGGTGATCTCTTTGCATTTGGAATAGGTTCCTCCACCTCAGCATCATGGAAAAACTGGTTGTTGTTATGATGTAGTCCCAAGTATGATGTTATTTCAATTCTAGGGCTTTCTAATGCTGGCACTCCATTAGGTCTGACATTTGGAGACAGATAATATCCAGCGGTGCCACTGTCAGTGTGGCCTCCGTATCCTGAAGGATGATTAGTTGATGGAACAATTGAAATGACTGGATTAGATGTCTGGAGGCCATGGCATGGAGTTGACAATGAAGAATGTGCCACATTGAGAGGCAAACTTGAATTTATATTTGAAGATGGGTAGTTATAATGTTCTGTAAAAAGATAAAACAAAAACAAAAATAATGACATGAGATGTTGTGTGAACACATACACTAATTAATGAGCAAAGTACCGTCCCAGTAACAATCCAGTAGATATTCTGGGATTTTGTTGAGTTCACAGCCAATTTCAGACATTTATTCAGTAAACAGACTCAGAGTTTCAGATGTCCCTCTTGAAAAAGAAGAATTACAAAAAGGTCTTTCATAGCATTCTGTACAATGAGTAAGGGACTGTACAGTGAAGGCCCTGTGGGATGCTAGAGGGACCACCAAAAAACAAAACGTAAACAGTCTGCCTATCTTATTTTTGTATTTCTTACATAAGAGACAATGTCACAATTCATGCAACTCCCCAACAGAATAGTTCTCACCTTGATCTGGGTTTTGCTTTCAACATTATATTTGAAATTACAGGAAAAGAAATGACATCAGTCGAAACTCCACTTCAGTTGCTTCCTGTGCATGAAGAGTAGGAAACCTGAGGCTTTCCTGATGTTGGGTTGGAATTCCCATCATCCTGACTACTAGCTAAGGCTGATGTGTTATGCAATCACATCTGGAAGACCACAGATTCCCCACTCCTGATATATATTCAGATCTGCCCTAAATCTCCACTCTCGTGAATTATGTGAGCTGTATGGAGCATTAGTGGCCAGTTTTTGGTGATGGAATGACAAAATCATACGAAACAGTGGTCTAAATTCAACTGTTAATACCAAGGAGAGTAAAATCACTTAGTGGGATTTATGTAAGTACAGTCAACCCTCCACATCTGCAGCTTTGACTTATGCAGATTTGGTTATTCGTGGATTTGATTAGTATGTTCTCTCTAGAAAGATTTAGGTTCTCCAGCACAACTCTTCTGGAATATGAGTCATGCTGGAGGTCCTAGATATTCCTAAAGAGAACATATTAATAAAATCCATGGATAAACCCCTAGCACACTAATCAGTGCTGGCCGATTAGGTCTCAGGGACACTATTTTAATTTCCCACACTACATTTCACAAGGTCCCTGTGGGAAATTAAAATGCTGACTACCAGTTGATTGAGGCTGTATCCACACTACAGAATTAAAGCAGTCTGACAGTACTTTAATTGACATGACTTATCCTACAGAATCCTGGGATTTGTAGTTTGGTGAAGTATTCAGCCTGTCTGTCAGAAAGCACTAGTGCAGCAACAAACTACAAATCCTACGATTCTGTAATACAAAGTCATGGCAGTTACAGTGGTGTCAAACACTTCTGCAGTGTGGCTACACCATGGAATGCTCTTACCAGGTAAGCCTGCCATGGGCAAAGAATAATAGAATCATAGAGCTGAAAGAGACCACAAGGGCCATCCAGTCTAACCCTCTGCCATGAAGGAAGTCACAATCAAAGCATCCCCAACAGAAATAGAAAGGAAGCCAGCAGATGGGAAACACAGACTTCCATCTTGATTATCACTTCCTAGATTATCATTTAGAACAAAGGTGGGCAATTTATGTCACTCATGAACTGTCCATATTCCCTCCCAATTGACTATTCTGGCTAGAGCTGATGGAAACTGCAGTCCAAAGCCATTTTCAAGGCCACAAGTTGCTTGCTTTCACTTTAGAGTCCGAAGTTCAGACCAACATTTGTGAGAGGCAAAGACCACTGTAGAAGAATTTAACATTGATTCTACAGCTAAAGTTGACTGGGAAAAAATACCAAATTAAGTTGGAGGCGGAGCTTAGAAAGGTTACTTTTCTGGCCTGCAGCTCCAAAATCCTGTAGCGAACTTTCCCAGGCTCTGAATGAAGGAAAAATTTATATGGAAAACATGCTGAAGAAGTACTGTCTTACACTGAAGCAGAAAAGTTTAGTGATAAAGCCTTTATTTTGATATTAATACTACTAGACTACAGGAAATGTACTGAGCAAGTTTGGTTTCTTGAGTTATTTGTTCCCTTTCATAAAGTTCTCATGAAACAACTTCCATTTATTGATTTCTTATCTAATACAGACAGCAGCCCTCTTACAGAACTGTGACAGATTACATCGTGTTGCAAGCAGAACTTAAAGGTAGAAAGACAACTTGCCTCGGGCCATTTACATTCATCATGAACATAATGAGAGCAAGGGAGAGAAAAAACATGCCCTCAGCATGTGCACAGTAGACATATTGAAACTGCAACAGTCACAGAGACACATTGCTCAGAGGAAAGAAAAAGAGAAACTTCCTCTTCCATGAAAGCTAGAATAGCTGCCAACCATGAGGCACAATCGTCCCCTTCCTTCTCTTCCTCCTTCTGATAACTCTGCCTAGAGCAAAACAGTACATCAGTTTTAATGCACTCCGACATTTAACTAGTATGAGGTCAATCCTTTTCACAAACCAAACTCCAAAATAAAACCAGATTGCATTTTAGTAGGTGCTGCTGACCTTGAAAAGGGTTTACAGTTTACAAACATCTAATAATGATGCTCAATCATATCAGTGAAACATTTGAAATTCTTCTCCCCTGTAGATCACCTGTTGCATCATTTACCACCAATAAAGCTTATGCTATAGCCATAATATGTGTCAAGTGTTCAACAATGAATGAAGTCTTGGGGATGCCTGGAACTACATCCTATGCCAAACTGCAAGCTCTAAGCCATTTTGATTCACCCTTTATCATAAAAAAATAAAACTTTTATTTAATTATCTCTTTAGTCATCCGATTTTACTTGTGATTTTCTCCCACAAATGGTACTCAAGGCAATTTACAATAAAATAGGACTAATAGAAGTGAGTGGTTTAAGTGTTGGACTATGACTCTGGAGACCAGGGTTAAATTTCCAGCTCATCTATGAAGCCCACCTTGGGCAAGTCACACTCTCTCAACTTCAGGAGGTGGCAATGGCAAGCCTTCTCTGAATAGATCTTGCCAAGAAAACCCCATGATAGGTTTGCCTTAGGGTCAACATAAGTTGGAATTAGAAATGACTTGAAGGCACACAAAAACAACAACACAATTAAAAACATAAAAGAACATGAAACAAAATTAATACACATTTGGAAACACCCATTGGTAAAAAAAATACAGTTGTTATTATTGTTATTGTGTGCCTTCAAGTCTTTTCAGACTTACAGCAACTCTAAGACGAACCTATCACAGCTGGGGTTACTTGGCAAGATTTGTTCAGAAGGGGTTTGTCTTCTCCTTCCTCTGCGGCTGAGAGAGAGTGACTTGCCCAAGATAACCAGTGGATTTCCATGGCTGAGCAGGGATTCAGATCCTGCTCTCCAGAGTTGTACTGCAATGCTCAAACCACTACTCTGTGCTGGCTCTAGGGTACTCACCCATTTCAAAGCTCTTTCCACACCATAAGGTCAGCTGCCAAAGGCCTGTCTGAATAAAAAAAGATCTTTGCCAGCTGTCAGAAAGACAACAAAGCCAGCCTAGTCTCCCAGAACCTGGGAGTAGCCAATTAGAAAAACCTTCTGAAGAGGTGGGTTATTCTGCAAAACTCTCTCTACCACAATCTCCTATTCTGTACACAGCAAGGGAGCATTTTTCTGAGGACTGAGTTTATCCTGGCCACTCCATTCAGTGGCTAGTTTTGAATTTGGATCTTGATATTTCTGATATTCTACTGAAACCACATATTCTCCATAAACAGGAGGAGTATGTCTTTCCTCTCCTCTCTCTACTTTATAGCATTTATGGTATAAAAATCCCACACACTTGTATTTTTAAATATTGGCAGTTCTTTTGTTGCTGTTGCGTGCCTCCAAGTCATTTCTGACGTCTGGCAAACCTATTATGGGGATTTCTTGGCATGATTTGTTCAGAGAAGGTTTTCTATTCCCTTCCATATGAGTTTGTCAGAGAGCAATTTGTCCAAAGTCACCCAGTGGATTACCATGGCCAAGTGGAGATTTGAAGTCTGGTCTCCCAGACTCTTAGTCCAGCCTCAAGCCACTATACCACACTAGCTGTGGTAGCTCTGACCCCACTGCAAAAATAAGATGATATTTCTGTCACTCAGAGTATCCTATCTGTCTTATATATCTTTTTTTCTGCATCAAAGCTACCTCTTGTTTTAACATGCCTTTTGAACTTCAGTTGCTTTTTAAGAATTCTGCATTCTGGAATGATTGACGCAAACAAGTTAAGGCTTCCTCATTTCCTCCACAAACAATGTTTGTTTCCTTCCTTTCCAGAAGGTGAATGCCCCAAGCAATGGCACTCCCCTACTTACACTCTGAGATCCGGAAAAGCTCTCATATCATGGCTGTATTCCCAACACAACTGACTCCTCATCACTAGCACTACAAGGAGCAAAGGAGACACTGAGCTTGTCACTTCTGCACATTGCCTCACCATATTCTTTCTGTTTACAACTAATATGCTCAGCTCCAGAGTCTACCTCCTTAATATTCAGATTTGTTAAATGGTTCAGGAAAAGACAACACTGATGCCAGATGCATAACACAACCCTAGTTGCTCTCTAAGTAGCTTGGTCATACTTTAGGCTGATTTATGTCGTGTCACACACCATTAATATGTTCAACACCTATACAAATCTTCTACCAGATGTCTTAGGAAAGCTGGCTATTTACCAAGAGACGTACAAGGATTGAACAGTGCAAATAAAACATGGTTGTTTATCTCTGGCTTGGGGCTCACTTCATACACTGCAGAGTATGGAAAGAATCATTTTGAAAATATTAAATGTATGTGAGTATATAATACCCATTACATGAATATTTATGCAGGCCTGAATAAAATAGCAAGGAATCTCTCCTAAACCACACTCAGCCAGGACATGGCGAATTTACATTTTGAGCAGCAGTCCCCATGCTGACTGAGGAATTCTGGGAGTTACAATCCAAAAGAATAACCTTCCCCATGTGCTACTCTCTAGTCAAGGAAAATCCTATATATCAGTCATTATCTAGACAAACAAATGATTTTCTCAGTGCCTCTGGTCTGATACAAAACACTGGATTTCTCAACACAGTAATGCAAGTGGATATACAGCAGCATGCAGAAATATTTAGTGTGAGCTGCATAGTACTGTCAGCCCTTCTTATACATGAATTTTTTCTACATGGATTCAAGCATCCGCGGTTTGAAAATGTTTGAAAAAAGCATAAATTTCAAATATCAAACCTTGATTTTTCATTTTTCATATGGGACACCATTTTGCTACATTGTTATATTTAATGGGACTTGAGCATACACAGATTTTGTTATACACAGGGGATCTTGGAACCAAACCCCAGCGTATAACAAGGATCCACTGTATAGTGATTTGAGTGTTGGATTAGGCCATTGGGAAACTCATTGGGTGACCTTGGGCAGGTCACACTCTCTCAGCCTCAAAGGGAGACAAAGGCAACCCCTCTCCAAACAATTTCTGCCAAGAAAACTGCATGATATGTTTGCATTGGAGTCACCATAAGTTGGAAATGACTTGAATGCAAACAACAACAACACATAAATAACTGAGAGCCATCTTCATCATCACACTGGTGACCCAGCAGCCACAGTCACAATGTTAATGTTCTGTACAGAGTCCAGTAAACAAAGACATATTGCAAATTGTTTTAAATGTGTTGTCTGGAGGCACAGTTCAGAGTTTTGGACATGACCTATAGAGCCCTATACTACTGATGTCCAGGCTATCTGAAGGAATGCAATTTAATGTATTGGCTTCCCCAGGTAATAAGATTTTTGAAGGAAGCCCTCCTATTGATTATGCCACCAACAGAGGCATGCTGGTTAGGAACCCAAGACAAGGGCTTTCTTGCACCCAGGCTTCTGCTTGGGAGGTGTATGTGGCTTCCTGGTTTAATGAGTTAGATGTCTAAACCAGGAAACTGTGGTTTGAACATTCTACAAATCAAGATTGTAAAGCACAACTTCATCCAGGAACAGTCCTTGCTTATTTGTTGTTGTGTGTCTTCAATTCATTTATGACTTACAGTGACCTTAAGGCAACCTTATCATGGAGTTTTCTTTGAAAGACTTGTTCAGAGGAGGTTTGCCTTTGTCATCCTTTGAGGCTGAGAGAATGAGACTTGCCAAAGGTTACCCTGTGGGTTTCATGGCCCAGCTGAGATTCAAACCCTCCTCTTCAAAATCATAGTCCAGCACTCAAACCACTACACCAGGCCTGTGGCATCGCTTATAGCGAACACTAAAACTAGTTTACTTGTTCAGAAATCGCAGCATACTTTGCCTTAATAAATCAGGAAGAGGTCTCTAAGGCCAGGTGCACTTGGGGAAAGGGAGCTTGTAGAGACACGGCCCATCCACATTTCATTGAAGCAGGGAGAACTATCCGAAGCAAAGGAATGTGTGGTCCTCAGACTGCATGTGGATTTCAACAGTCTTTCCTGCGACCCATCAACAGATTTCCTAACACTGAAATTCTACTCAGCTACCATCAGCCTTGTACTCAACTAAAGCCACTGTATTGCAACTAGGAGCCCTGCGTGGCCTGATATTAGGACAGCAACCTTGACCCCTTTGGTCCATGATTCTACTAGGCATCACAGCTTCACGGATACCTAATTTCTCCATTTATGTGGCTATGTATGTGTGCAGCTTGGAAGATGATAGGTCAGGCCCTACCATTAAGCAAAGCAAGGCATCTACCAGAGGAAGCTGATAGTGGGAGGCAGTGGTCAGGTACAAATGCTGAAGGATAGAGATTCATGTCCACCATGCCACCAGTCCTATGCTCCTTCAGCTAACCTGATGCTGATGATCCTTTGCAAAAGCCGTCCCATGTCTGGGGTGGGGGGGGAGGGCACAAATAACCTGCCTCTATGGCAGCAAAATGTCTTGGGCCAACTCTGCATGCTGTAGGAATCATCATCATCATCATCATCATCATCAATCATTCCCAAGCTACAGGATCAAGGAGTGTTCTTCTCTCTACTTTCAAAGGTCAACAAGAATCAAGCAGAACTTACTGGGGGGGGGGGACTTCAGGACCATGAGAATAAAATGTATAGTGATTCACCATAATAATGACATGAAGCCACCGGCTGCCACTGCCACTCCACAGCTGAGATTTGAAGGGACAACTTTTAACAAGACATCATTCACCCCCTCCTGACCATGTGAGAGAGCATCCAATGCTCATGTTGAAGCACACACAACATACAGAAAGTGTCCACATCACCACAATGTGTGTGTCTTTAATCACTATCTCCAAATCTGCATGCAGTTATTTTGCACAGGATACAGCATTTTGGTGCAAGAAACAGTGCTTTCTCACAGAAAAATTCTATGTGGAAATATTTTTTCAGCATTAAAAAATTGTTCCTGGCAGAATAAAAGCTGTTAAGGGGGACCTACTGTGCAAACAAACAAACAAAGCAGGAAAAAAGTGACTGATCTACACAACGGACTTTTTTCCTTTCTGAAGAAAAAAATGTTGTTCCCTGCGCAGAAAATGCACCCCTGCACAATTCTGGGCAGAATGAATCCTGAATTGCGAATAGATCTATAGTTTTACTCTCACTGATTCCACACTGAGGAATAGCCCGTTTGGCACCGCTTTAACTTGTTGTCTGGCTCAAGGCTATGGAATCCTGGGAGTTGGAGTTTGTTCGGGGCCACAAACTCCAACTCCCAGAATTCCATAGCCTGACCCAGACAACAAGTTAAACGGTGCCAAACCGGGCTATTCTCCAGTGTGGATGCAGCCCAAGTCTTCTCCAACCAGGAGAGATTTGCACTCTGGACAGGATGACCAGACGTCCCGTTTTCCAGGAAACGTCCTCCATTTGAACCTTCGTCAGGAAGAACGTCAAAGAGAGAAAAGCCTCTCAAGCCAACCAAGGGCTGCCTTGGCCTCCTTCTCCCCCCCCCCCAAACCATCCATGGTGGAAAGCCTTCTTTCTCGCCCATCCCACAAGCACCTCTATGTTGTTCTTTGTTGTTGTGTGCCTTCAAGTCGTTTCCGACTTATGGAGCCCTAGGAGGTGAGCTCCTCAGAGGGGTTTCTTGGCAGTTTCTTCAGAGGGGGGAGGGGTTCCCTGGCCATCCTTGAGGCTAGAGGTGTGACTTGCCAGGGTCACCCAATGGGGTTTCATGGCCGCGGGATCTGAACCCAGAGTCCAACCCCAACCCCCAACTACACTGTTACAGAAAACAAGAGTACAGGTTAAGTCATTGGTGACTTATGGCGCCCGGGGGGGGGGGTAAGCTATCATGGCAGTTTTTTAGAGGGGGAATGGTTTGCCTTGGCCCTCCCCTGGGGCTGAGAGAGTGTGACTCGCCCAAGTCACCCGGGGAAGGGGTTTCAACCCTGCTCCAGCCTACAAAGCACTGCAGCCGCTCTATTGACCAGAGAGTTACACGCTTGCTAACCTGCTGTCCCCTCTTCCTGCCTCCTGCCCTGGCAACTTTGCTGTGTGGGGCTGAGGTTCCCGGCGGCGGTGGCGGCGCCTCCTTGGTCGCTTGGTTAAACTCGAGAGGAACTCGAAATCGAACTCGGATCTTCCTCCAGGCCGGTCATGGCTTTATATGGAGACAGCACGCAGCAGGAGCTCAGCGAGTGCAGGCTGAGGCAAGTGAAGTGGCAAGCCTTTTGGGGTCCCCTTGGGGGAGAGTGGCCCCTCTGCAAAGCACTGTTGCAGGGCTGGGCTGGGAGCTGGAGTCCCTGGGCTGCCTGCTTTGGTCTTGGCTGACTGCGGAGCTGCAATGGCTCCGGCTCTCCTGGTGCGGTCCCCTCCTGGGTCGGTGTATGGACCCCTCTTATCCGATCGCTGCTCTTCTCTCTGGGACTCCCTCCCTCTCTCTCCCTTTGTTATTCACCCGGAAACACACAAGGCTTCTCTGCTGTGTGCTGCTTGGCTTGGCCCCGCCCCCGGTTCCTCATTTTAAAATAAACTCCCTCTACTACGCTTCTGCTGCTCGAGTTTACTACTCTCCGTCTTGAGGGAGGGAGGGAAACTGTTGTCTCTTTGCCAGTCAAAGAGCCCCAGACTTGAGGAGGGGATGGAGCAGCCAAGTTGAAGGTGTGCAGGAAGCCCAGGCCAGACAAATTGGGGTTTGGACCCTCAGGAGGCAGTCAATCCCCCAGGCTCTCCTCTTGTCCAGGACACGTCCAGCTGACCTCCATTTGGCAGGGCTAAGAAGCACAGGGGACGTTGGCTTAAGTCTAGGAAACTTCTTTCTTTCTTTCAGTTAATGTGTATACTCATGCATTAGTCTAGAAATGTTAGTAAAAGATTGACACCCCTCCAAAAAAAACCCTGAATCAACTTATCGACAGGTCAATGTATATATTTAAAAAGAATGGTCACCTGGCAAAGGCAAGAGCCCAGCCTCTCTTGGAATCACTGACTATCGGCACCCACCCACCCCCATTCTCTCATCCCTCCAGCCTTTAGTCTCAAAGTGCTACAGATCCTCTACATAATGATTCTTCAGACTAACACAGCTTATCTTTGATTCTAGAAGCACAAATTTATATTTATATGAGTGTTTTTAGCTTTTATGTGGCCCTGTCCAATAGTTTTTTCCTTGAATGTCCTACATCTTGCAGTTTCTTGTCCTCCTTGCAGTTGGGACCATCTGGTCCCTCTGTCCTATCAGCAGTTCTCCCCATCCTTGGTAGTGGGAATAGAAATACAATAGTGCAAAATAGATAAGTAACTATTGCACTCACAGCCCAATGACCAAAAGAGGCAGTAGTTGTGGTTGTATGGTTTATGCTCTGATTAGTGGTAGGGCAGTGTGTTGTGTGCCTTCAAGTATTTCAAATTATGGCAACCCTAAGGAGAACCTATCATGGGCATGTTTGGATTGTAGCTCCCAGCAGCATCAATTAAGCTCTGAATCATTAATATTCTTGGGAGTGGGGTCCAGCCCACCCTGGCTACTCTGCAGGTCAGGAGGTGATCTTAACCTTCCTCCCCTTTCTGCTGGTCTCCCTGTTCGCTCGCTTGAGTAATATGATGGCTGCCTGAAGAATGAAATCAGTTTCTCGTGGATCTAAGAAGAATTGGACCTTGCTGGGTTACAAAAGATAAAAGGGAAAGACATGGAGGGCATCTCGTTTTCGATGGAGGAGAAAACTTCCCCCACCCCAATGACTGTCCTAGGAAAACAATTGCCAATGCTGCCCTGACGTACGTGCACGTGTGACACATATTAGTTTAATTTGTGTTAATTGGTCCCCAGGACAGCTGGGTGGGAGGGCTCAAGCCAGAACAAGATTCTAACTGCCTTAAGCAGTCTAAGGGGAACAAACCCTGTTTAGATATACATAGCTAAGGATAGCTGCTTTTTTTTTTTTAACTGAAGGTTTTAACCACCTTGCTTTTCTGGCTTGAAAAACTGGTTGAAAGCAAAAGAAAAGACACCTCTATTTTATTTCCAGTGGTTGCTCTGCAACTCTGATGGTGCTGGTGAGGATTTTTTTTTAAAGCCAAATCAGTTCCCAAAAGGTCAAGGATAAAAGCATATCAAATTCCAAAATATGCAGCTTTGGGCAGGGGGGTTAGATTAAGATCTGGTCTAACCTATGCTCACATTTTGTTTCTAGTAATCGGCAGTCCTGAAGAGGAATAAGAGGGTTGGGGAACAGATATGCAATTCCTTCAGCATAACCCAAACCACATTTCCTATAGTGTGCTATTCTTCATTATACACACACTTATGTATGATGGTAGAGTGTAGATTTAATTATAAATTGATGCATCTCAGTTCTTACTTGAAAGTTTCTGCTAAGCTATCTTGTTATTATAGGAGTTGGTTCGCAGGTGTTTCTCATGTTACACTGGTACCGGGATACGAATCGCCGTTACGAATTTCCGGGTTACGAAAAAAAACCTTAAAAATAATTGTTCCGGGTTACGAAGGTATTCGGTTACAAATTATTTTTTTTTTGTGCTTCGGCGCTTTTTTCGCACCAAATCGCGCTTTTCCCCATCGCCTATGGGCTTCGGCTGCGAATGCTTTTGTGTTACGATGGCGCTGCGGACGTACATTGTCACCGTGGGGAGCCCTTACCAAAAGAGGTGGGCCCTTCCAGATCTTTGTAGGCATGCAAGAATCAGGTACCCTAAGTGTGTCCACTTCTCAGCAAAGATATCTTTGGCATTTTCCTAACACTAGTAATGAGAAATACTGTGGTTTTTGCAAGTTAACAGGTATGGTTCTTTCAACATTAACAGCTGAAGAATTTTGCTGCTGAAGCGAGCACCAAAAACACCCCCCCATGCCAGAAACACAACATTTAAAACAAGAATGGGGAATCTTTGGTTTTCCTGTGAGAGACACGCTATGTGTTCTGCTCAGAGATACTACAGTGGTTTTAACAGTGATAAGACTGGAAAAAGTAGCTTTGGTGATACTACTGTTCATATGATACACCTCCAACCCAATAGCTGCTGATACCCCAACAATGTTCGGGGTGCCTTTCAGACAGGGGATCCCTCAATAGGGCAAAGTGCAAGTGCCCAGGTGCAAAACATCGCTGCTGGACGTTGTGAGATGCCATTAACATGGTGTCGGTGTCCCTCCACTTCCCCTGTCCCCCTCCCCATTCCTATTCCAAGCGCATTACTTCCCCCCCCCTCTCAATTTCTTTTTAAAAAATACTTTTTTATTGGCGTCTGGAATGCATGAGTTATAAAACAAAAAATAAAAATGCTGAAAGCATGCTGAGTAGGGCTTTAGGCGAGGAGGCGGTGTTAAAGGGACCAGAAGAGAGTCATGAAGGAGGAGCGCCCAGTCATATGATTCCGTGCAATACTGAGGCTCTGAACACAGCATGTGTCCACTTTTTCTCCCTGTCACGATCACTGTGATAACAGGGCTCATGCTGTAAAGCCATGGGAGAAAAGATCTGTGAACTCCAGGTCTGTTTTAAGAATTTCTTTACAAATGCCTTCAAAGTATTGTCCTTTCCACAACAAACCACTGAGTTATGGACACAAAGGAGAGATAGTGAAGGTGTGACCCATTGTCTGAATGTAGCCTCTTAGGGTGCTCCCAGCTCCCAAACTTTTTTTTTCTCTATAGCCTCCAGAAAATATGGGGGCAAGTTTGCCACCTTTTCAGTGGAAATGAGCTGTTTAGACAATTTATAACAGGAAATGACCAGGAAGCTGAATATACTATATATTTGGTATGATAGAGCATAGATGGCTCATTGTTGGTATAGGGGGCTACCTCCCCCACTCATACCATGCGCTACCCAGAATGTTGGAAGAATTTGTGACCAGCTTATAAACAGACATCAATATTGTTAGCCTGTTCTTTTTTGTGTGATGATTTCCATGATGACAACACCAGCATTCTTAACTATGAAAATCATAAACAGCCTGCTGTTAATGTTTGACACCTAGTTTCCAGAAGACAATGAATCTGTACAGACAGGCCAAAATAAAGCTGCTTCTGGTCACTTTGGAGGTATGCTGCTTAAATGACACTCACATCTTAAGAAGCCAAAAGCTGCACTTAGAACTGGAGCGTGGCTTTGGCACGGCTTCTGGCCTCTTAGGACGCATGCATAATTTAAACAGCATACCTCCAAAGTGACCTGAAGCAGCTTTATTTTGGCCTGTCTGTTCGAGCTCAATGTTACCTTTAGCAGAATACCTAGCTCTGCATAATGTACTGTAATATTCCTTTGTGGTGATTAAACTGTGGCTTTTCATAGAACATAGAATCACAGAGTTGGAAGAGACCACAAAGGCCATCCAGTCCAACCCCCCTGCCATGCAGTAAATCACAATCAAAGCATCCCCGACAGATGGCCATCCAGCTTCTGTTTAAAGACCTCCAGGGAAGGAGACTCCACCACTCTCCAAGTTTCCTCTTTGCTTGGTCCATAGGCAGAGAAGTAAATAGTGCCTACCCATATTTCATTACATTTGGGGAATGTAATTGTGCTTTCTCTTAAAAAGGGCCTATGATCCAAAGTTTATTTTAAGGAGGAGAGAAGCAGCTACACTGAACAGCAGTTAAATGGAAAGCCATTTATGCCCTCTTTGTCTTGCTCAAATAATTATCTTTGCTCCAAAGAAACCTATGGTAATCTGCTGGACCTAAATTTGGATGCTCATGACACATTCTTGTTTCTTCTGCCCTAATGGTCAATCACATGATTCATTTCCAATGCACTGGTGCCAACCTGAGTTGACCTTTGCAGTGATTTAGTTCTGTTCCATCAAATGGACAGATATCACCAAAATGCACCCCCAAATGTGGCAGGAACAACTTTTCAACAAGCAATAAATAATGAAACTGGTGAGTCCATAAAATTTAGCCGGGAGCAAATGCCAGGTTATTGATCTCTTAACTTATGGTGAGCTTACTTTGAGGAATGCATCTATGTTTGAAATGCATTTGAAATTTTGAAAGCAGCTTGCAAATACATTTTTCCTGCATCTATTACTTTTACCATCTCTTAATAAGTGTTATATTCATATGGTTTTAATTGCCAGACAGACGTCTTCCTCTAAGAGCAAGCTGGGCTTTGGTTGCAGCTAGGATCAACCAAACCTAGGTCTAGCTTCCCAACTGCTGAATCTCAAGTTAAAACTCTTCAAAGACACCACTGAAAAGCTGAGTAATGCTTATTATGGCTCCTAAAAATGGTAATATACTTGTTTGTAACATATATATATATATATATGTTACATATTTGTTCGTATACTGTCACACTAAAAATGACATTGCTGTAGTCAATGTGATAACCTATCAAGTGTAGGGAATGGGCCACCAGGTTGTTATTCATATGTTAGTTAAACTGAAATCGTCAGTTTCAATTACTCACATTTAGCTCAGATCCCAATACATTTGTTTCATACTGTTGTATTAATCAGGCTAAACAGTGACTTTGAATCCTGCTCCCCAATCCTCCCTAAGGATTTCTAGACTTTTGGGGAGAGGGTGGGTAGCCTTAATATTTAAGATTATTTAGCTCAGGGGTAGGTAACCTGCGGCCCGGCGAGGCCTTGGGACCAGCCCTAGCCCGGTCCTGCCGCCGATTGCCGCCGGGGCCTTTGGCGTCTCAAGCGAAGGGCATGGTGGGGCAATTGTCTATAGAAGCCTCAGAAACATGCATTTATCTTAACATTTTTTTAAAAATCAGCAAATTTTTCACGTGTCCACCATTTTTTATTTAAAAAGTGGCCTCCATTTGAAAATTTTGTCCTACATTTGTCCCAGTTTATTTATTTATTTAATTTTTTTTAAATTATTTAATTATTTATTTTTTGGCTTCGGCCTCCCAGTTGTCTGAAGGACAGCAACCCGGCCCCCAGCTCAAAAGGGTTGCCTACCCCTGATTTAGCTGCAGCACCCACTAGTGCCAACTGTGAGAAAAAGACATGTCCACACAGACATATACAACAAGTATCTTACAATTTTGCTATTTTTAATAAAAGCTCAGAATTATTAAACTGAGGGAATATGCATGATGTCACTCTATTTAGAAACAGAGCTGGAATGGGCCAAACAGGCTATCACCTTGCTCAGTGCAGAAACTCCAGCTAGAGCATCTGCAGCAGGTAGCTGCTCAGAATCTTTCTGAAGACATCCAGAGAAAGAGACCCTGCCATCTCTCTAGATAAGTGGTTCCATTTGGTTCCATGTTGTCAAGACATTGAAAAACTGGAGCGTGTCTAAAGGAAGGTGACTAAAATGGTGAAGGGTCTGGAAATTATGCCCTATGAGGAATGACTTAGGGAGCTGGGGATGTTTAGCCTGGAGAAGAGAAGGTTAAAAGGCGATATGATAGCCCTGTTCAAATATTTGAAGGGATGTCATACTGAGGAGGGAACAAGCTTGTTTTCTGCTGCTCCAGAGAACAAGACCTGGAACAATGGATGCAAGCTACAGGAAAAGAGATTTCACCTCAACATTAGGAGGAACTTCCTGACAGCAAGGGCTGTTCGACAGTGGAACACACTCCCTCGGAGTCTCCCTCCTTGAAAGTCTTTAAACAGAGGCTGGATGGCCATCTGTCAGATATGCTTTGGTTGAGAGTTCCTGCATAGCAGGGGTTGCACTGGATGGCCCTTGAGGTCTCTTCCAACTTCTATGAGTCTACATTTCTTCCATGTGTTTACGTGTACTACTTGTTTAATAAGTCATTTCCGACTTATGGCGACCCTAATGCAAACCAATCATTGGGTTTTCTTGGCAAAATTTGTTCAGAAGGAGTTTGCCCTTCCTTTCCACTGAGGTTGAGAGAGTGTGACCTACCCAAGGCGACCCAGAGGGTTTTCATGGATGAGTGGGGATTTAAAAGCTCATCTCCAGAGATGTAGTCCAACACTCAAACCGCTATGGCACATTGGCTCTCAGGACCAATTTAGCATATACCCCTCTAGAGCTAAGCAACGTTAATGTTTCAAATACAGTACAAACCCCATGACCCCCACCCAGCATGCCCAGTATCTGGGGGATTCTGGAAGCTGTAGTCCAAAATGTAAATTTCCATACTCTGTCCTGTCCTTCCATGCTTTTAGCTCTTAATACCATAGCAAACACTCCCCCTTCCCACTCCCTCAACTTGTTCTTGTTTGTTGTTGTGTGCCTTCAAATAATTTATGACTTATGGAAAGGCCGATCTGTCGCTGGATTTTCTTAGCAGAATTTGCTTAGATGAAGGTTGCCTTTGCCTTCCTCTGAGGCTGAG
This sequence comes from Sceloporus undulatus, assembly GCF_019175285.1. Taxonomy (NCBI): domain Eukaryota; kingdom Metazoa; phylum Chordata; class Lepidosauria; order Squamata; family Phrynosomatidae; genus Sceloporus; species Sceloporus undulatus. Next base: position 178,452,120 of record NC_056525.1, read on the forward strand.
AGAGAGTGACTTGCCCAAGATCACCCTATGGGTTTCCATGGCCACATGGGGGGGGGGTCAAACCCTGGTCTACCAGTGTCCTAGTCCAACACTCAAACTCACTACATTTCAGAACAATTTCAAGGGGGGAAATTTGATCATTCAGTGTGGTTCTTCCACAGTAAGTTGCTTGCTGACTAGGCATACAGTGGTTGAATGTTTTTCTCCCCCTTGATTTAACAAGTAGCAGTTATATTTCCAGAATCTTTGTGTTTCTTAAGAAATAAAAGTTGTTATAAACAAAGCTCAGATTCTTTGCTTGGAGATACAGTGTTTTCACATTAGCCAAGATAGTTTTAAAGTCTGCAACATGCAAATGACCTCACTGTCCCAGAAGCCTGGACTTGCAGAGCTCCCAGATCTTCAAGGCTGGATTTCAAAGGAATAGTTTCTAAAAGCAGTTATGGAAATGGTATTCCACTATATACTCTGGGAATCCCATTTTCCAGCCTGATGGCTGAAAAGACCATCGCAGAGTGCCAGGAAAATACCGTTTTTCCATGAGATCCACTCTACTTCTCCCTCCTCCCCCTCTACTTTCCACAACAAAGTGCTATATTGCCTTACACATTTTCTATTATAGTTTACGCTGCTCTGGCAAACATCTGCTCCTGGTTTCCCCTTAGGCAATTTACAGAATCTGATACTGAACTGGTGGTAACCACTGGTCCTTAAACACTGTTGCTTCCAACGTTCCTAACAGATACGCCTGCCAGTCTTCTTGATGAGGAATTAGCCAAGTGTTCTGATGTTGGGCAGGGATGTGCGTGTGAGAGAGAGAACTGGCTCTGAGTGAAAGAGGTTGTTGTTATTGATTTAAGAGGCACATCTGCACAGCCGATTGGCAAGAGAAACTACAGATACATTGTGTAATGTACCAGCCTTCTCTGTGTTTGCTGCCTTTTGATTATTTCTTTGCTTCCAGCTGTTTGATCAAAGTTTGCAAGGCTGAATCACCAGAGTATATGAGAAGTCTTTGGCATCAGCTTTCAAAAAAACACCATTTGGAATCATCGGGATAATTTTAAAAGGAATTTGAGGGGGTAGAAAAGGATCCAGTAAATGGTGAGATGATTAAGTACCTTTGCCCCACTGTTAGTTTTAATTTCCCCCCATTTCTTGGTTTATTTTGTTTCTTTAATCGTATTTCTAATCTTTAGAACTAGTTAAAGTACTTACAAATGAGGGTGCATAACAAGAATCAAAATAAAGTTGCTGTTATTAAAACAATTGCTTTCTGATCCTTTAAAGGGAATGGTCTTTTTAAAAAGGGTCTAACTTTATCTGAGATCTGGAATTGGAAGGAATATGTCCAAAGCCAAGAAAGAAAAATAGGTAAAACAGAATTAGAAGATTTTTTTTTTTTACATATCCAGTTCTCTTTTGGATTGTGGTAGTGATTTCTGCTTTTCAAACATAAGATAAAGCTCTTTTGTCATGGGAAGTTTGCCATAATATTATGATGACACAAGTTATGAACTAATTGTGTCAAAACTAGACTTGGCTGCAGACATTTTGTGAGACATGTAATCCAGGGCATAGGTGCTACTTCCTCCAAATAAACTGAAATGTAGACAGGAGGAACCAAAGTAAGGGCAACTGACAGCTGGTATCAGTCTTTAGTAACCCTTAGCATGGTCCTGGCAATGGGCTCTCTGGTACCAAACAGGGCCACTGCCTCTTCCCTGGCCTCTTATTAGTGCCAGTCCCTCACTCATTCCCCGATCCTCTTACCAGATTGGTGGCACTTCCATTTTAATCCACTACAAACAGACAATCTCTTAGATACTCCCATATCCAGTGCTCAGTGTCAGCATCAGAACTCTAAAATGGCAGCCACCTACTGTGAATCATACTGAAAGTATTCAAGAGGGCTATCTGAAACTAAACAAACAAAATAGTAAATTTGCCAGGTTGAACACCATAAGCAAAGCAGGCTTAAAATGTGGTGCAATGAAAATATGAACCATAGCTGAAATGCCAGATTTAAAGAAGGGCAAATTGAAGTGTGAATTGTTTGCTTTCAGAGTGAATTATAAACACTGCAACAGTGACACCACCACTGTGGCAGTTCTTCCCTGAGAAGTTGAATTTCAATGGATGTCAATCCATGAAACAGTAGTCAAGCTGTGGAAAAAGCAGATAGAGAACAAAAGCACCTGTGTTGAAGCATTACAATATAAAAGAATGAATGAACTGTGTTTGTGAATGCCAGTTCTGCACGATTAGATGCTGCTGTATTGTTGCAGAACAGCTCTCCTGTGACATATCCTTCCAAGGCACTGACAACTGCCTAACATAATCTTGGGACAGAAAACAAAAAGTTTTCAATAGTGTTTTAGGACTGCAGAAACAGACTACAAATTATTGGAAGCCATTTTCAACTAACATTTATACTCAAAGGTGCCTACTATGATTCCCAACAATACAGAAGTAGTAACAGTTACACAGTGGCAGTTACACAGACCAACCAAATTACTGTATTAATAACTGCACTTTATCAAGAGAACATATCTGTGCTATATGGAGACATTGGGGTATTTGGCCCAATATTGTCTATTCTGGCTGCCATTTTCAAAGATGGTTTCTTTCCAATCCTACTTGGGGGTGCCAGAAGTAGAATCTGGGATCTTCCACATGCAGTATATGTGATTGTATTACTGAGCCACAATATATCCCTTTAATATTCCCCATATACTTCCAGGGCATTATAAGGAACAAGGTAGAACAAGTTTTGCAGAGGATGGTGTTGTTATATATATCCCGTTATGTCTTATTTCCCACTTAGCACTGAATCAACAAAATGTTAGCTGCCAATTTTAATACCAAATCTTAAAAAATGTCAAATAGTTTCTACAAACTATAAGTGTTTTTCAAACCCTAAAGATCCTATTTTTCAGGGATGATAACAAATATTTCAAAAAATATTTGTACTTACTGAAACTACAGAGAAGGACTGTGTGTATTATGGATTTATATTTTTAACTGCCTGAATCATAACACCAGAAGGCCTAAAGAAACACCCAATACCATTCATGAGTGTCATCTTGGCACTGAGCTACATAAAATAAGAGCTCAGTGTCGGTATAGGAGCCAGAAAAGTGTAAAAATTGAAGACATAATATAGTCTTCAGATGGAAACATAAAAATATTTTTAAGTTACCTCAAGTAGTGCTTAAGGTACAAATTTCATTGGACAAATGTTAAAGGAGGTTACATATAGTGAGAATGAGTAAAATTCACCCCAAGTTGGAGGTGTCAAATACTATTGCAGTAGTGGCAGTTTCTTTGTCTTTTAAAAATCATTTGTATATTAGCATAGGTGAGCTCACTTTGGTGGCTACCACTTCCCTCCTCAAAATGAGGCGTGATGTATTATTATTTCTGTTGGGCTCTAGAATAAAAGGAAAATTGTAGCTTCTAGTACATGGACACCAAGAGGAGTTCTGTGGCTGCTTATAAAAATACTTTTTGGTATCAAAGCCATACTGAGTAGTGCTGAAAGAACTTCATTTGCTTCTGATCTGTCTCTGAGTGCATGAAAGGAGAAGAAGAGCTGAATCTCATGGCCTGAAAAAAGCCTCTCAAACAGACTCAAAAGTGGTACTTGAAGGCAAAGTAGCTGTTCCTCAAATAGAGGACCACAGCATTAGTGTCTCAAGGCAGAACTAATGGAAGACGTTGCAGCATAAAGTAGAGAGAAGGTTCTGAACATGGTAGACTGTGACTAAAGCAAGAAATACGGTGATAAAAAATCTATTAAACACAGAGAGCATTGTTTTATTTTAAAATGAGAATGAGAGAGTGAGAGAATGATAGTAGTATGCAAAGTCTTCTGTGAGTAGATTTGTGGGGGGGGGAACAATACTGGGGAACACTAGCTTAAAGAAAGAACTAACAAACCTAGTCCCCATTCATACTGGCCTAAAAGACATGGAGGGAACTGGGATGATCCAGATGCCCCTCCCCCGAATCGCTCCGTTAGCAAGTGCCCACTACAAATTGAAATCGAGTGCATTTTGACAGAAATCGGATGCATTCTGTAGTCTGCTGGCGAGGTGGCCGCTGCCAATCAAGCTATCGTCATGGTGACGTTTGCAGGGCATCGGGGGAAGTGTCCTCCCTTTTTAAAGAGCCAGGCACAGGGGTTTCAGCGGCTGAAGCAGGGAGAGAGATGCCTCTCACTCTCTCTCTCTCTCTTTTAATAAACCTGTGGGCTTTTGGGTCAGATCTGCCCCTGTCCCAGGCAGAGGATGGGATTGCCATGCTTTTTTTTTTTTTCCTTTTAAAAGCAACATTAGCTTTCCCTTTGCTTCCCTTGCTGTATCTGCTCAAGAAGACAAATCATTCGCATATTTGCTCAAAAAAAATTGGTAAAAATGTAACATTGATTGTTTGCAACATTTGTAGCTTCTCCCTCTGCAGAAAGCAAGGAGATCCAAGGATATCCAAGTGCAAGCCTGGCTCCATCTGCCTCTGGAATATAAACCATGCGCATGTTCGCTCAAAAAAAATTTTTTGAATTTGAAAAGGGGGGGGGTTGCCTGACATGAGCTCCGTTCATGACCTGATTTTTTCCTCCTGCAAGGGAAGGAATGCCCAGCGACAGAGGGCTTTGGGCAGGGGATGCAGGGAAAAGAGGCTCCTAAAGAATGCCTTCCCTTGCTCCCTTCTTCCCAGGGCTCTTTCCTCCTCCCCCTCCCCTCCGATGAGGGGAGGAAATGCCTTGCCCTTTGCCCACCCTCTGACCTAAAATTCCTCCCTCAATTTGCCTCGATCGTGATCGAGGCCAAGTTCTCATTCCCAGGACCCGGGGTTTTTAAAAAGAAACGGTATTTGCGCCGATTTCAAAAGACCCGCGCTAGGGGCCATTTAACACGGAACGGGTGTGCAAGCCCCGGATTCGCTTGTGTGAGATTCGGGGTGAGTAGGAACTTCACGTGATTGAATCGGTTTCAGAACCGATTTTTTTTTAATGTGAATGGGCCCCTAGGGTAGCAACCATTTTGAGATTGTAGGACCGTAAATCTTAGGGTATTAGCTGAAGCCTCACCAAACTAGTATGCTTCTCTTGGTCTCCAGGGGAGACAATTCTAAGCAGCCCTTGAGGAGCAGAAAAATGGATTTTTATATGTGAGGTGTTTTAAAACCCTAGTATCCATTCCACCCATTCCTAGCTGGCTTTATGCTTGAAGGTGTTTATATGCTTGTCTGCTCACCTTGAGAGTCTTTATATGCATGTTGCACTTGTGCAACCTTGATGTCCCAGAAAGCCAGAGGTGAGGGGATAGGACTGGGAGACAGATAGTGGGTTAGTGTATTTGTGCTATTTGGATCAAGGTAGGGGGTGGAATGGCAGCATCATAACTTGTGACACCTCCTGTTATACATAGCCTGGCAGCAATGCTGCAGGTCCTGGGGGGAAACTAGCTCCCCAAGGATTGGCAGTGAGCTTTCTACAACCCCTAGCAGCAGCAGAGGATCTGGTGAAACTCCTGTCATGAGGTGCATCCCCACTGTAAAAATAATGCAGCTTGACACCACTTTAACTGCCATGGCTCCATCCTACGGATTCCTGGGATGTGTAGTTATCTGAGGCACCAGCAGTCTTTGGCAGAGAAGGCTAGAGACCTTGTAAAACTACAAATCCCAAGATTCCACAGGATGGGGGCTACAGCAAATAAAAGTGATGTCAAACTGCATTATTTCTACAGTGTAGATGCACCCATTGATGCTGTAGGTGAGCTCATGTGGGATGTAAGTGGCAAACGGCCTGGCAGGAACACCTTCAGTTAATGCAAAAGTTTTGTAATTTTTTTGCATGAGCTGCTGAGAAATGCCTCTATAAAAAATGCCACACAGTGGGATCTTGTTATCTGCTGAGGTTTGGTTCCAGGCTCTCCCAGGAATAACAAAATCTGTGGATGTTTGAGTCCCATTAAATACAATGGCAGAGCAAAATGGTGTGCCTTATATAAAATGGAAAATCAAGGTTTGCTATTAGGAATTCATACTTTTTTTTAATATTCTCAAACCATGGATGCTTGAATCCATGGATAAAAAATCTGTGTATAAGGAGGGATGGCTGTATTATGTGGTCAACAGGGTTTTGGCCATTAGTTCCACTCTTCATGAAAACCCTAGTTGTCCTGTTGTAAAACATCACAAAGGCCCATGGCATCACAAGGACTTGCCCCGTGGTCTCAGGTATGTCTCTGCAATCTCCAGGAATGGCATGCTGCTGGCCTGATAACTCTAATTACGGTATATACCAAGTGTTAAGTTAATCGGCTGTGTTGTGCATCCCATGTTCCACTGACACTATTTTACTGAAGCAACAAAAGTTTGAAATATGTGAGTTGGTCAAAACTGATACAAAGGTTGTCTAATTCTTTTTCAAATGAGGACGTTCCTAACAGGGAGTTACACAACACAGAGAAATTATATGCTGTACATGTTATGTGAATAGACTTATTTGTATTATGTTTTAATATTTATCTTTCTATCTAGCCTTTGCCCAACCATTTTGTCTGCATTCAAAAACACCCTCTTTGTTCCTTGCGAACTAGTCCATATCAGCCTTTAAATCTATGTTAGCCAACATGCAAATGTATGGATCATTTTTCCAGTACTCCTAGTGTACCCAGACAGGGAAATGCCTGTGCAATTGGTGGCTTATTAAGCCAGCCTGCCAATATTGAAAATATTTTTTTAAAAAAACATATGGACATCTACTGATACTGCAGAGCATTAAGGTATACAAAAAAACAAACCAAAAGCCCCCAGGAGGTTTATTAAGTTTCTTGTGGGCTCTGTACAAGACTAGTTACTGTAGTTACATTCAGCTTAGGGTTTCACAAGTTATACACATTTTCTAAAGATAAAAATAGATTATACAATGTTGAGTAAACAGCTCAAGTTTGCTATTTTGAGAAGCGTTAACTTTGTTGTTTTAGCAAAAACTAAGTGCCTTGTGGCACCTTAAGATCTAAGAAATTTGTTAGTCTTTAATGTATAACAAGGCCCTTTGTAGTTATTCTGTCATCTATACACATGGTGGAGGAAAAAGTTGCCATTTAATCCTAGATTCTTCTCATCACATGGGCAGAAGCTATAGAAAGTCAACGCTACCTGTGGTATGTTCCAATATGTATGTCCTGTTTGGTGAACACTTGTATCTTTGTAAGTCATTATTAGCTGGTTATCGCACATCAGCATTAATACTGATGAGATGTATCTTTTTCTCCTCCTCCTTGCTCTCTATCTGATGACATCCCAGAGCTCCATTTGAATGCTGACAGACAAGAGACGCCACTGCACTACTCTGTGGTTCTGTAACATTATTAATTAGTGAGCCATTTTATTATTATCATGGTTTGATCAGTTGTTGTCAAAATGGAAAGCACAAAATTAACCAAGGACACAAAGACAACCCAAAAAATGGAAAGTTCTGAAGAAGAACAAGTGTGATATAATCCTTAGCGTGTTGAACTGGAACATGGGAGATCTAAGCTGATGTCCCTATTGAGTCATGAAATTAACTGGATGATCTTGGGCCACTCACATCAGCCTATCTCATGGAACTGTTGTGACGATGTAAGTAAGGAGGAGAGTTGGTGTGAGGATATAAGGTTCCTTGAAGAAATGTAGGTTATAAACATAACTACAGTGGACCATTGGTATCCGCTGGGGTTTGGTTCCAGGACCCCCTGGGGAAACCAAAATCTGTGGATGCTCAAGTCCCATTAAATACATTGGCATAGTAAAATTGTGTCCCTTATATAAAATGGCAAAATTTATATATATTCTGTAATATTTTCAAGACGTGGATGGCTGAGGGTGGGTCTGGTTGAATCCGTGAATATGGAGAGCAGACTGTAATAAACAATAAACAAACTGGCTAGCCAAAAGGATAAAACATAGCTTATACATCTTCAAAGTTGATTGAGAACCAGACTATAATTGTCTCCCAAAATGAAAGAGCAGAAAAAACCTGAAAGGGAGCAGGATCAAGTAGTATCATATCTGCACTGGGTCACAGAATTCAATTTAATTCAGTATAGAAACACATGTATGTGATCTACCTCCAACATAGGATATTAGGAATTATTACCAAAGATGAAAACCCACATCTCATTTATACCACTCTAATGCCACATAATTCAATGAAACTGCAAACTCAGACTTGTATTTAATTCATATGGCTTTTTTGCTGAGATTTCATTCCAGTACCCTGCTCATGTCATAATCTCAGAAGATAAACAGAAAAACTCCAGAAGGCAATTAGAAATATATTTCCTAGAAATTATTCCCCCAAGTTTGATTTCAGGTGAGCACCCATACTTTGCAAGTATCCTTTTTTTAAATTATAGTAACATTTCAGAAAATCTCAGTAAAACATTATTTCTGTTATTGCTGCTCCTACACTCTGAAAATAGCCTAGAGAATCCCATAACAATTTAAGATGAGTGACAAATATAAATTGGTGTCTCAGTGCCAGCCCAAAAATTACCACAGCAACTCATTTCTTTTATTTGGTTTAGCTCAGCGGTTCTCACAGCAAGCCTGTCTAAATCAAGATTAAAACTTTCCCAGTCTCTCTTGACACCTGAAAGATTTTCTACACATAAACTGAAAACAGTGTGACAACTACATAAAGATAGCTACAGCTGTTTATGATGCACACGTATCGTATATATATGCTAAAGACTTGAAACTAGCCATAGCTTTCTAGGAGCATCTGCACATACACTGAATAAGGAGGGCCAAATCTATCAGTTTCACTTTTCCTACATTTAATTCCTTTAAAATCTCAAGTTCTTTCCCTCTTATTTCTGAAGACATTTGCAAATTCTGGTAATTTCTTAACAAAAACAAACGATATTCCCAGCTATCTGTACTGGCAAAATTCAACAAATATACCTATTTTTAATATGGAGACCACAAGGTCCTACTTGGCTGCCAGACAGCTGGCCAAATATAAGGGAGGAAGGGCTGAAAACCCTACATCTGCACAATAAACATCACTGAATACATAGGGGTTCAAACACAAGATTTTCAGAACTCAAAACCCTCTGGCTGGATGGATTTGATTTGATTTCCCGCACATCTGTTTTTTTAAAAAAAAATTCTCAAGTTCTTCTGTCAAATTTATAAAAGAAACAGGTGAATTTTGCTAAGCTCTGATTTAAAAAAATGACCCAGCAAAATTATCACCCATCTGTAGCAGTGAATTACTTTTTTAAATGTATATACTAGTAGTCATCCCTGGAAGTCTCAGAACAATAATGTGTGTGTGTGGGGGGGGGGGGGTTACAAACAATTTTTAAACGTCAGAGCAGCATGCAGAATATGCCAGTGGTCACTACCTTAAAACAAAATCCTACACTTAAATATGTTTAAAATCCCAGGCCAATTGAAAGCCTTGTCTGCTGGGCAATAAAGCATCAAATGTCAGCTCTAAATGAGCCTCTCTGGGAAAAGCATTCCAAGGCCACAGTGTATCACAACAGAAAAGACCTCCTCTCAGGGTCACTTGATCTCCATACAGAGGGGAACCATAGAACAAACCTCTGATGGTAAGTATGGCCCCATATAGACAGGCCAAAATAAAGCTGCTTCAAGTCACTTTGGAGGTATGGTATTTAAATGATGCATGCATCATAAGAGTCCGGAGGTTGCGCCAATGCTCCACTCCAGTCCTTAGGACTGGATCGTGGTTTTGGTGCAGCTTCCAGACTCTTAGGACACATGCATCATTTAAACAGCATACCTCCAAAGTGACCCGAAGCAGCCTTATTTTGGCCTGTCTATATGGGCCCTATAATACAAATGCAGTGGACCCTTGTTATACGCTGGGGTTTGGTTCCAAGATCCCCCGTGTATAACAAAATCCGTGTATGCTCAAGTCCCATTAAATATAATGACATAGCAAAATGATGTCCCTTATAAAAAATGGAAAATCAAGGTAAATTTATACTTTTTTGGAACATTTTCAAACCGTGTATGCTTAAATCCGTGTATAAAAAATCCGTGTATAAGAAGGTCCGACTGTACTGTTGTCCCACAGAATAGGTATCTATATGGAAGCCTTTCATAGATAGATGTGTGATCAGGTGTGAAGTGGTTTATGTGTGATGTAACGTGTTGCACTAGGACTCTGGCAATCCAGAGTTTGAATCCTTGCTCAGCCATGGAAAGCCACTGTGTAACCTTGAAGAAGTCACACACTCTCAACCTCAGAGGAAGACAAAGGCAAACCCCCTCCTCATCAGAACAAGCCTGTCAAGAAAACCCAGTGACAGGCTAACAGCCATGGCAGTTAATGTCATATCAAACTGCTATAACTATGTAGTGTAAAAAAAAAGACTTAAGGCAAAACAGGGAGATGGATTTTTATGCAAAACTTTTACTCTCCTGATTAATATGTACGACAACCAATGCAGAAAAAAAGAAGAATAGCAGCCAAGGAATGATTAGGAATTTTCCAGATTGCGATGGGGATACTTTTTGGATACCCCTTCCCAGGTGCCCCAGCCAATATAGACATTGATCATATTGGTCAGGAAATTCTTGGAGTTGTATTTCAAGAAGCTAACTTCTTGGACAGCTGGAGTTTTCTTGTAAAAGCAGAGGCCAAGGAAAGAAAGGGACTCTGGTCATGAACTTTCAGCACAAATGATGTAAGAGTGTTTCCCCAGAGTAGGAGTCAGGGGTCAGCTTCCTCATCTGATCATGCCTCTGCACCTCACAAACACCTGCAACTAGCCACTGCTTGACTTCCCCAACATACACACCAACTCAGGAGGCCCATACTGCAAACAGATCTTTTGCCTCTCTCCTGCTTTTGAGGAATACAGCCTTGTGGTCAGGGTTCCTTGCTTTTAAGGTGGGGAATGGTAGCTACAAATGCTCTTGAAGATGCAAAGTCAGACTACAAGATTTGCATTTTTTAAAGGCATACACACAACCATTAAATTTCTGTGAGACAAGAGTTAATCAATCCGAAGAGGAGGCATTTAAATGTTTTCAGAGTACAGAGTTTTCAGAAAGCAGTTGCTAAATGACATACGTAGTTATCAGTGCTCTTCTAAGAATCATTCCAGTGAATACATCTATTTCATATTGGATGAAAAATTCCAGATCCCAAAAGCATCTAAGCAAAAAAGGTAGTTTCTGTAAGGTAGCATATGTGGCAGTAGCATTGCCAGTGAAAGAAAATTTACAATGCAATCCTCTACATGGTTACTCAGAAATAAATCCCATTGTGTTTTATGGTGCTTGCTCCCCAGAAAGTTTAGCCTAAGGCTGAAATCACATACCCACCTATGTATTAATATGCCTACCTGAACTCAGCAAGACATACTTTTTCATAAAAGTGAGCAGGATTGCATTGTTAGTTCACCACTTGCTTGTATATCAATTATATTTTGAGTGTAACGTTTCTCCTGAGAAAAACGTGAGGGAGGGCAAGGTGGGGGATTCTCTATAAAGAAACTCACAGTCTTGCATCATGGCATCCTCATGTTTTAAGCAAACAGAGAGCAAAACATTTACACTACCCAACCAAAGATTTATTCAAACCAGAAATGTTATTTCCTCAGTCAACCCATGAGAAGTTACAGTTTAGGCAACCTGAAACTTCACCCAGTCCCATAAGAGCTGCTAAAAAGTTATTTAGATGGATTATCCCTGCATATTATTATTATTATTATTTACAACTGTTAAAAGATTTACATGTTAACATGAAGCATTATTAAAATATGGTTTGTTATGAGGTCATTGTTTTGAGAAAAGATTTAAGAACTAAAGGAGGGTCTCATTCAAAATAAAAAACAGCAATTTAATACTGTGTAGATTCATGTATCCTTGTATATAATATATTGCCATATAATGTGTACCTTGTTGTTATGTGCCTTCAAGTTGACTCTGAATTATGGCAACCCTATCATATGGTTTTCTTTGGCAAGATTGATTCAGAAGAGACTTGCCCTTACCTTTTTCATAGGCTAAGAGAGTGTGCCAGCATTCAAACCACTACTCCATGTTGACTCCTAAGCAATGTGCTTACATTGTGATATTCACATACATCTGTAATATAATACCATATCACACTGAAACTTTCAATGTAGCATGCTGTTATTTAAATCGATAAAGGTGGTTTTGTCCTCATGGAACTCTTTTTAAAATAGTGGGCTATTGCTGCTAATCTGTATTAGAAATACTTGAAAGATTATTATGTCAGCCAACTCTGTAGAGATTTGAGTAGCAATGGTTCAGGACTGGAGTGCAGGTTTTGCCTCTTGGTTCAACTCTGCTGAATTAAACCAGTTGCACTGAACTAAACTGAGGGTTGTGGTCTTCTATACATGTTAATTTGGGAATAAGTCTCATTGATTGCAATGGCACTAAGGAAGGCCTTGGTGGCACTTCCTATCTGACTAAACAAGACTGCACTGGCCGTTGGCTTAAATCAGTTTCCTCCAGCATTGCTTGTATAAAGATAGGGTTAATAGGGTTAACATGCTGTTTCCAAGAGTCTCCTTCTTTGGAGGTCTTGAAAAAGAGGCTGGATGGCCATCTGTCAGGGATGCTTGGATTGTGATTTCTTGCATGGCAGGGAGTTGGACTGGATGGCCCTTAAGGTCTCTTCCAACTCTATGATTCTATGATCATCATGGGTCCATGAAAACACTTTTGTACCTCTGGAATTTCCTTTTTCTGTGTGTCCAAATTACTGTATTTCAAATTGCCACGTCAAATTAAAAAAATTAACTTTATCATTAAGATCCACTGACCAGAGATGTCTTGATGCTCATCTAAAGTTCATAAACAGTTTTCAAAGAAGGAAGAGCAGGGTCATGCCTGAGGATTTGGACTATTTCTTCCCTCCCCCCCCCCACAATATGGAGATTTTTTGCTGTTGGGGACAAACATTACAATCCATTTGAATGAAAAAGGCATCCTGAGTCGGAGTGTACAGTTGTGTGCCCACAAGTCGTTTCAGACTTTCCATCTTTTGTCAGCAGATCTTATTCATAAAGCTAACTTTGGTGTTTTTTATTTGACATGGCGATTCGAAATAATTTGGACAGGGCCTTTTTGACACACAGGAAAAAGGGAAGTCCAGAGGTAGAAAAGTAGTTTCATCGACCCATGATGATCGTAGAAGAGTTGGGAGAGACCTCAAGAGCCATCCAGACCAACCCCATTCTGCCATGCAGGATCTGTTTCAAGATCTCCAAAGAAGGAGACTCTTGGAAACTGCATGTTAACCCTATTAACCATATCTCTATACAAGCAATGCTGGAGAAAGTTGATTTAAGCCAATGGCCAGCGCAGTCTTGTTCAGTCAGATAGGAAGTGGGCTTTTCTTGGCAAGACCTGATGAGAGGAGCTTTGCCTTGGCCCTTCCCCTGAGGCTGAGAGAGTGTGACTTCTTACTTGCCCAATGTGGGCTTAGATGTCTGCATGGAGACTCCAGAGTCATATATAGAAACCCAACCCTCAAACCCACTGTGCCACGCTGGCTCTTGTTACAAAAGAAGGGGAGAGAAATTGACAATTCTGATGGCAAAGCTTCGCAGAGCAGCGCAGGACTCTCAGCAACTCCACGGTGTCCTGGGATTCCTTTGGTTTCAGGAGGAGGAGGAGGAGGAGGTGCTCCAGTCCTTCTTCCCTCCCTCCTCCTTGGCTCTCCAAAGCATGGAGTCAGCTTCTCTCCAAGGCTGGGTCCACACTGCAGGGATGATCCAGTTTGACACCAGTTTAACTGCCAGGGCGCCATGCTCTCGGATTCTGGCCTTCGGTGCCCCAACAAACTACAATGGCCAGAATCCCAGAGCATGGCGCCCTGGCAGTTAAACTGGTGTCAAACTGGATTATCCCTGCAGTGCGGACGCAGCCCAAGGCAAATGACAACCAAGTGACAGAGAAAAATGATTAGAGGAGGAGAGCTCCAGGCTTTCCCTCGCAGCCCCCGAAGCCACGTTGCGAGTGGGAGAGAGGAGACACCTATTGGCAACAAGTCGCAACTTTGGGGAAACACCAGGGGACACCGCTTCTCCCTCCTCCTCCTCCTCCAGGATGACCAGACGTCCTCCTTTGCCAGGGACCTGTCCTCCATCCCAGCCTCCTGCGCAGAGGAGGGGATCCAAAACCTCCTCCCTTTGGCGCCTAAGGAGCCTGCATCCATATTGCTAAGGAGCGTTGTGAGCTTCTTCTCTGTGGCAACGTCTCCCATTGTTTCCTGGAAGGTCCTCCATTTGGTAGTGAGGACATCTGATCCCCTCCTCCTCCTCTTCCTCCTCCCTGTTGTCCTCGCTGCAAAGGAGGACAAGGCAGACAGAGGGGCTTCCAGAAGATAAAAAGGCCAGAGAAAACACTCCAACTCCAAAGCTCAGTCACTGCTTCTTAGCCAGGCTCCAAATGAAGGAAAGGGGAGCTTTGGGATTCCCTCCTGGCTTTAGGGAATTCCTCTTGGAAAGAGGAGGCAGTCATGGAGGGCAGGGCCCTTCTCTCTCGGCTCTCCTCAGGGCTGCATCCAGACCGGAGCAATAACCCGGTTTGGCCGCGCTTTATTAACTCTTTAACTCTTTGCTATGGAATTACCTTCCTCCGCGGACTTCATGCTGCTCCTTGGCGGCGGCTGGGGACTCTCTCTCTCTCTCTCTTTTCCTTCTTTCGTCTTTCTTCCCTCTCAGCCTTCACTCGGTTGGAGCCTGAGGCGCCGAGAGGATGGGAGTCCCAGGCTCCCGCCTTGGCATCCGTCGTCGTCTCAGGAGGAGGAAGAAGGCAAGGAAGCCAGGTAAAGCCGGGAGGAGGGAAGAAACCTCGAGGGAAGGAGGGAAGAGCTGAGGGAAAGGAGGACACACCTGAGGAAAGGAGGGAAGCCTGGAAGGGAAGGAGGACACAGCTGAGGAAAGGAGGACAAACTTGAAGGAAAGACTTAAAGAAAGGAGGAGAGACTTGAAAGAAGGAGGGGAAACTGGAGGAAAGGAGGAAAAACGAGGAAAGGAGGGAAAATCCTGAAGGAAAGACTTTAGGGAAGGAAGGAAAACTTGAGGAAAGGAGGAAAGACCTGAAGGAAAGCCTTGAAGGAAGGGCTGGGGGAGTCCCCTTCTCCCCCAAAACTGAGGGGCTGAGGTTCTTTTGGGGGGAGGGATGCTTCTGCTTTGGGTTTGGCTTCCCTTTCCAGACCAGACCGGGCTTTGCCTTTGCAATTGCTCTTTTTTCCTGGGGCGAGGAGCGACGCCGGGGCAGAAGGGAGGAGGAAGCCGGGGAAAGGGGGGCTGGCAAGAGGGAGAGCTCCTGCTCCGAGGAAGAGGAGGAGAAGGGAGAGAGCTTGCCGTGGGACTTACTCACACTCGCCCTCCCGCCCTCTCGCCCTCCTTGCCTGCCTGCCTTCTCCTTCTCCCTCTCCTTCTCCTGGGTTTGACTCTCATCGGGCAACTTTGGAGAAGTCCCTCTCTCTGACGCACCGGCGCCTGGCTTTTTAAAGCAGGAAAACACCCCCCTCGGTTAACCCCCCCTTTCTTAGCCCCAATGGTCCCGCCCAGGGCCCCGTGACGTCACGGGTCCGAAGACGAAGAAGTGCTGGCTCGCCTCTCAGCTGCTTTGGGAGCCCAGCCAGGCAGCCAGGCGGCGGACGGGAGGAACCACTGCAAGGAGGGGGGGGAGAGGGAGGCATCCGAGGGGAGTCCCTGCCTCGCCTCCAGATGAGGACTCCCTTGCAAGGCATGCTTCTTCTGGCACCCTCTGGGCTCCCGCTGGACTTATCCCGCTTCCATATCGGGAGAGTGGAGGGAGGGGTGGAGGAGGGTATCCCCGACTTTTAAAACAAGGAGTCTTGAAAGAATATAAATAATGTTTGGTAGATTGTAAGGAAGAGATGTACATTTGCTTAGCATATGGTCTTTTTATGTTTGTTGTGTTGTATTTTCTTTATATATAGATATATATAATGTCTATATAGATGTCTATGTTTTAAACTTATTATTAGTTATAGTAATTAGTTATTAATTACTAATAATTAGTTATTAGACGAATAACGCATAAAGATAACTTGGGGTGGGGGAGAGAAAAAGGATTTTGTAGCAAATGGAGCCAGCCTGGTCTTGAGTGTTGGGCTCTGGAGACTAGGGTTCCGTTCCCAGCTCGGCCATGGAAACTCAGTTGAGCAAGTCCCACTCTCTCAGCCTCAGAGGAGGGCCATGGCGAACTGAAGAAAGCTGACCAAGGAAACCCCATGCTAGGGTCGCCTTAGGGTCGCCAGCAGACGTCGGAGAAGCAAATGGAGATGGGTCCTGAGGGAAGAAGGAGGGGGGAAACCGATGCATGCTGAAATCATTACGTTTCCACACACACACACACTCCAAGAAGAAGAATAAAAAACCTCCATATATATATATATATATAGGGATCGCAGGCTTCCCCTGCTTGTGGAAATTTGGAAAGGAGCATCCCCTGGCAAGCGGCAGGAAAGGAAAATCCCCGTTCTGCTAAATTACTAACAGACCCCGAAGAACTGCTGCTGCTGCTGCTCTCCAGCCCTGCTGCCATGAAGGAGAGAGTCAGAGGGCTCAGGATCAAGAGTCTGCTGCCTAGTCCTTCAATATCCCAGCAGTGGGCTTTGTGTCTGTGTGTGTGTTATCGTTTTAAGCGGTTCAGAGGCTGGAGCCGGAAAGTCAGTTGTTTTTAAACCAGCAGCTTCACTTCTACCAAGTGGCCTTTTTTCAGGTCTCACCCTGCTTATCTATCTATCTATCTATCTATCTATCTATCTATATCTCGTGGCCCTTGACACATACACACACACATATATAGTGGCCCTTGAGAATACAGGCTGCAATAGCTTCTTGGCCCCCACCAAACACACACACACACACAAAACAAAAATTTCCCCAAAGAGTTTTAATAGCTGTCTGCTCAGGGTTGGTATCCCTACTGAGCCATGGAAACCCAGTGGGTGACCTTTGGGCAACAAGTCACACTCTCTCAGCCTCAGAGGAAGGCAAAGGTGAACCCCCCTCTGAACAAATCTTGCCAAGAAAACCCCATGATAGGGTTTTCGCCATGAGTCGGAAACAACTTGTGAAGGCACGCAACCACAACAAAACCGACCCTTTTCTTTCTCTTTCCTTCTGTCTGCCTCGCCTGCTGCTGCCCATCCTTCTCTGTCTTTGCCAAAAGCACACCAGAGGGAGGGAGTTTTTAACACTTATTTTTCTGGACTTGGTCAAAGGAAGCTCAGAGTGGTTAAAATTTCCGACCCAGTCCATCTCCTTCATCACAATTCCCTGGGTGTCACTCCAAAGACAGTTGTGGTTGTGGTTGTTGTGTGCCTTCAAGTCGTTTCTGATTTATGGCGACCCTGTCATGGGGTTTTCTAGGCCAAGTTTGCTCCTAGAGGAGGTTTATTCTTTCCCTTCCCCTGAGGCTGAGAGAGTGTGACTTGACAAGGTATGGAGAACCTGGCATGCAAGACATCCAGAAGTTGAGCACCGTTGAGTCAGAGAGGTTTTTGGAGGGTTTAGGGGCCTATGAAAGCGTCTTCTCTTGGGCTCCTGGGGCTGGTTCCAGACAACCATTGGCATGCACTCCCTGGGGAAAGATCAATAAAGGTTATTGACTGACATGATGAAATAATAATAATTAAAAAATACAGCCCTATTAGACAAGACAACCAGTATGCAAAGGGATCTTGCAGCACCTTTGAGACCAACTGAAAGAAAGAGATTGGTAGCTTGAGCTTTCCTAGGCTTAAGTCTACTTCCTTCACCAAATGCATCTGAGGAAGTAGACTGAAGCCTAGGAAACCTCATGATGCCAACTTCTTTCTTTCAGTTATTATTATTATTATTAACCTTAATTTATGAAGCGCTGTAAATTTACACAGCGCTGTACAGTACATGCAATCTTTTTAGTTAGATGGTTCCCTGCCCTCGGGCTTACAATCTAAAAAGACATGACACAGAAGGAGAAGGGAGTGGTGGAGGGAAAGGGTAAGAGGTCCAGCAGTTCCTCTCTACCTCCGAGGCCTGGACCAAGGCAGATGGACTGGAGGGAGGGCTTGGCTTCATAATGGATGGTTAATCTTCCAGGGAAAATACATACTCTCAAGTAGGATAATACATATACAGTACATAGCAATATAGGAAATGGTTCGATAAACAGGCACCAAAAGAACATCAAATAGTAAGCAACAATTATGCAATGCCTGGGAAGGCTTCTCTGAACAGGATGGTTTTCAACTCCGTTTTGAAGCTGGTTAAAGAAGTGATGGCTCTTGCTTGTGGAGGAAGAAGGTTCCAGGAGTGAGGGGTAGCAAGTGAAAAGAGGCGAATCCGGGATGGGGCAGAGGAAATCCTGGGCTGAGACAGGAACCCTTGACTACCAGAACGGAGGGCCCTGGTGGGAAGGTGAGGAGAAAGAAGGTCTGATAAGTAAGGAGGGGCCAGTCCATGGAGGGATTTAAACGTCGACAGCAGGAGCCTCAAAGGTGCTGCAAGATCCCTTTGCTTGCCAGTGAAATCGACAGGACTTCAATGGGACTCCCCTCATCCTGCTCAAATGTCATGGCAGAGCAGTGGGATTTATTTCCCCAAGACAGGCACCTTGAATACACACACAACTATGTGCGGGATGAGGCTTGTGTCAGAAACAATTGTATGATATGAGTGGTGTGAGTCCTCTGTGATATCTCCTTTTTATATCCCATAAATGTCTGCTTCCACAGGACTCCTCTTCCTAGTTCATCTCACCTTTTGCTTCCCCAGCCTTAACTAGTGTTTGAATGGGCTTCAGAGGTCACATATAGACAAAAGTCACAATAGATGCCTCCACTGAGAATTGTGTATCCCTCCAGAGGTTGCCCCAACAAGTCAATAGCAAGCAATGATGAGAGTTGTAATCCAAAAATACAGGGAAGGCCGCATGATTCCCTGTGGCTGCGATGGAGACTTTTACTAGCCAGGATCCTGTCATATATGGTTTGTAGTAATACATAATATCCTTCCAGTAGTCACCACAGCCGACTTAAATAACTTTAGACGATGAAGACATTGAAACAGTTGAAGATTTTCCATACCTTGGCTCAGTCCTTAATCACAATGGAGACTGCCGTCAAGAAAAATGAATGAAGATACTGGAAAACCTTTTGTATCAAAATTTATTCACATGTGTTCACACCAACAACTAATAATAGACAGTGAATTATTAAATCACCATACATATAGCTACCAATGAAACTGCAGTCAAGGAATCAGGAGACAAGACTTGGAAGGGCCGCTATGAAGAAACTAGACAAGATCCTCAAGTGTAAAGACATACAACTGAATACTAAAGTTAGGCTTTTTCTCTGCTATTGTATTTCCTGTTTCTGTGCATGGTTGTAAAAGCTGGACAGTGAAGAAAGTGGATAGGAAGGGAATCAACTTATTTGAGATGTGATGATGGAGAAGAGGGCTGAAAAGACAAATAAATGGGTCCCAGAGCAAAGCCAGCCTGAACTCTCCCTAGAAGCCAAATCATTAAACTTCGAGACTCTTGTACTTTGGGCATATCAGGAGAAGATGTGACTCCCATGTGACTCACTGAAAAAGATGATAAGTAGAAGACACTAGGAAAGGAGAAAGGCCTTATTCCAGATGAAGACCTTACTCCAGGTTAAGGAAGCCAAGGCCCTGAGTCTGCAAGACCTGAATGGGGCTGTTGAGGACAGGGTGACTTGGGGGTTCTCCCCTTTATGGGGTCTGTATAAGTCAAAGTTGACGGGGGGGGGGGCAGTTACAGTAACTTTATACAAGACTAGCAGTGTAGTGATTGAGTGTTGGACTATGATTCTGGAGACCAGGGTTCGAATCCTAACACAGCCATGGGCAAGTCACACTCTCTCAGCCTCAGAGGATGGCAATGGCAAACCTCCTTCTGAAGAAACTTGCCAAGAAAACCCAGTGATAGGGTCGCCTAGGCTTAGGATCGCCATAACTCGAGAAGGCCTTGAAGGCAAGCAACAAAAGCGGAGGGGGATCTCGCTGCAACCTCCTTGGGTGCCTCTGCACTCGAAATGATGCAGTTTGACACCACTTTGACTGCCATGGCTCCATCCTACAGAACCCTGGGATTGGCACCAGCCAATTTTGTGATGCACCAGCCCAGTTTGGCAGAGATGGCTGCACCTTGTAAAAGTACCAATCCCAGGGTTTGGAATGGAGCCACAGCATTTAACGTAGCGTCAAACTGCATTCTTTCTTACAGTGTAGATGCACCCACCTGAGTTGTCAGTGCCCTTTCTAGGGGGCTTCCAGCTTTTCAGTTTCCCTCCAGCTTGCGCTAGACTGAAGTTGTTGTTGTTGTTGTTGGGGGGGGGGTCAGCAAAGCACAAAGAGGGGTCCTCCTTTTCCAGGATACATCCTCCATTTCAACCTACTGTCCAGGAGGAATTTCAAATCGTCCTCCATTCTAAGACGCATGAGTTTACATTTCTAGGGGTGTTTCAAAGCTGCAGAAATGATCCAGTTTGGCACCGCTTTAAGTAGCTTGGCTCAGTGTTAGGGAATCCGGGGATTGGCAGTTTGCTGTGGCACCAGAGCGCTCTGACAGAGAAAGGCTACATGTGTCACAAGAGGTGACTGCATCCACAGTGGAGAAATAACCCGGTTTGGCACTGCTTTAACTCTTTTCTGGCTCAAGGCTATGGGATTCTGGGGGAGCTGGAGTTTGTTGTGGGCCCAGAGCGGATCGGGCAAGTATTCCCCAATGATCCCCATTGAGCAAATATTCCCCAATGATCCTCAATGGGCAAGTACCTCCCCATTTCTGTGTGAGTGTTTTAAAAATTTTCTCTGGCTCCCACTTCCCCCTCCAATGCCCTTCCCTTTTTGGGTCCTCCTTGACATCTGGCCAGCCCTGTGTGTCCAGGGGTGGTTTGGGGAGCTGCTGAGGAGCCTGAGGGGCTCCTTCCTCCTCCTCCTCCTCCTCCTCATCTTGGCCTGCCTTGCTTTTTCCTGCCGCTTTCTCAATGCTCGCTTGTCTCTCCCTCCGCCTCTGAAGTGACGGAATCCCCAGTCTGTTGCCTCCTGTTTAATGCCGTTGCCCAGACCACGGTGGCTCTGCTCCAAGGCTGAAGGAGCTGCAGAGCAGAGGCAGCACCAGAGAGAGCAGGGAGCTGCTGCTGCTGCAGCTGCCAGATGTTCCCGCCTGCTGCTGGGCCTCCTCCTCCTCCTCCTCCTCCTCCTCCTTTCCCCCCAGTCGACTAAACTGGGCCCTTTTCAGCCCCTTTCCTCCCTCCTCAAAAGTTTGTTGACAAGCGCTACCAGGAGAGACTGACTGCGCACCCAACTTTATTTTAGGGACCAGGGGAATGACTAACCAAAGGAGCCCTGAGGACAGGAAACAACCCTATTTTTAGGCAGGCCCTTGGTTCAGGGCAGCAAAAGGCGCCTGCCTCTGCCTTGGGGGGGGGTCCAGCTCCCTCCTCTCCCTCACAAAGCCACTTCCAGATGCCAGGAGCTGGGTGTAGTGTTGTTATTGTTGTTTGTTTGTTGTTGTTTTCCATCCAAACAACACACTGCCTTGGCCAAGTTTTGCCCTCCCTGGCATCCTGGGGGTCAGGAAAGAAGTAAAGAGAAAGTACACACACACACACACCCCACACACATTCAGTCATCTTGTCCAGGCCCACACACTCTTGTTATGGATACAATTGGTTTTAATTTAATTTGGGGTTTCCAGGACACAGGCCCACGGCTGTTTCCAGCGTCCCGGGTCCAAAGGCATCCCTCAGAATATCAGGTGCACTTTGGGTGACCCCTCTCACTTACTCACTCACTCTCTTTTTCTCTCTCACACACACAAACATAAGGACAGGCAAGTCTTGCTTCTGGGCCTTTCTCCTCATCAAATACTACTATTTCTCGGCTTCTGACCTGACAGTGTGGGGACACAGCGTCTCTTCTGCCTTGGAAAAACTACCTCTGCAAATGTGAAGTTGAAGGCTTTCGTGGCCAGCGTCCATAGTTTTTTTGTGGTTTTTTTTTGGGCTATGTGGCCATGTTCTAGAAGAGGTCACAAAAATGTGTGTGTGTGTGTGTGTGTGTGTGTGTACACACACACACACACACACACAGAATCACACAGTGTGTGTGTGTGTGTGTATCCCACTCTCTTCCATGCCAGCATTCTCTGAAGATGCTGGTGAAACGTCAGGAATAAACTCTTCTAGAACATGGCCACATAGCCTGAAAAACCTGCACCTGCAATATTTTTCTCCATGGCCCTTTCATACTATATTAATTACTACACAGTGGCACAACTAGGGGGTACGGGGGATACGGACCACACCGGCTGACACCCCAGAAGAGGGCTGACACCCAGTGGGGACCTCCTTCCACTGTGCCCTTCCCAGCTTCACTGAGGTGTGCCTCTCCTGGCATTGTTGTGGCAGCAGAGGCCTCCTCACAAGGACAGCTCCACCACCATGGGGAGGAGAAGGCCAAGCATGCCCATTTGGCTGCTGCCACACACACACACACACACACACACACACACACACACACGAGCCCCCAACATGACAGGGTTGGGGACACTACTGTGTTACATGCAGCTTTGAAACTGAAATTACGCTGGGAAAGAAGCGGCTTTGGCACTACCCATCACACAACAACACTTCCAACCCATAGCTGCCCTGTCCCAGACCTGTCCCTTTTAATTGACAGGGGAAACCCATTAATGACCCAGCAATGGTGCAAGTCCCCAGTGTAAAATGTCACTCCCAGAGCAGTTGCACGGTTGCCAGTCATGTGGTGTTAGTATCCCTTCCTCCTCATTACTATTCCAAAGGATGCTGATTATTTTTTTGCTATTTCCTTTCTTTCTTTTTACTTTTTAAGACTTCAATGGTGGTAGCAGAGCAAACAAAATCCTAAAAGCATGCTGGGTAGGGCATAAGGCAAGATCTGAGGGGGAGGATCAGGAAGAGAGCATGATGGGAGCAGCAGCCCCAGTTGCATGGTTGGGAGAGGTGTGATGATGGCTGCCTTGAAAGTGGTAAGTTCCCATTTTATTTTCACTAGCATGACTGCTGTGAGAATGGGGCATGTGTGGAGGAGTCCTACGTCATTACAGTTGTTCCTCCATATCTGTGGGTTTGACTTGGTGGATTTGATTATTCATGGATTTGATTAGTGTGTTCTGTCTAGGAATCTCTAGGTCCTCCAGTGTGACTCTATTGTCAACTTCTGCCAAAAGCCATGATGGAGGACCTAGAAAGACCTAGAGAAAACACTTCTCTAGGCATTTGTAGGTCCACCAGTGCAATTTCATTGTCCTATGCCCCTAACTCCAGCAAATGTGGAGGGTCCAGTGTACAGTACTATGACTCCACTAACTAGCATATCAACTTCCTATGGAATTCTGAGATTTGCAGTCTAGAGAAGGGTATTTAGGATTCTTAAGCAGCAACCTCCTTTACTGCAAACTCTGGGCTTCCACAAGATGCAGCCACAACCTTAAAAGTGGAATTATAGTGCAGCTTCATAGGGTGAGGAGCCTAATGCATGCCATGAGATAGCAAAATCACTTGGCTCAGATCCAGAAAACTGGACAGCTGGCTATATGCTTCCAATGTGTTTGGAGCTTGTCTAACTTCAAAATTCAGATACTCTGGAAAACCTAAACCATTCAAAAGGAGCAAGGGTAGCAAATCCCACCATGTACATGTAAGACATTTGTGACATATAAGAATTGTATGTAGTGTGCTGGCTGTATGTATAAAGCATGACTCACAAAGTTCAAGGTTACTATGTGTTGTTTCCAGTCTTGAGTAGTCTCTCAGCCTTTTCTGTATCTACAAAATGGAAATGACATGGAACATCTGAATGGAAACCCTTATCAAGGTTTGCTGCTCCTTGACAACTCTTGTATTTTGGATTTTATCTCAAATGTATTGTAATCCACCTCAATAATTTTGCTTAGTAGGTGGGGTATACATACTTTAATGGTATGAATTAATTAATAAATTCTCTTTGTTGTTGTTGTTGTGTGTGCTTTCAAGTGGCTTCCAACTTCTGGTAACCCTAAGGCAAGCCTATCACAGGGTTTTCTTGGCAAGATTTGTTTTATGCCTTTGCCTCCCTCTGAGGCAGAGAGAGTGTGACTTGCCTAAAGTTATCCAGAGGGTAAAGGTTGTAATAAGTGAAAGGTTTTGAACATTTTTTAAAAAAATCCTGAGTGCTATGTGCTATTATTAATAAAGCTGGAATAAGATGCTTCATAGTTTGGTGGCAATTTTGAATGAGGGGCAGATAAGTGTGCTTCAAGAGAGCAACTTGCATCCTAATTGTAACTTGAAGTAGAATGCTAGAAAGGGGCCTGGAAGTTATTGTATATGGGTAACATGTTGTGGTGTTGTAGTGGGTTCAGTGTTGGACGAGGAAGTCCTTTTTTGCTGGCTAGCAATAATTAGATTGCAATCCAGTTTATTTTGGTACAGTTTTTGACCTTTATTTGAAACAGTTTTCTCAACTTGATTTTTTTTCTTGCTTATAGCATATTTCTTTACATGCCCAATTATTCTATCATTAAGTTCCATTGGATTGGAATTCAGAAATCAATGGATTTATGCTAAGTATTATTAAATCTGGATTCCAGTCTCAGGAAATTATAATCTAGCAGGTATGAAGACTGCAGCCTTAATGATATAATTGCCACATGGTGCATTTAAAGAAATGAGCATTAATGATGAGATAAATCAGATGTCAATATGAGGTAATTCAGAAGGCATCTCCTTTTTGGCATGGATCCTAGAAAACTTTAATTAACAATACCTATCAATGCCATTATATGAGGGTATGCTGGTCTCCACAAAGTCTCCAAAAGATCCAGACCTTCAGACAATCAGGGAGAAGAGGCTAGAGAAGTTTACGTATAATGACACTCACATCTTGCTAAAACAGAATAGGAAGGTTTGTTGTTGTTTTTAAAGAAAATGTTAGCAAGAAGGCCAATTTTATTTGATTGATTTGGCAATGAAAGAACTATCCAGATTATAACTGATATAAAATTTGGTGGCTTAATACTGCAGACATTATTTTCCTGGGGCTATGCCAGCAGTGCTCTGCTGGTTATTGCATTTAATACAATGCAATTAATTATTTCATGCAGTGTGTAAGTAAGCAGCAATCTAGCTAAAGTACAGGAAAGAATTAACCACTTTCCTCTTGATCTAGATGAATCCTGTTCACTTAAAGAAAAAAACGAAAGAAAATTGTATGCACATTATTTCCCACCCATAATCATAATCAAGGCCGCAGTCCATACATATGAGTGACCAGGAGAGCTGTTGGCAGTTCAATAAAGTTCTCAGTTTGGGCAATTGATCCAAATCTTTATAAAAGGAAAATCAAAGAGGCAATGTGAACTGAATGTTTGAAGCTAGATATTACAAATAATGTTAAGGAGGAGTGAGAAGAAGCAAGATTGCTCATTAATGGAATGTAAAAGGACAGGTGCTCCAAACTGTCCCTCCTGTGTCCCCCCCCCCCTGCTATTTTCCCACCTGTGTGTCTGAATCTGGCATTTCATGCCAAAACATTAATGCTTAGATGACTTTCATCTTATCTTATTAAATTATTATGTGCTTCTGTCGGTCACAGATTTTATTGTTGTCCTGAAGACTGCAGAGATGCAGTGTATCACCAGCATATCGATGTCCCATTGAGTTGTATCTATTTGCTTTAAGTATGATTACAGATATACCTCAGTTAATGAAGCAGATGTGTTATTCCTGAGTGTTACTTCTTTCACAGAACATTTGGTACCAAAGGCAAAAATAACATGGGAAGAATAAGAGGTCTGTTCCCAAACCACTAAAAACAAGAGCAGTTCAATCTGTTTTGGCAAGGTTTTTATTCATAGAATCACAGAGTTGGAAGAGATCACCATGGCCCTCCAGTCCAGCTCCCTGCCATGCAGGAATACACAGTCTAAGCACTCAAGACAGATGGTCATCCAGCCTCTGTTTAAAAACCTCCAAAGATGATTCCATCACACTCTAGGCAGAATATTCTACTGTCAAATAGTTCTTACCATCAGAAGATTCTTCTTAATGTTTAGGTGGAATTTCTTTTCCTTAGTTTGAATCCATTACCTCATTTCTTAGTCTCTGGAGCAGCAGAAAACAAGGTTGTTCCATGACATCCCTTCAGATATTTAAATATGGCTGTCCTATCATCTCTTAACCTTCTCTTCCCTAGGCTATACATACTCAGCTCCCCAAGCCTCTCCTCATAGACCTTCACTATTTTGGTCATCCTCCTTTGGATGCAGTTTCAAATCTAACAACATGTGAAATAAAGCAACATGTGAAATAAAATAAGACTATATATTAAACGGGAATTTCTGCCCATAGTGTTTATGTGAATATTTTTGTTTGTCTGTTTGTTTAGGTGATTTATATATCATTGTTTTTAACATATAAAACATTCTGTTTTTCAACAAGTTCAAGTAATCCTAGCATAAGTAAATAAAAAGATTTTCAACTTTCAAAAGACCACTCGAGAGCCACCATGATGTAGCAGTTTAAACATTGGACTATGAGTCTGGAGATCAGGGTTCGAATTCCTGTTTGGCCATGGATAGGGTTGCCATAGCGCCGGACCTCCAAACCGGGAAAAATGTAGGATAGAATTTTCAAATGTAGGACACACAAAAATGTGTCCTACATTTGAAAATTCTGTCCTACATTTCCCTCAGGATCGCGGCGGGGAGTGGAGGACAAGCAGCGAGGGAAAGCCTCCACTTAAGGAGGCTTTCCCTCCCCGCCTGGGCCCCGGGCCTCGCCGCGATCGGAGGCTAGGATCGGGGCCTCGCCTTGTTCCTGGCCCCCGCAGGGACCAGGAAGGAGGCGGGGAGCCCGGCGGCGATCGCCAGGGCCTCGCCTCTTTCCTGGCCCCCGCGGAGGCCAGGAAGGAGGGAGGAGGCTGCAGGGAGGCGGGGAGGTTGGCGCGGCTGCGCCCAAGAGGCGCCGCCTCCCTGCAGCCTCCTCCGCCCCAGGCCTCGCTGCCCTCCTTTTCCTCCGCATGGCCATGCGTGGTGGAGGAGGAGGAGGCCAGCGAGGCCCCAGGGTTGCCTTGCAACCCCGCTGCAACTGGGCTTTTCCCGGTTTTTGGCGGCACCCGTGCCGTGTCTGGGCAGGTGCCGCCAAAACCGGGAAAAACCCGGTTGCAACCGGGTTATGTCATCCCTAGCCATGGAAACCCCTGGGTGACCTTGAGCCCTCACAAACTTCGCTCAGAAGCAGGCAAGGGAAAACCTCCAGTGAACACATCTTGCCAAGAAAACCCTGTGATATGGTGACCTTAGGAACACCATAAGTTGGAAACAACTTAAAGGCACACAATAACAACAACAACAACAACAACAACAACAACAAAGAAGCCTACTTAAAAGCTTATTCCAAATTGCATCCAGTGATGATTTGCATTTTTGTTGGCCAAACATATAGGTCTGTGTTTTTAAAAACATGCTGGGGGGAGTTGGTCAGTTAGGCCTATCTGCTTTCCTATTTTCTCTCTGTTTTGCTGTACACTTAGTAGGGATTTTGGAAGCAGCTGCTATTTACCTTATCTGTTAAAAGGATGCACATACAACTGCAGTAAGATTGGCTACATCAGAATTCCACTCCTTCCCAGTTCAAGTTTTATTTCATTGTTTCCTACAGATGTTCTGCTGCAACTGAACACCAGAAGTGTATATTTCTCCAGTCATCTTTTACCATTTTCCCAATGCTGGTGCTGCTAGAAAGCCTTCCAGTTAGATAGAGGAAAGGGCAGAAAGGAGGCATGGACAGTTATAAAAAGACTTTAAAAAAAGGAGCTTTTTTGTCAGAATCTTGTTAACTGAGATGCTTATAATTCAGGATCCAGCATGTAGTTTTGTTTGAAAGCAGCTATGATCCTAGTTGATCACATGCCATATTAAACAGGAGTTTTTGCCCATAGTGATTATGTGAATATTTCTGTTTGTCTTTTTGGTTAGGTGATTTATATATTAGTCTCTATATTACATTCTGTTTGTTCACATATATAACGCTTCTTTAAAAAACACCACTGATTACTTAAAGGACCATAGTCATTTGTCTCCAGAAAAACCCAACAGGAAACATCTCCAGTCTTTCAAATAGATTCATTGTACTTGAAAGTAAAATATCACTTTCTCTTGCAATTTACTCTTATTTTAAACAGCAGCTTAGCATAGATTCCACATGACATAAACCTTGTGTCTGCTTAAGAAATAGCTCCTTTGTTTATACCACTTCATTTCATTGTAGTGCCTTTCCTATCACAGCTATTCCTTCACATTTTTTATTGTTGCTTACTCCTATTCCCTCACCAGCCTATTAGCCAGCCACCCCTAGTTTCATTAACTTTCCATTTAAATGTGCTATCAGTTTTCCTTGAATACATAACCTTCCATTGTGTAATACTGAATTCCAGTGCATTTGCCTATTTCCCCAGTGTATCCAAATCCTTCCACAGTCTGGAGCATTCCTGAAATTTATCAACCATCCCCATTTTATTATGATGTCATTGGTGTGTCTGGACCAGCAATTCAGTTTATACTTTTTAAATAAGGCAAGTCTCAGCTTTGATCCTGGAGGGACCTAATCTGTCTGCTCCAAAAGTAGTTATGTTTCCACGACCACCAATAACCTGGTGCTGTTTCACTGTCTCTTAGCTGCTTTGCTAAGCCCATCTTACGGCAAGTTTGCATAATGGGTGACCTTCCTAAATGAATGAGTACAGTGGCCATATTCACTGGCCTGCCAGGTACTTTGCAGTACCTTCTGTTTTAAATAGTCTCAGATACTCAGCAGAACTCTGTGACCAGGTTACTTGTGTGCTGCCTGCTTAATTTACTGTGTAGTTTCTCAATGCTGATCATCAGCGTTAAGATGTCTAGTCCCCCATTTTATGGTCCTTTATCATTAAACTGAACTACTGACAGCCCATCAATAGAGGGCCATAGTAGACATTGCCACCTGCTTGAGATTACTAGTCCCAGGGCTCCCCCAAAAAGATGACAACTATAACCCAAACAATAAAGTTCTGTAATTAACACACACACACACACACACACACTTATACGCAGAAAATAAAGTAAAAGTCTGTTCTAGAATAGTGAAGGGGAGATGAGGAGACACTGACACCACATGACTGCACAATCCCACTACTGCCATGGAAGTATTTTACCACACCTGAGGACTAGCACTACACCAGTGCTATTGGGAGCTTATTGATGAGTTTTTCCATCAATATATGCTTCCAGGACAAGGCATCAATGAGTGGGAAATGGCACTGTGAGACCGGTCTTGCCAAAGGTGCTAGTAGTTTCCAGGCAAGTTACAAAATGCTGGTTATTAACCTTAAAGCCCTACATGGTTTGGGTCCAGGTTACCTACAGGATCACTTCTTCCCATATAATTTACCTCATACATCAAATCCTCTGGCAGACATTCATTCCAGTCAGCCAGGATTAAGATGGCACTTGTCAGCCAGAGGACTTTTCTTTCAGCTGCCCCTAGACCGTAGAATGACCTGCTGGAAGAGATCTGACAGCTGAATACACTGAATTTAAAATAGCATTGAAAACCAGTCAGATGATTTTAAATTGGGAATTTTAAATGTGGATTGTATATCTAAGACCTGAAACAGACGGGCCAAAAAGTGTGGCTTCTGGCCACTTCGGGAGCATGGTGTGCAAACAACACATGCCTCTGATGTGGCTGGAAACTGCTCTGAGGCCTCCTAAGGCAGGCTGAAGCCACCGGCAAAAGGAACGGCAAAAAACCCCTGAACACCTGAACTGCTTGTATGTTGTTGTTGTTGTTTTTTTTTTTTTTTTTTAATAGCCAAAAATGCCTCCTCCACCCTCCAGGTGTATGTAGCTGGGTCCACCTTTCTGCAGCCCTGAGATGGACCCAGGAGCAGAATTTAGAAAAGCACGAAAGCTTTCTGACAGAGATGGCAAAATAAATTACAAATCCCAGAATTCCATAGCTTTGAGCCATGGCAGTTAATGTGATGTCAAACTGTTTTATTTCTGCAGTGCAGATTAGACCTTTGTCAAACCTAGACCTCCTATTATTCAGAATGAGACAACTGCCTCAAACAGCTGGCTTTGGTTGTCATAACATGGCAGCAAATTGCCCATTATTTAATGTACAGTATTATTATTGATTTTTTAAATAAAACTGACAGTGCCTGTGAGGTGTTTGTGAGATTTTCTGCTTCAGCAGAAAAAGAAAACACAAACAAACTTGGGTATCCTTGACTACTATTATGTATCTTGACTTAGGTGGGGTGGGGATGACTGGCCCAGTTTTGCCTCAGGCAGCAAAATGTCCATAACAATTCCTGTATATGACAATTTTTTAAAAAGAAAAAAAACTTTTACTGAATCTTAACACTATAGCGAGTAATAAAATTATAAGCAAATCAAGTCAACTCATCAAATATCAAATGTAATCCTCTATAATTACAAGGGTTTCCAGTGCATTATCACTATCAACTTTCATCTGTCAGAATTCATTGAGGGTTGTTTATAAATGTGGGCAATGGCCATTTGGAAACTCTGCTGTGAAGGTTCCAAACTGATCATCTAGCAACACAGCTGCCCTTGTCCTTCAGTCGGAGCTACACATCTCATTGACACAGGAAGGGACTTTGATCTATCTGCTTATTCTGCTTCCCAATCCACAGGGAATCCCTTGCTCTCTTCCACTTGTGCTTTGGCCTTTGGCCCATGGTAGGTGAACATGTTTGTGTAGATTCTTGGGAAGGTGGACTATTCATGAAGCATCAGAAATGATGAAAGAGCACTTAATATTCAAAAACTGGGAGCTTAAAATCAGTCTCTGTAAAATGCTCAAGGGAAGATGCTTCTGTTTCATGAATGATGACCATGTCTACTGTGATCTCTAGTCACATCTTGCTAAATAAACACCTCCCATTGTCCATCACTCAAAACTGTCAGTATCCTGAAGTTGACAAAAGGCAGCACCATAAAAATTTCAAGCAAACCATTTGCTAGGAGGAAATCAAAGACAGGACAGAAGCCTTTTGTATCTTCAGGACATCATTTCACACTTCCAGTCTCCACTCTTTCCATGAAGGGAGGTGTAAGGCCTTAAAGGGATTGGCCTCTAATTTGGAGCCTACCACTCATCTTACCAAGATCTAATGGCATTTGGTTCAGGCCCATGGAAAATACTGGGATTGGGATTCGTTGCAAGCACATAGCCTTCAGTACCACTGGACTGATGTAGCTGGCTGGGCTCTTGTCATCTGCATCAAAGCCAGACATCTCGGCTCCTGCCCAGGGTTATGATGTCTATGTTGTTTAGGAAGGGGAAGGAAAAGGGGAAGAGGAAGAGGGGATAGCAGCTTCACTAGGCTGCTTCCTCCATTGTCTTCACTAGTAGCCATTTCCCCAGACTGCAGCAGAGGGAGATGTAATGAGAAACAGGGACACTCCATCAGTCCTGCTGAAAAACTAGTTACACTTTCCCCCGCTCTTTCCTTCCCATCACATTTTACCTCATGCCTTTTTTAGATTGTGAGTAGGGACTGACTTTTATTGATTATACAGTATAGGTTGTTGCAGGGTTTCTTTCTTTCTTTCTTTCTTTCTTTCTTTTTTCTTTTCTTTTTTTGGCTGAAGAATGTGATAACAACACTTAATAATAAATAGAAATAGTAGTAATGGTAGCAGCAGCAGTAGTAAGATTTAGGCCTGTGCTTCTCAGGCTGATGTGGGGAACCTCATACCTTCCAACTGTCCCAATGTGACAGGGATAGTCCTGACTAATTGTCTTTCATCTCACTTTTTAGTTGCTTTTAAAATATCCCAGTTTCTCTCACCTGTCCCCCCCTTTGTCCCACTGACTTACCTGAATTGATGCAAACTGTATTTAAATGCAAAAATAATTTGCACGCTGCCCTTCCCCAGTAGACTCAGGCAAAAGCAAGCTGTCACAGCCTATCTTAGATTGTGTGTTCTTCCTCATTAATAACTTTTGCCTTCTTGACCACACTCTGATGTTGCTTGGCCACATATGTTCTAGTCTTAATCTGTGAAAATATTATTGCTATTATTTTTATTTATGTCCTGCTCTGTTCCCAGAAATGGGACCCAGAGGGGCTCACAACATTAAAAGAACAATACAATTGAAAACATAGAAAAGTGATACAATAAAACAGAATTAAATTGTTACAGTATTAAAATATATATTTTATGGTGTTATCTATTTCATAAAATAGATATTTTATGAAATGGTGGAGACCATGGGATTAGCAATTATTACTTTCTAATGTGCCATGGACCAGCACTATATTAGTGTCCACTGAATATAATTGTTTCTTTTTGCCCCTGGAAACCCCCTACAGACTAGCAGCTGATGGCTTGGGGACTAGCACTAGTTCAAGGGCCCCCATTTTGAGTAGCACTGATTTAGTCAATGTTCAAATATCAGGTTCTGATTAAAGCTAAACCTCAATCCCCAAATTTCTCTAATGAAACCAGAACCAAGAGAAAGGCCTCTCCTAGTGATCTTAACACCTAGTCAAACTCATTTGGGAAAATGTAGCCTTTGAAGTAGCCTGGTCTAAAGTTGAATATGGCCTTATAGACCTCACACCATCTTTGCTGGTTTGTACTGTGGAAAGAGATTGGTACCCAGTTAAGCTTCCACAAGGAGGAAGTCATACACTGCCTGTAATAGTCAGAGTCAGTAGTCTAGCTCCAGTATTCTAGATGTGTGAAAATTTCCATAGAGCATATAAGAGTAGTCCAATCAAGATATAGTGAGGCATGTCTCACCTAGCCAGAGAAGACATTGCCAGCAATGGCCATAGCTGGTGCACTATCCTTAAATATGCAAAACCACTCCTGACTATCACCATACTTGGGCATCCACATTCAGAGCTTAATTTAGGAGTATATCCAGGAATATCCGGATAAAGTCACCTCAACCAAGACAGGCTGGATTCCTGTTCTGTGTTCTACCTTTTCACTGGCAAGAAGCACTTCTGTCTCTTTGCTTTGTTCATCTTCCTCCATTCCATTACTAACATCTGGCTGTGATTCAGAACTTCAACAGCTTTCATGGGTTTAGACAAAAAGGAGAAATAAATCTGGATGTCATCGTTGTAACAGCACCAAATTCCCAAACTCCAGCCAGCCTCACTGATTACATGTATATGTCAACATGCTATAAATTAAATAGCACAAAGGCAAGAGAGAACCCCTAGGGACACTTGGGCTGCATACGCACAGCAGAAATAATCCAGTTTGCCACCACTTCAACTGCCATGGCTCAATGCTATTCAATTCTAGGAAGCCTAGTTTTGTGAGACATTTAGCCTTCTCTGTCACAGAGCTCTGGTGCCACAACAAACTACAAGTCCCAGGATTCCATAGGCTGGAGTCATGGCAGTTAAAGCGGTGTCAAACTGGATTATTTCTGCAGTGTGGATGCAGCCTTGATTGTAGAACAAATCACACATCAGTTTTGTGATACAAGCATTTTCTTATTTGTAGGAACTGAAACAAAACTACCAAATTTAATAAAGGGAGAAAGTGGCTGAGAGGTTCTTGTGGTGAAGATGGGGAGGGAGAGGGAGAATGCGTAACTTGGATCTCTGCCTTCCTTGTGCAAATCATCTACAAAACCCTAAATAGAAAAAGTAAATTTCTTTTGGCAACATCTCTCTTTCTCTCTCTCTCTCTCTCTCTCTCTGTGTCTCTTCTCTCCCTCCCTCCTCTGCCTCATTATACAAAGGACTGCAGCCTAAGATAATTGACCTGATAAGATGATACTTAACATGCTTTCAAAAAGTTAAAAACTGGTAGGTCTTTATAAATGCCTACTTTAATTCATGTCTTGGTGTGCAGCTCCCTCTTCTGGGACAGAATTGGTAAAACAGGAAAACCTAAGAAACATTATGAACAGGGAGATGACATGACTGTGGAGTTTATCCCGTGCAGAAACGGGATTTAAAACAAGAAAATCCCACAAAAGCGGGGTCATTTTCACATGACATTGGGGACATTGAGCATTAATCCGGCAATAACCCGCACAAAAAGTGGACAAAAGCAGCTGCTTTTTACTTTCAGGATTCTCCCGAAAGTAAAAAGGAACCGATTTTGTCCATTTTCTGTGCGGGTTATTTTCATGTTAATGCTCAATGCCCCCGATGATTCTGAAAATTATCCCGTTTTTGTGGGATTTTTATGTGATTTAAATCCTGTTTCTGCACAAGATTTAGGCACTTAGAATCTTGTCTGATAAACTCCTGTGAGTGAACAATTCACTACTACTAGTCACTTCATACACCTGAGAGTGGAGCAGGAAACCACCTGCTTAAAACCTTTATGTTTGGAAATCTCATGGCTGTTCTGTTACATCTTTTTGCCAAGAATCTACTGCACAATTTCCAAACAGTGCTGGCCCTACCATCAGGCAGAGGAGGCAATTACTTCAGGCAGAGGCAGGTGTCCTGTCACTAAGCAGCGGAACAGACTGCCTTGGAAAGTAGTGGACTCTTCATTTTCAGAGGTCTTTAAATGGAGGTTGGGACCACTCTAGATGTGTATTCCTGCATGGAAGGGGGCCCCTCCCAACCTTTATGATTGCGTGATTCAACCAGGCAGCAAACTGTTTACTGTACTTATTAAAAGACACAGCTGTGTTAGTCTGTAGAATCAGAATGTTGAGAGATCTTGTAGCACATTTGAGACTAACTGAAAGGAAGAAATTGGCAGCATGAACTTTTGTAGACTTCAGTCTACTTCCTCAGATGCATATGGTGTTTATTAATTAGTTTATTATTATTCTTTTTCCTGCCAAAAGGAATGGGAGGGATTCATTGGCATTCCTGCCTCAGGTACTAAACATATTCGGCTGGCTTTTGGTACAGTGCACCTTGACAGATGAAAGGAAACACCATGTTCTTCTGCTTAGAGGCAACAAATATATTTTTGGCTAATCTTCATTTATAAGCCACATGTACCTGCATCACAAAAAGAAAATTTTACACATGTTCCGCCTTTTATTAAAGCTCCCATTTTTTTTCTGCTTGTGTCACAGCTATTCAAGCTAAATGAAACAAAGCTTACACTCTATTTACCTCTAATTTACCGCTGAGGGAGAGAGCAGGCCGGCCCAGCGTCATCAAGGGCTGGCCTGAAGACACAGTGTATCTTAAATGTAGATTTTTCTTGTACTGTTATTTAATTTTCTTGTACACCGCTATGATCTATTTGGAATAGCGGTTTATAAATAAAACATATTATTATTATTAATTTATCAGTTAAGTTTGTGTGATGTTTCCAGATGTCAGTGTTAGATCCTGGCTGATGATATTATTTACATTGAAGAGAACACTTTCCCCTTAACTTGTGGAGAGCTGTGGGAGGATTTTCATGTATGAACTGTCTTTCTGTTCTCACCTGCTCTCCAAGAAGTGGTTCTTCTTTATCCCTTCTCTTGTATTTTCCTTGCTACTCACCTCTGAGTAGCCTGGAAACCTAGTTCCAAATCACTTGCAGCCTAAAGTACAGTCCAAAACACACTGCAGAAATAATCCAGTTTGAGAGCACTTTAACTGCCCTGGCTCAGTCGTGCTAGGGAATTCTAGGAATTATAGTAAATGTGAAACATTTAGCTTTCTCTGTCAGAGAGCCCTGGTGCCACAATAAACCACAATTCCCAGGATTCCATAGCACTGAACCTGGGCAGTTAATGCGGTCTCAAATTGGATTATTTCTGCAGGGTGTTTGGGTGTTTGTTAATCTTTACTATAATAGCTGAAAAACAGGTAAAAGCAAAATCTTTAATTGGGTAATATCTAACATTGAAAAAAGGATGCAGACCTATTTCTTGTGCCTCATGCTTTCACACAATTAGTTGTCTCTTCTGTTCTAGATAGAGCAAAGATGGTTGCTGCTGTTGTCTGCTGTCAGGTTGTTTCTGACTTATAATGACCCTAAGGAGAAACTATCACAGGGGTTTCTTGGCAAGTTTTGTTTAGAGGAAGGTTGCCATTGCCTTCCCATGAGGCTGAGGACATATGATTTGCCCAAGGTCACCCTGTAGGTTTCATAGCTGAGATGGGAATTGAAGCCTGGTCTCCAGAATCAAAATCTAACATCATACTACTTCACCATGATGTCTAATGCAAAAATAATAATAATTGAAAGTTCAAATAGATGGGTGGATTTAAATAGTTGGCTTTAACAATAACACAAAGCTGAACTTCAACAATATTTTTCATTTCATTTTTGCTTGGGAAAAATTCTGTATAACTGGAAAAAAAATGCACACTTGCCTCCAGCACAGAGAACTTTATACAGATAAATCTGTTATACAGTTATCCAGATGTATTATTGGCAAGTGCATTGTGTACTTTCTTCAGGTTATACTAGTGAAGTGGTCTATGCCAAATGGTCTAGCTTAGGCAATAGAGCACTGAAGAACAATGATGGGGAAAGGGACTGACAGAGACAATGCAAGTATGCAAGTTTCAAGCATATTTATGAACTAACAAAACAACTGCCAGTGGACTAATAGGGATAAGTTTTGAGGCGCAGACAGTTCCCCAGCCACTTGGCAGACAGCCTGCCAGCTTTGACCTAGGCAGTCATTTAATGAGCAGTATTACCAATCACCCTTGAAGGAAATCCCCTGAAAATCCGTGAAATGCCCCCAAATTCCCCGAGGCATCTGAGTCAGGGGCCGGACATCTGGGTCAAGCACAGGTCTTCTGGGTCAAGGGACTGCAAAGCATAATGGGAAGGCAAAAGGGGATGGGGACTTCCAGGTCAACCATTTTTGGGGCGAGAAAGGCACTTTCGGCCATTTTGGGGGGGCGAGAAGTGAAATCATTCCCTATACAGTAAATGGAAAGGCATTTAATTCCCCAACCGAAAGGTTTAATTCTCTGGAAATTCCCCATAAATTTTTAATACCTGAAAATTCCCTGGAAAGGCTTTTTATTACTCGGAAATCAGGGCATTCCCTGGAAATTGACAACACCATTAATGAGAGAGAAGCAGCTGGAGTTTTGTTTGCTTGTTTCTGAATGCCCAAACATGTTCTGCAGAGGTATATTCTTCCTGTTGGTCCATGATGGTGGAACAAATCCATAGCAAGTTTACATGAGCTTGCTGGGCCAGTTCAGGAAAGAATTGGAGATGACCTCCATGAATCATGTAGATCCATGAGGGTCTAAAACTTCTCTATATTTGTCCTCAATGGGGCACATGGGGACAAGCAACATCAGAGTGCAGTTATGATGGCAAAAGTTACAGTCTAGGAGAGGCTGCAGAAGTTTGCTTTTGCTTGACCTGATTGGAAAAAGGTAGGATTCAGCCCCATCCTCTCCTCTCTTCCATACTGAGTTGAGTGCAAACAATTTTTGTACAGTGATCCCTCCACATTCTCTGGGGTTAGGAGTGAAGGACCTCTGCAAATGTGGAAAAACTGCAAATAAAAAAACCCATTATTCTTTTTACCTGAGAGAACACCTCTTTAGGAATGTCTAGGCCCTCCAGTACACCTCTGTGGTCAATATCTGCCAGAAGTTCATCATAGAATCATGCTGGAGGACCTAAAAATGCCTAGAGAAGTGTTTTCTCTAGAAAAGTCTAGGTTCTCCAGCACAACTCTATGGTCAACTTTTGACAGAGTTGAGAGAACATATTAATCAAAACTGCAAATAATCAAATCCACAAAAGTCAAAGCTGCAAATGTGGCAGGCTGGCTATACTCTGAACTCAGTTTGAAGCAATTGAAGTAAGCTGAAGACAAAGGGAGAAAATGGGAGGAGGGAGATGAAACTGGGACAAAAACAGTTAAAAATGGAGTGACGGAGGATTAATCAGGATCTGTTAAACTGGGACAATTGGAGGATGCTTATTCAGGGGTCACATGGTACTTTGTTGGATTTCAGGATAGCGTGCAGGGCCTCCAACCATCGGTTGCAGTAGAAAGGGTTAGTTTATTTACAGGCACTACATTATCCTACTGCTCATCTGCTTGGGCCACAACATTGGTGCTGGAGGCAGTGTTGGAAAGGTTTTCCTTGTCAGGAAAGTGTTAGGACTACTGAGAGAAGGAAGGCTCAGGAGACAACACAAATGATTCAAATCCTGTTGCTATAGAGTCTGTAGCATGAGGGATGACTGAAGCTGTAGCTCAACTCCAACTAGAGGGCACCAAGTTGGAGAAGGTATGTGTGGGTGCATATGCACATTTCTCACTTCCCCTTCTTTTTCTCTGGCTGGCACCAGGGACTTGCATTGTCAGGCATTTGCTGCATCTCAGCCTCTGCAGGCGTCTACTGTCTACTGTGACTGCTACACCCTAACCCTGTTCCCAACTTGCTGTTATTGTCTTTTCATCTCTAGTAATTTGCCACTGCTCCGTGCCCTTAATCTACTGCCTGAGGCAACAACTTTACTATGCCTTGTTCAAATGCCAGCAATTCATTCCAGTGAACCAGTCAACAACTTTAGTTGTCAGTCACAAAATGCATAGGAATCAGAAGGACAGGAAACAAAAGATACATAGGGACTGGTTCTTTTGTTTCTCTTTTTTCTGATTAATATTTTGATGGACGCTTATGAGTTTGTCCTACTTCCCAAATCTTTCTAAATATGAAGTTATCCAATGTTTATTGGACCAAAGCATTGCTGGGAATAGTTTGCTGCTCACCACCATCTGTTGCTCACTCACTCTTGCCACATGATGTCCTGGTGACTGATTTTCTTGTGGAAATAGCTCTTTGTTCCTCCATTTCAGGGTGAGACTTTGCTTGAGTCAAGCCATATACAAGATCAGCAGGCTACAATGCGAAGGAGAAAACAACCAGCCAGGTGACTCATGGACCACAAATGCAAGGAAAAGAGGAAGAAGGTGCTTCTGGTGAGTCAAGGAACATGACTATCTCCCCTTCCCCATAAAGATCTATGGACATACACCCATTCCATCTGGTGTACTTGGTTCTTCAAGACTGCTCAGATGGTTCTTTTGCTATTTTAAAATGGAAGTGACTCTAAGAGGATGACAAATTAGGAAGAAGTGCCCAGGGTAGGACTGGAGAACACGTGGCCCCCTAGAATGATGAACTAGGATTTCACCTTCTGTTATCCCTCATCTGTATTATGCTGAGTAGGGCTGATGGCAATTGCAATCCAACAACACTGTATTGGTTCCATCCTACAGAATCTTTAAGCCCGTTACACATGGGCTTAAAAGTACGCGCAGAGCGCGTACTAGGGTTAAGACGGGGCAGTGCTTCTGCACCACCCTAACCCTAGTGCGCGCTGTGCGCGCACAAAATGGCAGCGGCCGTTCCACACGGCCGCCGTCATCAATACGTCACGGCCGCGCTGCCTCCAAACGAGGCAGCGCAGTTGTGACGTATTGGGGTCGCAGCAGGGCGCCTAGGGCGCCCTTTCTGCAACCCCGGAAGGAGGCTCCGTTTCGGAGGCTCCTTCCTGGTTTGGTCCACTGGGTGCAGCCTTCAGATGGCTGTGCCCAGTGGACCAAGGAGAAAGGGGCCAAACGGCCCCTTTCTCCTCTCCCCACCGCCCGCGGGTGTCCTTGGGGCTTGAAGCCCCAAGGACACCCCTCCAGGCTGCAGAGAAGGGGCCTTTTGCCGCTTCCCCGCAGCCCGGAAAGCGGCGGATCGGGGCTTCAGCGGCTGCCACTCTGGCCACTGAGGCCCCGATCTGGCGGGGAAAGGTGCGCCTACAGGCTGCCCCAAAGGGGCGGTCTGTAATGCGCCTTAAGATTCTTATATTGGTAAGGTACTTAGAAGCTTTCTGTTCCTTGTAAAAACTACAAATTAAAGGCATCTGAAGGATGGAGCCATAGCAGGTAAAGTGGGATTAAACAGCTATAACTGCACCACAGACACACTCTAGATCTGACTCCTTCTTGTGTGAGGCTTAAGGTCCCTTTGCAGGAAGAGTGCACTGAGT
Organism: Sceloporus undulatus; assembly: GCF_019175285.1. Taxonomy (NCBI): domain Eukaryota; kingdom Metazoa; phylum Chordata; class Lepidosauria; order Squamata; family Phrynosomatidae; genus Sceloporus; species Sceloporus undulatus. Next base: position 178,492,203 of record NC_056525.1, read on the forward strand.
TCCGCAGAAAGTCTGTATCTTGTCATGGCTAGAGATGCTTGTAGGCACTCGAAACAGGCAAAACGTGTTAATAAGAATCAAACTGGGCAGCTTTATCTTCAGCTGGAGGGAACAAACACTCATAAAATGAAAACTCAGGATTCCTGGGGGATGTGAAGTGATGTTACTGAGGAAGTCAATATATTCTTTCTATGCAGGCATCTTAAGCTGGTCAGGAAATTCTAGGAATTGTAATAATAATTTTTTTTTTATTTATATACCGCTATTCCAGAGATCATAGCGGTGAACAGCAAGTAAGCTAATTTGCAAGTAAGCTAATTAGCCCCCAACAGTCTGGGTACTCATTTTAGCGACCTCGGAAGGATGCAAGCCTGAGTCAAGCTGGTCTTGAACTCGCAACCTTGTGGTCTTGAGTAAATGGCTGCAGTACAGGCATTTAACCACTGCGCCACCAGTAGTTTTTTTTAAAAAAAATGTGTTAGTGTTTTTTGATTATGTCTGTGGCTCTGTGTACACATAGGAGAGTAAAAACCAATGTGAGGCCTGCAATCGTCTTGCCTGGACCTAATTTTGTGTGTGTATATGTATCTTCAAGTCATCTGTAGTCGTATGGTGACCCCATTAATTTCATAGGATTTTCTTGGCGAAAGAATCCTCAGAGGTGATTTTGCCAGTCCCTTTCTCTATAGCCTGCAACACCTGGTAATTGTTGGCGGTCTCTTATCCAAGTACTAACTAGGGCTGGCACTGCTTAGCTTCTAAGATTGGGTGGGATCTAGAGCCTTAGGGTATTTAGACGCTTATGGACTTAATTATATTGTTAATAAATAGTCCCATACATCTGTCATATTTAACTTCTAGGTGCTTTTCAATACATCTTATTCCTCCTCCTCCTCCTAGTCTAAAACTTGCCTTTCTTTCCTTTGAAGTACTCAACAGCTTATTGTGCTCATGTGTCTTGATGGCAGAATGAGTTAGCTTTGTGTCAAGAAGAGGGACGTTTGTGCTACTGAGTAGTAGTTCAGTGACCATGGTTTGTCCGTGGCTACCTCTGAAGTATAACTTCTTTCCAAGCTGTCCTGCCATTTCGACATAATTGCTTTTGGACAGATGGCAGGTGAGCAGGGTGCTTATGTTACAGTGTGCTGCTTCTTCCAACTCCTTGACCAAAGAGAAAGAAAGAAAGAAAGAAAGAAAGAAAGAGAAATGAAAAGGCATGAATGGAAAAGAAGGAAAAAAGATGCTCTCTAAGACAAGTACCTCTCTCCCCTCCCTCTCAGCTACAAAATTCCAGCAACTGAATTAACTTCCCTGTAAACAAACCAGTGAAACTACTATTTCCAAAGTATGAAGGTGATATCACTTGGTTTCCAGATTATTTCACAAGGGAAACTGGTAGATCATCTATCTTTCTCCAATATAGAGATGGGCGGCTTGTGGCTCTGCACTGCATCTGTATCTGGACTGCAACTCCCATCAGTTCTAGACAAAGCCGTCAATGCTGAGAGATGATTAGCAGTTGCAGTCTTAACATACAAGGGGCTAGAGGTTGTCCACATGTGCTCTAAGGTTTTCCTCTGATTGTCTGAGAGCCAAATATTTGAAACTGGCTGGGTGGCCTTCAACCCACACCAAGCTGAACAAATAATTCTGCACACTGTATTGTCCAATGCTGTGCCCCATGGGATTGCTGTTTCTTCTGTTATATGAACTGTGTAACTGGCCGGATGTTTTACTATAAATGTTCTACCAATTGATAAGTTCTGCATCAAATGATATAATACAGTATGTAAATATTGTTGCAGTAAAATAGTTCTCTTGGAAGGACATGCGTTGAAATTGTTTCTTCAAGGGTACAATGCTCTGCGCAAATACATTCTATGTTGTTCTGTGCAGAGCTCAGAAATGTTACATTTTGGACTATGGCTTCAAGAATCCACTAGCCTACATACCCACTGGCCAAGCTGATCATAGAATTCTGGGAGTTGCAGTCCAGAAAAGTAACATTCCTTTGTTCTGGTTCTGTGTGGATGACAATTGTGAATGCAAACTTATGAGTGATTTATTGTGTTGGCAAATAAGTATTCATGGCAGGATATATCAATGCTTTGCCAACACGATGATGGTTCGGGCAAAGGGAGTCACAACGTTGTGATGGCGGGCACTCTATTTACATAACATTATAAAGGACCTGGGTAAAGGTGCTGTGGTCTGCAGTATCTTACACACGATGGATCTGATAATGGTGTTTTATGATGAGGTGGATGTGTTGCCATCATGCAAGTGGAAACCAGTTTGTGTGCTGGTCTAGTTATAGATACCTACAAGCTCTGGTAGTAGTCACACTTTTCCATCTGTTAAATGGGAAGAACAGTAAATTAATTTTTTTTTATTGTAGCCCTCCTTTTGAACCCCCCCCCCACACATACATACTCCACTGGGACCTTTGAAAAGGAAGGCTACAATCAAATGTATACATATGACTGTAAGTAATAATATACAAACAGTCAAGAAGAGCTGATTGCAAATAAGTTCTAAGCTTCAACCTAAAGCATCTTGCCAGCATTGGTTAGTCCTTCACTGTCCCCACTTGCAATTTCAACTGTGAGAACCAGTGCACCCTATATCTTGAGTTGCATTACCTAAAATCAATGAATTTATTGCCAGTACTGTTAGTAACTGTTCTGACATCTAATTGTCTCCAAAATAATTTACTTTGTAAGTAGCTCATTCAATCTGTTGTCCCTTCCCTCCTACCCTTTCCCTTTCATTTTATCTTCAAACTGTCTTTCCCAGTCTGATAAATTTTCCCCCACCAGCCTCCACTCTTCTAATCTTTCTTTCCATCCAGTCTTTGCCCCTCTAATTATTGCTGAAGTCCTCTACTAATCCATTTTCTTTCTCAGGTGCGCTCTTCGTTTATCCTGTTATCTGTTTATATTACTACAGCATATGTCTTGGGAGGGGTTGTCACTGTTTTACATCTGTCTGAAGGAAGTTTTTGCTTCATAACTGTGGGAGATTCCATTTCTCAGTCTATATGAAATGGAGGCCTGAAGCTAGAATTTGTTGTTCTTGATTGTCTTCAAATCAACCCTGACTCATGACATCTCTGGGATTTCTCTCTCCATATATGATCGGAGTCTGTGCTGCAGGATTTTGAGCATAATTTTGCTTACCTGGGAAATTAATGCTACAGTCAAGCAGGACCATAGTCTTTTTCTATGAAGATTTCTTCCTATACTATTTTTCCATAGAATGTAGAAAGTCACTAACTGTGGTCAAAAAAGAGAGAGAAGAAACAATGGAAAACAAAGGAAATGCTTCAAGCAGTAAAGGAAAGAAGAGAAGCTAGACCTATGGCCTCATAAATTTTGGTATTTATGTTTATGACAGCCCCAAGTGCAAATGCCCCCTAAAGCCCACTTTAAAAGCTAGGCAGCTGGACCAAACAAAGGAGTTCTGCTGCTGCAGCTCACTGAGGGATGATGCATCCAGCCCTTTCCCCCCAATGAACCATGATGCCGCAAAAGGAGTGGCAGGGCCCCCTGCTGGGTTCTGTTGTAACTGCTTGTTGCACCATGGCATGCTGATAGGAGGAGGCTGGACATATCATTCAGCAAGTTACAGAACTTCAATTGGTGTGGCTGCCTGGCTTATAAAGTGAGTTTTTAGGGGTCAGATCAAGAGAGAGATCATAACTATCTAGATTACTGCACCAGACTCTTATAGTGCTGCTATTCCACTTTTACTGCTCTGGCTGCCTCCTGTTGCATTCTGGGATTTGCAGTTTAGGTAAACGCATTTAGAATTCTTAGCCAGAGAGCTCTTAGGCCTCACTGAACTACAAACCATAGAATACAGCAGGAGGCAGCAGAGCAGTAAAAGCGGAATAGTAGTGGCATATAAGAGTCTAGTGCGGTGACCTAGTATATCATGGCAACTATGTCTCCCATGCAGTATTGCTGCCAGAGTCTCTTTCTCTAAGAGTTTTAGCTTTCTCAGTTTCCAATCTAGTCCATAGGCACAGGATATTGCTAGTTTTCTCTACAGTGATATATTTAATTTGATGTTACCTTTCCACTTAAAAGGTTCCCCCTCCTCAACACTGCATGATGTTGACATTAAATTTCATTGCATATTATCTGCTGCCTTCTATACTTTTTCTGTACTTTTCAAGTTGGTGTATCTGGACTGTAGCCACAGATTAGAAGAGTGGAGGCTGGTGGGGAAATATTTTATCAGACTGGGAAAGTCAGCTTGAAGATAGACTCAAAGGGAAAGGTGGATGAAAAGAGAGAACAGATAGAATGAGCTATTAACAAAGTAAATTATTTTGGAGACAATTAGTTGTCAGTACAGTTAGTAACAGAGGTAGTGGTATGGTGCCACTCTGAACATGTCTGACCTCATGGGGTTTTGGAAGTAAAGCAGGATCAGGCTTGCTTGGTAACTGGCTGGAAGACCACCAAGAAATAACAGGAGTCTCCAAGTAGGGCTGGGAGGGATCCTGCAACACTGGAGAGCTGGTGGTAGTCATACATGACAATACTGGTCTGGATAAATGGTTGATCTTATTCAGTGTAAGGCAGCTTCCTATTTAAATTCAAGCTGTCCTGTGTTTTGGCTTCCCATTCTACCAATAGTACACATTAAGATGCTCTTTGGTTGAGCAAACTCAAAACATTTTCCTACCTAAAATAAAGCAGCAAATGGACCCCACCTCTAGGTCAAAGTGGATCTTAACCAAGTGCATATTAGTACAGTAGTGTCTAAAGCAGGTGTGAGAATCATGTGGTTCTTTAGATGAACTGAAAAATCCCTCCATTCTTTACCATTGTCAGCAATAGCACTCATTTCAGTAGGTCTTCTCTCAGCAGGAATGATATATAGGATTTCAGGGCCTGACCCCTTTTTATCTAGTCTGCAGACAAGAGGAAGAACTTCAGAGCAAGAGAATCACCTTAAAAGTATTATATGTCTTCATTTCTTATGCATGTTGGCTTTTTTTTTGAATGGCATTATCTGAGCAACTGTGGTGGGATGCTTAAAGTGACATGCTTCACAACATCACCAGGGCCTACCCCTGTGACATCAAAGTACCTGAGACCCAAGTTTTGGACCCGAAAGTTCAGGGCTTGGGATACATCTGATCTGGCAACCTTACAATCTGAGATTTAACCCAATGTTTTTAATCTTGTAGTGAGCTGCCCTAAATCCCTGTTGGGAGCATGATGGGGTATTAAACAACAAAAAAGATACATTTATTATTATTATTATGCTTTTTATATAGTGCTGTAGATTCACTGTATATATGGGCATATATAGTCTAGGATCTGGTAACGGAGCAGGTACTTTGCAGAATCATACAAAGATGTTGGTTGGTATGAGGGCTGTTTATAGAAACGGAAAGGAAATTGTGTGGGTTGCCTAGGTAATGAGTGAAGAACCACTTGAAACTTTCTGAAATTGTAAACCATGTACCTCTCATATACTAAGTCTCATCTCCCCACCAGCGCACGCAGTCTTAAAAGCACTGGAGTGCCTTTTTCCTTTAAACACTTGCATGTATATGTAGATAAGCAGCGGCAGATTTCTGAACATTAGCCTGAACCCTAATTTGGAATAAAAGTAATAGCAGAAGGGAGGGACATGTGACTACAGAAACGCTTCATGAATGTTTTCTGTTCCAGGCATCTGACTGTGCTGAGTCTGCTACAGAATGCACTCATCAAATCTATGGCTTTTCAGCTGATGGACTGGCAAATAGGTCTCTGACTGTAGTTTGGTATCTGAAGGAGATTTTCCCAGGCAATTGGCTGAGCAAAATTCTGCTCATACAATGACAGCTGTGAACCCTGCTGAGGGCATCTGTTGGGTAGTTAATACTGGTTGGGAATCATATAACTCTGACTGTGTTTTGTTTACCAGAGAAATTCCTATGCTTTTCAAGCAGCATTAAAAGATATTGTACCTCCTGTTTGTTTACATATAATGCTGGGACGGTGTCGTCTCTGTTCCGTACTGCTGATTTGCTTCCCTGCAGGGGAGCTAGCACATTGAAAGGCTTCTTTTTTATTATTTTCATTTCAACTGAATAATAATAATGCCAGCCTAGATGGGCAAATATGCTGTTAAGACAAAGTGGGTTGCAGGAGTGGGGCCTGACTCTCTTGGTTTGCTTGCAGCAGTTTTTTTTTGGGGGGGGGGGGGGTGACAGAAAGAACCTTAATAATGGCATTTGAAAAAAGTAAAAGAGAGTCAGAAAATGGTTTCAGAAACAGATTTCGGAATCAAGTGGGAAGCAAATTGTCTTGCAAATACAAAAATAGAGATTCCAGGGAAGATGGAAACTTCTTCAGCTGAAGCTGCCCCATCATGTGCAATGTGATCTTGTCCACACACTGAAAAAGACTGCATGTGCTCTAATTAAAAACATTATTTATCTTGCTCTTGGAATGAAAATATTCAGGATGCTCAATTGTGTGCACACCTCTACATTCCAGTGGAATTAAGTGAAGAGCATCCTTGGTTAACTGGTTCAGTGTTGGCTTGGTATGAATTGGTACATTTAATTACTGTATTGGTTTCAGAATTGTTCACATCTGATGGGGTGGTCAAGCCACTGAAATCCACAAACACCTAGACAACAAAGGGTCACACAATATATATATATATCCCCACTCACTTCCATGTCATCATTCTCTGAAGATGCCAGCCACAGATGCTAGTGAAATGTCAGGAATAAACTCTTCCAGAACATGGCCACATAGCCTGAAAAATGCACATAAAACTACTGATCAGGTGGTTTTTAAAACATTTAACCCAATTATCTTTTGCTATTAGAAATATAAACCAAACTTGCTACATACAGTAAAGATTATATCCCTTTGTCGTTAAAGGTTGCATAAGATATCCATAGTTAATGTGCAAGAAAACCTCCTGAATTCCTCTAGACTAGAGCCCTGCAAAGCCACTGGAATCCTGTCATTCATCAAACATGCAATTGTAATACAAAGTACATTGAAGACAGTGGCTTGAATCAATGGAGTGACATTTTGGCATTTTAAAATTGAAATAGATTCACTCAGATGTATTTCATATCTTTAGGGCAGATTTTTGTTATTGGAACGTGAAAGAAAATGGTGTCATAGCCACATTTGGTTTTGCAGTCAGCATTTAGATTACACAGATCTTCCACATTATTTTTGCCTTCTGGCTCTTGTTTCTAATTCAAAATACTGAAAGCATTCTGGAACATATCTGGCAAGCAACCAAATGAATGAAAAGAAAGGATGACTGATTAAGACAGTGAAGGTTGGGCAAAATGGGAAGCATGAGATTACTTGGTTATTTAGCAGGCCTTCTGAATAGCTGACTGACACGACATGTCTCTGTTTGCTTATTTCCATCATTTCACCTGAGAATCCATGGACAGAGATCATGCCTATGGCCTCCTGTATAGTATAGTATATTAGCCTATAACCTGGTCATCTGGAGCCCATTCCATAGTGGGTTATACAGCTGAGAGGCCTGGGTTCCACATATAAGTATGAAAGGGAAAAGAGGATGAGAATACCATGAGTTAGCCCTGTGGAAACAACGTTGTTATTAGGTGCCATCTTTTTTGCTAATTCTATGGGTGTTGGATTTTGGAAGATGAGACCAGGATTTAAATCTCACCACTTGTTCTTTCATCACTCAAAACATATGGGATTCATAGGGCACTTAGAAATAGTTGTTTCCTCTTGGATAAGAACTATCCCAGTCTGGGGCATCTTTTTAACAGTCCATGGAATTTGTAGAACTCTCTTCCAGCATCATGTGCTATGTACTTGTTACTCAGCTTTATTGAACAGGCATGCAAGCAGAGGGAGGAGTTGATGGCCCCTTTCTCTGGAAGTTATGACGTCTATGACAGGCATCTGTAAGGACATATGTAAAAGACCATTATCTTGGAAGAAAAGTGTGTGTAGGGGAACTCTTCAATCTCTGTAACACACAAGCACCAACGAAAGTAATTTTCAAATCTAGCTTTGCACAGGATTCCAATTATCAGACAGATCTGCTAAGAAAATTTCATTGGCTGAAATTATTTTAAGTTTTAGCAAATACATTGTGCTGGCACCATACGTGGCTTTCAGCTTATGCTGAAGCTGCATGCCAGAAGAGGCAATGGTGTGTGCGCCACCGCGTGCATGAACCCCATTGTTTTCAATGGGGCTCGAGCATACAGAGTATTTCCCTTATGCACGGGGGGAGGGGGGGCAGAATGGATCCCTGCATAAGGGAAGGGCCCATTGTAATACTAAAAGGAATCATGGAGTCATTTGTTTTTTGAACCACTTTCACACATTCAGGAACTTGAAGGAATCCCCTCGTTCAATACAGGCCTAAACAGAACTGAAATATTCTGGGAGCTGACATGGGAGACTTCTCCTATGTATAATTCAGGGTCCTTACCAGTTGAAATACACCTAGCATGAACCTGCAGCTAGAAAATCTATAATGCCTTCCTACAGATGCCAGTATCAAGATGGAAAGGTGTTAACTTGCTCTATCTTCTCCTAAGTCTCCCTGTATCATGGGATATATCTTTATTGCTTGATTTTAGGCAACAATGACTTAAATAAAACCTACCTGCAGTTGTTCCAAAGCATAAATTTTGTTGAAAAGAGTGAATTTTCACCTTTGATGTTTGTGCCCAACTCATATAGGGATAAGAGTAGAAAAAAGGCAGGGTTTGCAACAGTACCTTGTACTGGATTCCCCTCAATAAATCTCATACTGGCAGCACAGCAAATGAGGAACAGTAGCATTTTTCATTCACATGCAAACAACTTGTTTCTGTCAGATGTAATAAGCTGTTATCTGCAAGTTACTCGTATTTTTTTTAATCATGGACTTTTTACACAGTGCTCTCACACTAACCACATAATTGTCAGTCAGTTTTTAATGTACATATATACATATTTATATACATGAGATACACAGTACAGTTATTTATATATTGGCATTCTTGTACACAGATATGCTAGAAAAAACTACTTGCATTTTCCCAGTCAGGTTGATTGTGTTTTTAAAACTAATTTAGCCCATAATAAAGGCATTTTATAGCAAAAGATGATCAAGCATCATTAAGATTTTGTTCGCATACTGAATTTAAGCATGGTACTGTTGTCTTCTTGGAATAGATGGATAAATAATTACAATATGAATGGACAGTGGATATAATGTAGCTAACTGCTCTGTTCATTAGATGCTAATTTGGAATTTTTCATTCAGAAATGTTGCCAAATAACACATATTTTAGATTTTTCAGTAACAGTTAAAATGTAACGTTTTTTAAAAGCTTGGCAAATTTCACATATTATGAGCAAAGCAGTGTTTAGCACATAAAACTCCCACCTCCCAGTGACATCTAGTGGGCATTGGGATTAACTGATGGTTGTATAAGGTCAGCAACTTGAAAAACAAAACATTATTGAGAACAGCATAAAAATAAATATTAATGAAAACATTTATTTTACAAACTTTCAATATTTGGTAGAAATGAGGTTTTATTGCTTTTATAATGAAGAATGTTTCAAAGGTCTTTTTAAAAAACAAAGATCAGCTGCTGTTAAACATTTTCAACATAAATGGAGTGGATTGTAGCTCAAATAATTTGCCAACAGTCTTTTTCTGGAAGTGTTTACGTTTAACAACATTATAAAATAACAAGGTGTTAAGATACTGGTACTACAAAAGGTTTTCTTGTGAGACATTCTCACAAAACAATATGATATTAAAAAAAGTTGCTTACAGCTCAAAATATACAAATAAATTCTCATTTAGTAGCATGGTTAAATTATATTTGTTCTTTTGGCTGATACCTGACTATTCTGAATAACTGGGTACATGTTTTTCTTGAAAAAAAGAAACAGCCTTGGAAAAAATATCAATTCTGTGTAACAATACAGTACATAAGATATTAAATAACTGTTTTTCAAGAGTACATCAAATTACAGAGTGTCACTTTCTCTTCTTGCAGTAATAAATTATGTGTTGGAAGATGATGGATTTTCTACCATTACTATAATAACAATTTTATTCTTCTTATACCTGAGTAGCCTTAAGTAAACAGATAACAATGTGCATGTACTAGCCTGACTCAGAATTCAATGTACAGTTTAAGCTCACATAATGTGTTTGTGTGGGAAGCCTTCATTAATTTAAACTGAGAAAGGCAGTCTGTATGCCAAAAAGGGATTTGTATGTGGATCAGCTCCCTTTGATGAAATCAATGAGGAAAGTACTCTGAGCCTGATTGACATATTTGGCCACAATTTACCAAACTTGGCTGCTGTATAAGCAACTTTCATTTTATTGGGACTTGTCATAACTCCCAGTAAAATGATCCCAGCCTGCACAGAAGCACTGTTGGTGGACTGTGCCAGAACAATTTAACTTCTATAAATGAAATGTCAAGTAATGTGCTAATATTTGAGTATAGTTTTATAAATACAAAAGCAGGTAGGAACTTATAAAACATTTACTGAACTGTGAAGTCTGTGGCAGTCTGTGCAGAGCAACAGGTGTAACGGAATGATTTACAGAACATTATTTTTCATCGCATTTTGTGCAGGTTGGCCTCCATTTGCAACTGAAAGGCTGCTGCCAATTACTCAGATGTCCTAATGCAGATTAGCAATGGAGAACAGAGAAGAAAGATACCACAGATCCCAGACGAACACTGCGCTACATGGACAGCTGTTCATAATTCATATAGTGCATATATGGGAGATAATATAGCAGCAAATACAGACAATGGCATTTACACTTTCTAGGCTTGTTACACTTTTATAAATGAATGCCTTTTTCTGTGAGAGAATGCAACTACTTGGAAATTATGATATTATAGGAAAAAGTGTTTTCTGTTCCATATACAGAAAAATAGTGCAGTAGGAATAAATCCTTTACAGTAGCAATTAAATAAATTCAGAAGCACTGCTAACTGAGATGTTTTAAAAAGCCACATATAAAATGAAATGTATTTATTCTCAATGGTTCTGCTAATAAACTTCACTGTAACTGTCAGATTCTTCCATCTTCTTTGTGCTCTGTTACTCCATTTTTCTTGTTACTATTTTTCTCTCTTCAACTTATCACTGAAGTAGAATGAGTACGCTTGAAGCAATTTCTAGTTAGAGTCATCTTGGTGGAAAAACCAGGTGTTCAGTCATTTTTTAAGAGGTAAGTTTAGAGTAACTTGGAGGAGAAAATTTACGTTTTAAGTACTTCAGAATATAAAGAGGAAGACAGCTTACTACAGTGATGGCTGACACTTTCCACAGGAAGGTCACGGTTGTGATAAAGGCAACATCTACAGGCATAAAAAAAGGGGGGGGGGAATACGTTATAAAAGTCAGAGAAGAGGCAATAAATACCACTCAACTACTGTCACAAGCTTTTTGAAAGGATGATAATATGCCTGGAGCTGGATAATTTTAGTACACAATTCTACACTATCCTACTTTCCCCCTAAAAATATTTTTCTTCATCAATCTGTCCCGACAGTGTCCTGGGTGATACTAAAATGAGAAATTTGAAAATGCCATGCCACTGTTCAAAGGCAAACATGACAAAGAACTGAGAAAAGCTATTAAAAACAGGATTCCTTTGTGAAAATGAACATGGTGTGAACACAGTTAAAGATAATTTTAGAATTAAAAATGTTTCTCTATTAATGTTTATTATAAAAAAGGTAAAGGTAGTCCCGCAACATGAATGTCTAGTCATAACTGACTGTAAGGGGTGGTGCTCATCTCCATTACTAAGCTGAAGAGCCAGCGTTGTCCAAGGATTGCGCTGGTGGTCATGTGGCCAGCATGACTGCACCAAATGCTGTTACCTTCCCACTGAGAAGTGGTACCTATTTATCAACATGTATTTGCATGCTTTCGAACTGCTAGTTTGGCAGAAGCTGGGACTAGTGATGGGAGCTCATCCCATCATGCAGCACCCAGGCCTCGAATTGACAAATTTCCAATCTTCTAATAGTTAAATTTGGCGTCTTAATCACTAAGCCACTGCATCCCTCTTCATTATTTATTAATGTCTTTCTATAACAAGTTATAAGTGTGTGTGTGCCTTCAAGTTGCCTGCCAACCTATGGCAACCCTATACATTTTATAGGATTTTTTAATGCAGGGGATACGCAGAGGTGGTTTTGCCAAGTTTCTCTTCTGAAATATAGCCTACAACAAGTGCTCAATTCAAAATCCACTGTGGAAATAGGTTAAGACCTTTCATTCTAGCATCCTATTTCCAGTAGCCATTCTTAAAAACAAACAAACAAACAAAAAAGAATCCACCCTCCTTACACTTTCCTTCTTATTCTGAAAACAGCATACACTTATAATAGTGAAGCTATTATTTCTTACTGTATGCAGCAACCACTTAAGTATGCCTTTATTAGGGCTACAATTTCAGTTAAATAGTATGGATAACAAGCAAAATTTAAGCATGGGTTGAGATTATTCTGCAATGAAATCAGTGATTCATGCCATCATGCTGCCTTCAGCTTTCTCCTTTCTACACACCACATTTAAAAAAAAGAAATTTCAAGATGTCTTGTCTTTGTATCAAGAGCTAAGATACAGACCTGAATGCTATTATTAGTCTTGAATCAATGTGATTTTTTGTATGTATACTCAAATATATCAACCTCATGTATAAACTGAGGGCAGTTTTAGGGGGCAAAATTAAGGATTTTGATGTGCCCATGGATAAAGCAAGCGTAAAACTTAGGGTCAAAGGATCTAAAGGATGAAGCAAAGGGTAACAATGCTGAAGTATGCCTGCAAAATTCTAGCAGGCATAAATGTATATGCTCACACTAAAACCTGGATGTAGGAGAGGAGAGAGGAGTCAGTGCTTCCAGGACAGATTACATTCTTGCCATTCACCAGGGGATATTTCTTTTTTAAAGTAAGCATAGAGAACAGTACTTACATTAACCCATGGATAAGTTGATCAGGCTTTTTGAGCCCAGTTCTTGACTAAAATTTCTAGACTTATACATGAGTATATACAATAGTTATGTGCTAATTACTGGTATTCAACAAATGATTCAATGGGTCTACTCTAGGAGGACTAACCAACAGTATATAGGCTGCAATGTATTTCCAGGACAAAACTATCCTTGCTTCAAATGATAACTGGAGCATATGATATTCTGCTGAAATCAGTATACCTTTAAATGTATATTATCTACTATACTGACAGAGACTGTCACCCAGGCTTGTTATTCTAATAGAAATAGAATGGTGTAGCAAAATGGTGTCCTTTATATAAAATAGCAAAATCAAAGTTTGCTTTTTGGAGTTTATATTTTTGAGTATTTTCAAGCCATGAGTGAATGAATCCATGGATAAAACATTATGGATACAGAGGGCTGACTGTATTATAAATTTCCAAATTTGATAAACAAGGCAGTTCTCAAGAAAGTAAATTTTGAAAATGAATTTGTTAAAAACAATTAAAAATCAGCACATTAAAAAAAAAAATCAAAAACATACAAAAGTTAAACAATAAATAAAATAAAGCACACATCTCAGTCAGAAGCTCCCCTGCTTACACATTAAAAATCTGCATAAACAAAAATACCTTAGTATTTGAAAGGAAAGCCTAGCCTCCCATGGAAGGGAGTTCCAGAGTGGAAGGAGCCAGTCAGAAGGGTCTCTCTCTCATGTGCTCACCAAGTGAGCTTATGACGGTAGCAGGACCAAGAGAAAACGTTCACCTGATAATCTTAGAGCTCTGGTAGGTTCATTACTCCCCCCCCCACCACCGGGCATCTTTTCTTCATGATACACACTTCATTGTGTGTTTTAAATAGGTAAATCATAAATTAGACAATTTAATTTGCGTTTTCAAATCTATAGTTACCATCCCAAACATTTACGAACTGCCAAAATAAGAAAGGGAGCTTTTACTACTCCTAGTTTTTTTCGGGGGGGGGGGGGAGTTTGCCTTATGTTAGGGTACCTTATGTTTTAAGAAAACAGCAATTATACCTACCTAAGAAAGCTCCAAAAGACACTCTGCCTATACCTGTTCCAGTAAGTAGAAGAAGAAAGGACAGATTTATAGAAAAAACAAAGAAATAAGAGAAAATATATATATATATATATATACAAATAACAGTATGTATGAAAAAGCTTTGAAAGGTTTGAGAGGGGTTAGCAGAGAGGTTCTGAAGATTATTCCCTTAATATTTTATCCTGGGGCTACTTTTAAAATCTGTGTTAGTGAAAGAAAAGACAGAGGCTATTAGTCCTTGCATGAGCAACAGGACTTTGGATTTCTGTCTTTGGAAATGGAGGGAATCTTACTGGGTATATGCAAGCTCTTAGCAGAAGAGTCAGCATTTTATTTACAATGAAAGACTTTTCTTTATAAGAATCTGTCTCAAATTCAGCTATGGTGACTGATCAATAGAACTAGGTCAAATTAGTACAGAGAATGTGAGTTATCCCAAACTATGATATTTACTTCAGTATCAGTTGTATACATAGGGCATCTTAAAAGATACTACACATTATGCAGGCAATAGCTACTCACCAAAATACTCATTTAGAAATGCAAGAGAGGCCACATAGCAGCAAAGACTGAAGATTTCAGCTACCACCATTAACCAGTGCCAAGTTCGTATGGTAAGTGCAACCATCAAGAGCTCTGTCAGGATTAGTGCAGTGAACGAAATGGCAACAACATGGACAAATTCAGACTCAAAAAGCAGAAGAGCTCCATACATCAGAATTCCACCTAAGAAAGATGCAAGCCATTTAATTACAGATTCATTGTTTAACTTGTCCCCCCCACCCCACTCCATGTCCTCCTGGAACAGCAATGCTTAAAATACTATTATTTATTTTAAAACAGCTTTACGTCATTTTGAAAATATTATTAAATGTTTCAAAGGCAGCTGCTAAAGTAAATGCCAAAGAAATACACTTCAGTAACATGTCTTTGTTGTAGGCCTTGTCTATGCTGCTTAAAAACGCATTAAAAACCTGCCCTCTCTATAAACCTGGGGTGATAAGGCCACATGACCCTACCTACCCCAGATTTGGGGAATACTCCTTTATTGCACAGTTTTGAAACACTGAAACTTTTAAAACTTTCCCCAAAGTTTGCATCTCTGTTATCGCTGTCACCTTAAAATGGTTTCCCCCTTCCTTGGCAGTACCATTGCCTCTGGCGCTCAGCTGCTAGCAAGATGCCCAGATCACATGCTAGGCATCTCATTTACCTCATTCAGAGTGATGGGTGCACTAGTAGAGGCAGGAAAACATTCTGGTTTGGATCTGTCCCCAAGGTATGAAGATGGCGATGGAGAAAATGTCAGGGACAGCTGTGTGGACAATCTACCTAGGTCCCTGTGGAAAATTTTTTTACTGGGTGGCTCCAGGGTGGGGGCAGGTGCAAATGCAGAAGGGGCAGGAGAAGGGACTAGCCCATAGAGAGAATTATTAATTAAAAGTTTCAGTCTACTTTCATTTTAATGGTGACTATAGCCAAAAATATAAAGCTTTTAAATAACATTATGATACAGATTTCTTGAACTAGAATTCCAAGCATTGTATAAAGGAAAGCTATTGTACAATACACAACATACAAGCACAAATTAACCCCTTTCATGGGTTTCTTTCCCAATATCACCAGACGATGCAATAAGTTAGGTCTTCTGATACCATAACATCTCTTTGGCTATGCCCTAAATGCTGACACATTCACCGCAATAGATAGGTGCACCTGCAGTTATGCATTTCTACTTGTGCAGGTTTCCACCTGACTGAGAATCCACATTGTGCAGGCATTTTGACCCTATAGATAGAGGGCATGTGATAGAGCAGTTGATTTACACCAGGGATATGGCTAGGTGGAATAATTTTGGTCTTCCTGCTATGTATTCATGGAATCTATGTAACAAAATGTGTGAAAGGGACTCATGAATAGAGTGCAAATGTATTTGCGATTGCACTTGCCTGAGGAAGCAGGTGCAGCACTTGGTAATATTCATATATCCGTCTCTATCACTAGAGGCTCAGGTAGACTTTGTCAGTTGATGTTCCTGAGGCCAGCCCACCATGCAGTAGTTTATGAGGTGGCAACTTCCTGATTAGAGTACAGAAATGTACTCTGTAGAGAGCTGTCTCAAAGATGATTCTGAAGCTGTAGCTAGAGCAACTAATGGTGATGTTATACAGAAATTATATAATATACCTAACTCAACCAGCGGCTTTCCTATTTTGCCCCCCAAACTGGCCAATAATTACCTATTGGAGGGTTCACGTAGGCTTTTGGGGGTTTTAAAGCAAACAACTCACCATAACTTTTTTTCAGCAGAATGGAACATTCATTTGCTGCAGGGAGGCATTCACCTCTCTCCTTAACCACTCAGCCAGTTTCTCTCTGGATGTTTTACATCCATGATCAGGTTCTGGATGATTGTTTTTTCATATACCAACCTGGCATGAAGTGGCAACATTTCTCACCCAGGGGGTCTGTTGCCAAGGCTACCCAGACTATTTTATGTGTGGGACATTTTGGAGGCAACCAACACCATGTGTTTCTTCCCCCTTCCACAATTATATCATTACCTCTCTCCACTCTGTACCTCCTTATCCCCATTTCAATGCCTTCTCCCTTGCTCTCCAAATCACGCATCTTATTTCTGACAAAAAAGATTTTTTTGAAAAGGCCTCTTCTCTGCAAATGTACAAGCTTCCTGCTACTTCCCCTTGCCACTATCCTGAGATCTTATGGCTATAGGGCAAGATATAAATAAGTATGTTTAACTGTGAAGCTTGAAAAGTATTGCTAGAAGACAAAAAAAAATTATGTAACCTAGGGACAAAACCAAAAAGTAGTTATCCTACCTTGGTAAATACTGATTAAAACCCAGATGAGGAAGGTTTTAAATGACAAAGATCTCCCCTAAAAACAATGAAGACAGGTCACATAGTTATTTTAGAAAAGGTTGTTCATATCCAAAGCAATATGCATATGAAGGCAGTTTCAATATATAAACATTGCTGAAAAGTTTTATGAAACAATACATGTGGTAGTTTATATGGTGTCATGATAGCTGTACTTCTCCAATGTTCTCATGGCTTTAGATCTAAATCAGGTTAAATCTACTTTACTGCTATAGATTTCACGAGAAACTAAGTCTTCCATTGATTTTAGTGGGACTTAACAGCTAAGTTACAGAAGAGTTCTATACATATATACTTATAAGCTCCAATTTCCAGCTCTTTCAGTGGGCACAGAAAATGCCACCTTGAATCTAGTGAACTATTTTTTTCTAGAAATCTAAGATGAATAATAATGGCATTCCCTATACTGATAAGAAGGAGCTGGTGTGGTATAGTGATATGAGTGTGGCTTTGGAGAACAGGATTCTAATCCCTGTTCAGCCATGAAATTCACCGGGCAAGTCACACTCTCTCAGCCTCAGAGGATGGCAAAGGCAAGAAACTTGTCAAGAAACCCCAATGATAGGTTTGCCTTAGGGTCACCATAAGTCAGAAACAACTTGAAGGCATACAAAAACAAACAAAAGCATACTGGTAAGAACAAAGTTCAAGGATTGTGATATTTTATCTACATCCTATGTGTTTCATACTGAATATTCATACCTTAGTAAGGTCTTTGTAAAGTTCTGGATATAACAGTGCCATTTCTGGTTTCACATCTTGATCCAATACTAAGGAAAAGACTGGAAACATAGTGTATATAGTTGCATACCTATAGGGAAGAAGTACTTTTAATGTACATAATATTTTACACAGACATGCACACGCACACATACATTGAGCACTCCTTATCTGGAAATTCAAAATCTAAAATACTCCAAAACTGTCCACATGGATATCTGAGATAGTGACAACTTTGCTTTCTGGTGTTCAAAATACACAAAATTTGTTCCATGCACAAAATTACCTTCAGGCTATGTGTATAAAGTGTACATGAAACACAAATGGATTTTTTGTTTAGACATAGGTCCCATCTCCAAAATAGCTCATTATATATATGCAAGTATTCCAAAATCCCCCCTAAAATCCAAAATTCACAACACAATTTTAGTGTTATTGGAAACTACAGATTGTGTTGCTCTCACTTTAGGTATTTTTCTTTTCAACAATCAAAAACCATAATGTCCTACACCAGCAGAGGAACTGAGTGTTCCCTCCCTCCTTCCTGTTGGTGCAGCAAAGCAAGTGAACAAACAAGCACTCCTTCCCCGCCTTCCTCCACTGCCACCTTCTCTGAAGAAAGAAACAAACACTGCCAATAAAAGCTGGTAATTTCCTGAATGCCTGGATCTATGGGTTTTCAAAACAGGCTCTGTGGAAGGGGGAAAGAGTGAGTACAGAATCTGTCTGTGTTGTGTCCTTAGCTGCCTATTTCTCCAGGATCTCTTGGTTGCCCAAATTCCCAGGATCTCTGAAGACCCATTGATGCAGGCATTCAGGAAGAAGCTAGTTGGTAGGTTATCTTTGCAGGTGGCATAGAGTGGAGAAAGAGAAAGGGGAGAAAAGGTTGAAGGGGAGAGCAAGGGAGAGCTTACTCACTCTGTTGTTGAAGAAGATCAGAAGAGAATGAGGGAGGGAACTCTCAATGGCAGCACCTCATTAAAGGTGTCATTTAGGGATGGAAGAAGGTCAGGGCATGCACCAATCTTCCTTGGCAAGCAATCTAGCCACAACTTGCCATTAAACAATGTTACCAAATTGAATCACCACATGAGGGACTTGTTAGATGTTGGCAGCTTGAGGGTTCCCTCCCCCAAAAACGATGAATGATATCCATGGTCCACACTTTCTTCATGTCTGTCGTATACTTTCACTGCCTCAGTACATTTAGTGAGACGGAACCCAGTGAAAACTGGGCTGGTGCACATAAATTCAGTAAACATAAATTGAACACTACACACTTACCTGATGCACATGTATGAAAATGTTGTGACAGTTTTGCCATGTTTTTTCTAAAATAAATATTCCACTGAGGGACATGCTTACATGTAAAGATTTCAGTGAATACCCAATGAATGTTACACTTCGGCTCATTAACCTGAACTATAGGAGGAATCTAGTGCCTATTAGACATCATCACAGTCTTTGAAACTTCAAAACCAGAACACTGCTACTTACCCTACCATTAAGAAACCCTGGTATAGAGGGACAGATGCAAAATAGAAGACTGACGAAAACACAGCCTAGAAAAAGAGGAAAGTCTGGATTATTACTATAATACGTAGCAGTGGAAATAATTAAAATACATAGAGCAAAACATTCTATACACTATTCTTCATGTAAGCAAAATGAATTAAATACCTGCATAGTTGAAATAATAAGGCCTCTGTGCATGACAAATTGACCAAGTGATGCTGATCTTTTATAACTATTTCGACCATGTACCATCAGCAGTCTGCCAATGTGTTTAAACTGTGTAATAGAAAAATCAGCAGCCAAGGAAGCTTGTTTCCCTTCCTAATAATAAAATGACAAATTGAAAATATTAGCAATTTATAAAGTATCAGTTTATCAGCATATTAAACAATTAGTATCACTCCAGAGAATTTTTATACCCAACCACCAACTTTTCTATTACAAAACAACTAATAAAGTAGACACATACACACACACACACACACACTATACATGTACTCTTAATTTTTTAAATTGATTTTTAAATTTTAAAAGTATCCACACATTTAATTGAGGGGAGGCCAAATATACAAATCAAATGACAGCTAACGAAAAACATCATCACCCCCAGTCAAAGTTGACAACAAAAATTACAAATTTAATAGAGAAGTTAACTGGGGTTATCCATGATCCAAAGCCCTTGTTATAAGTCTATGATAGCTTTTCATATAGATTCATGTTCTTTTGCAGTTGTATCCAATTAGTATTTCCGATCAGCTTCCCTTAGTAGCTTCCATCAATGAAATGGGAGTTTGTGGTCCCCTGTGTAATTCTCTGCACCACCCAATCTCCTCTGAGGAGTTGGAAATTCTCTGGAGAAAAGATAGGGAGGTGTGGACAGTGGTCTGCATGGGAAGCGATGAGAGAAAAGTTCTGCTTTGTGAATGTAAGGTTCCTCAAGTGGTAGTGAATCTTCTCCCACTTTAACGCACTGATTCCAACACATTACTATGTGCGCATTTGATCTGATCTGCAAATATTATACCTTTCCTTCAATTCCAATTCCACAGTCTGCTGCCTGGATCATACTAACATCATTTCCTCCATCACCTGAAACATGTGAAATATCCAGTTACGTTTTAGAGTGGCATGGCAAGCTTCTATACTATTTAGCTTCACTATGAACTAACTGAATGAGCTATATAAATTAGAAGTTACAACAAAAATAGCTTCAATGTTAAGAAATCTATTACATATTCTATCTCTCTGACTCAGCAATTTCTGATTTCCTATAACAGAAATTGAGAAAATCTATCCAGACATAAGATGATCATTTTGTTAATGACTGCAAAAACACTACTTGCGTAATTCTGAAACAGGTAGCAAATCCTTACTGAATATTCAAGGGCCACAGTGTAGGCATGCTTCAATTAGTTTGCCTACTACATGACTGAGATCGAAGTCTGTTATATTGCTATTTTGGAGAAAATCACTATCAGCTGACACTGTCTCTGGGCAGATCCAAGCAACACACTTTTGCCCCTCTGAATTGTATTGCCTAGGCACAGTTGTATACTAGGTGACTCAATAAAAACAGAACCTGAGTTAAGACAACTTGACAAAAAAATATATTATTTCTTTGTGTGTTTCAGCTAGGCATGGGGCACAGTGGATTTGCTTGCTATGGGGGAGTAAAGGGTGTACTGGATAGTTTCAAATGCTAGTTAGTGATTGTTCCCTAATTTTAAAAAAAATAATAATTAAAGTTAAGCTTTACCTCAAGTATAATTATTTAAATGTTCTTATCATACTATCTTTAATTCTACTTGGAATTTATTTTTGGATATTGTGATCAACCTCTCACTTTACTAGTTTGTCAACAAGAATGACCACTCTCTGACTAGTTTGCCAACAGAAATAAAACCACAATGGATACTTGCCTATTGCACATGTACGTTTTCCTGTATGGTGTTGCAACAATTTTACAATGTGGGCTTTTTGGGTGGGAGAGCATCGACAGCATACGACAGCTGGACACTGACATGCTAGTTCTACAAATTCATGCTCATAGTACTTCAAACAGACCTACAAAAGAAACACATTTAGATTGAAATTGGTGGTTTAGTACTCAACAGAACTCCAATTGTATTTTTAGTTTCAACATTCAGGCAAAGTTGGATTACTTTTCAGTCATTATATTGGTATGTACCACAGGCTATGACTAGAATCCAAAGAAACAGCAGGCACATCCAGAACAGAACATGTTTCCACTGTTGAAAAGACAAAGAGCTATGAAGGTTAAGCAGCTTGCTTCTTCAGCAATGGAAATAACTGTGACAGGAAGAAGGTGTATGCAGCCTTTGCATGTCCTCCCTACAATGTATAACCTGGTCCATTTTAAGATAACTTAAGACTGGAATGAATATTGCCTTGAACAAAGAGGAAAGATATTTGAAATCAGATTTGTCAAGTCATTTCAGTGCTGTGAAAGTAAAGCAAGCAGGCGACAGAATGTATGCCACATGATATTCAATCCTCAATTGCTTCATTTTTGATTCATCATTGTTTTAAGAGTGCTTTCTTTCCTTATCATTTATTCTACTCTCTATGAAATAGGAGTGAGTTAGAATGAAAACATATTTCTTTATTTAGTACTTCTAATTTTAATCTAGTAACACAGAATTGGGTCTTGCAGAAGGTGTTAATGAAATCTTACTGAAAATTGTAGAAAGTCCTATATGTTATTGCACCAGTAGCCCTTTGTTTGCAGACAGAAAACAAAATTGTGGACAGCTTATTACAGTGACCTGCAACTCCTTCTCAGTTTTATCATCACTTCTCAAATGCACTATGCAGTCTGGCCAGATGGTCCCTGATATCTCTGACCCCTTCGGTACTTGGCATGGGGAAATCTAATACCCCCCGCCCCCCCAAAAAAAATTGTAAAAAGCAAGGCAATAACAAACTAAAGCAGAGATAGACATGTTGTGGTGATAGCTGAGGACGGATAAAAATTGCTATTTCTTAAATAAGCTGGGCCTGGGTGTGTGTGTGTGTGTGATTGTTAGACCTTGCAAGTATAATTCTCATGAAACATTCCCATGGCAATGCCTATGTAAATTATAACTAGCATTTATCAAACAAAGACAGTACAACTCTCAGAGGGGCTTTCTATGTTGTTCTGGCAGAGCTGAGAAATGACAAAACTGTTACAACAGTTCTGCTACTTACTGGAATCTCTTCTTACCTTCAAGATGGAGAAAAGATTAAGTTTTTTGAGTGAATATAATATCTACAAAAGGAGGTTTATACACTTGTTCTGCAATTTATGTTACACTCATTTTAGGTGTTTTATGATGTAAAATGAATTGCAGACTTGTTTCACCCAAAAGTGTTGCTTGGGTCCTCTTTTCAACATCTGCTGCAAAAATGCAGTTCAATTAACCATTTCCAGAAATTACATTTACCCTGCTGTCAGCTGACAAAACCCATGGCCTTACCTCCAGAGAATCTCCAGATATTACCAATGCACAGTCATGTTTCCTTCTGAATGCATTTAGCTCTAAATGAGCTTCTCCACGACTGGTTACCTTAATTAAAAAAGAAACACTCCAAAGTTCAAGGCGAACATGTTATGTATATTTCTGTATAACTCCTTTTTATTATAATGGAATAGCTCCAACTTTTTTTCCTTTAGTCCTCTTACAACGACTTTGTTAGTTGGGAAAAGACATGTCAAACTTCTGTAACAGTCACTGCAAAGTCACTGAGAAACAATAAGAACTATAATGCTGAAGACAGGTCGTGCAGCTTCAGTTTCCTCCCAAAACCTCATTGTTTGCTTCTCACTGTCTGACCCTGCTAGCAGCCTTTCCTTAAAATATGCCAGAACGTTGTCCTAATGCTAAAACACAGTTCAGTGCAGTGGTTCTCTACCAGTGATACATGTACCAAGTTGGCTGTCATATTACAGTGACCTGATTAATTTCAAAGGTTTTCTTAGGTAAGAGGTATTTGAAGGTGGTTTGCCATTGGCTTCCTCTGAATATAGCCTACAGTACCTTGTATTCCCTGGTGGATTCCCTTCCAAGTACTAACCAGCCCTGATCCCACTCATTCTGTGAAATCAAAGTGGATCTTGTGCCTGAGACAATGCTTTTGCAGAAATTGCAAAATATACTATAACTGGGCAGTTTTTCTATATCATAGTTTTCCAAAGAGAAGGGAGGCAAGGAAAAGAGAGCAGAAGGCGACAAATATCATTTTCAGACTTAAAAAAACCCCAACAACACTAAAAACATATAAAAAGAGGAGAGAGTAGAGTGCATAACCTCAAGACTTGTTGTAGCTCATACAGTCAGCTCTCTGTATCCATGGATTCTTTATCCATGGATCCAGCCATCCATGGCTTGAAAAACATTGATTTTGCCATTTTTTAAAATGAGGAACACCATTTCACTATCCCATAGTATTTAATGGGACTTGAGGATCCATGGATTTTGATATCCATGGAGGGTCGGAACCAAATCCCAGAGGATATCAAGGGCCCTCTATAGTTTACTGTTTTCTCATTTTATGCTGAAAATATTAGAAATCTGACATCTAAGTTATTCTATTGGTCCCGGTTTAGCGATTTTGAATGCATCTAAAATTAGAGGAGCAGACATAATAAAATAACATTTTATCAATAGGGAATTGCTAATTCACAGTCTGAAACCTACTTGTATCAAGAGAGCAGTGCTTTTCCCACATTCTCAAACAACATGAGCACAAGGGAACATGTCCAAACAGAGGTAGTAGCAGAGAATGGGAGGTCCACACATGTCTCCTGTATGTCCAACTAGCCTTTCCTCCATTTATGTTGCTTGTACTGAGCTCTACTGAGCTGAAATGTTGCTCAAATGAATTCTCCGTGTTTACATCAGGGACCTCAATTACGTGCAAAACCAAGATTTTAGCTGTATGTATATTTACTTGGGAGAAATCATTGGGACTTGCTATGAAGAGTGATGAACTATGTAGACTTATTCTAAAAGAGTTATACTGTAAATATTTGAGGTGTTTTATTTTAGTATTTATTTTGAACCAAAGTAGTCAGCAGCAATTCTGTTTCCTGCACTGATAATTCATGTGCTCCATGATGGAACACCTTCAGAATTAATTTACTGTACAAATGTCATAAATGACCTGAAGAAAGAAAATTCTAACTCAAACAGAAGAGATTTTGATGAGGAAAAATTAATTTGTGATAATACAACCTATAAAGGTCAATAATAGTTGGTTTAAATTTTTGACAGAACCATTAATAATAATTTAAGAACAAATTGGAGTTTACAGAACCTAATTTGCCATTCTGATGTTTCAAAACAAATTGTATTTACATGTAAATTGTATTCAAATAATTATTTCTGGGGATCTGCTAATTTAGAATACAGAATATACTAATACGTGATCACTCAAAGAATATGAAACATTTTGTTTAAATTCAGTACTAACATAATGAAATTAAAGATACATATCATGTCAGTTACATGAGCATTGGACTGTGATTCTGAAGGGTTCGATTCCCACCTCAGCTATGAAACCCACCGGGTGACCTTGGGCAAGTCATATGCTCTCAGCCTCAGGGGAAGGCAAGGGCAAACCTCCTCTGACCAAATCTTGCCAAGAGAACCCCATGATAGGTTTGCCTTAGGATTGCCATAAGTCAAAAATGACTTGAAGGCACAAACCAACAAATACTGTCACGCGCGTGTGCGCGCGCGCGCGCGTGTACTGAGTTGAAAGCTAACTTTTATGTGCAAAACAGAGCTGTATATTTAACATTTGTAAGTTTTCCTTCTGAAGTATTTGGACTTGAAGTATTAGCACTTCTGTAATTCAAGAATTTTTTTCATGGGAGGCAGAGACGTAATGGGAGTGCTATCTACATAATTTGTAAATCATCAGAATAATATCTTAGCCTCCAACAATTTAGGGCTGTAAAAATTAAAACCAGCTTGGAAACAGGCAAAGACTTGCCATGCCATGGTAGTTCAAAACTAATAGCTGTGAGCTATGTGGTAAATGAATTTGAGGACCATTTGGTATTCACAGATTAGAATGATTTATTAACATAACTCCTTTAAAAAGATGCTAGTTCTAGTACTAAGAATTCTTAGGGACAGACCGGATAAGATGGTGGAGATCAGTGAAGGAATCCATATTTCCTTTTAAAAAAGGGACAGGGAAAAAAGATGAAGGTGCCTTCAAAATGGATTAGGATTGTAGCTCAATAAATAAGAGCATTAAACAGATTCACCACATCATTTTCCAAATACATTTATAAGAAACATGTGAATGGGTATGTTTTTTGAGGGAGGGCCTAAGAGAAGAGGAGGGATTAGAGCAGGATAATGGCATGGGACAAAAGCCTCTCTCTTCTAGATCTCCAACCCTAAACTAATGCCCCCCCTCCATGTTATAAAGGAAGCATCAGGAGATTCAAAAGTGAATGTCATACATGTCACTAATTGCAAACTAAATTTAGGGGAAAGGTTCTCCATGTAGCTGGGAAGATGCCAAGCATCTTTTAACACATTTCAGTTTTCATCTTACATGGAGTTCAGGTACAACTGAATATTTCTCTACATATTTCTTGCTTTTGTGGCCTGTGAAGGTAATGGTACTTGTACACACACCAATGCAATGTACAGTCAGTCTATTTCTTTCGCAGGGATTGGGGCACAGGATTCCAGAGAAAGTGGAAAAGAATGCAGGATGCTACATTTTTTTTAACTTGAGAGAACAATTCACTAGATATTTCTAGGTCCTCCAGTGCCTTCAGGAGAAGCTGATCATAGAATCATTCTGGAGGACCTAAAAATGTCTAGAGAGAGCTATTTCCCCCCTGTCACTTATAGGACAGCAGTCATGATGGCAACAAATACAGTAATCAATGAATAATCAAATCCGTAAATACGTAATCCACAAATGTGGAGTAACAATGGTACATGAGTCAACAGATATAAATATTAGATCTAAAAAGCATATCTAACAAGGGACACCTTAGGAAGTTTATGTGATATTTCTGTTATATTTCCAATTCTTTCCAATTCCATATATATCACCTTGACAGAAAACTAATAAATGCACACTAATAAATAAGACTATATAGCAGGCTAATCGCTATAAGTCAGAAATGACCTGAAGGCATTCCTATGGTTAAGATAAATAAGATATTGGTAGATATACTTACAGGTCTGAAAATATGAATATCTTGTGTTCTGGAAACTAAGTGGGAGCTTTTGGCAATACAAGTGGCAGTTTCCAGTTTATCTCCCGTTAGCATCCATATCTATAAAATAATTTTGTTTATTTTGTTGATTTATTTATTATGCTCATTTCAAACTCTGAAAAATTATTTTCTTTGATCCATGATCACAGCATTCCATTCAATAATTATTATAATAAATCTTCTTATTTCTTTTTTAAAAAGGTAAAAGCCCATGAGCAACAAGTCGGCCTCTATGCAGACAGAAAGAAGCCTGACAGAAAGAATGTCAGCATTTCATTTCTTCCTCTCTTTATAGCAGGGACAGGCAGAAAAATAATTAGGAGCAAAGAAAGAATGCCTTCTTTTGGAATGCTTCAGTGAAAAAAACTGGGATAACCAGGAGCAACTTTTTGTGTGGAAGTATGTTGGTGAATATCTTGTACTCTCCATCTTGATGGAACACCTGAAACTTGAGGATCCTTTACAACAAGTCTGGAAATTGGCAATAGGGACCAGAAACTAAGAACATCTCGAGTTTCACAGGTTCCCAATTGCTGGTGTAAATATCCTGAACACATCCATACTAGCTATGCCTTTTGATTTATAGAAACAGTTAAGTCCAGCTGAGCCAGGTGATATAGAGAAATAGCAATGGTTTGGTTCTGCTTTGTAAGGATATGCTGTGTTGTCTGTCTACAACAGGTTCTCACATAGAGATTTCTCTAGCAGGGCATTAGGTTCAAAACAGAATTCCAATACCATCTTCTTGCTTAAAAGTATCCTAAACAAGCCTAGTGAAACAATATTTCAATCTTTTCCAACATGGAAGCTTTTAGGGGTGTCCACTAACATCAGTGTGAAAGCAACAGGACAGATTAATGCCATTATTTCAACCCAGACTTCTTTCCCCTTTAGGTACATGGTTAGATACTGTTCCTATTGTTAAATTAACATTTCTGCTGTAGAGGAAACTCAAAATAGTAAGCAGCTAACACAAGGATAGCTAATGAGTTAAAGATAAACATGACATTTGTTGTGAGATTTAGAGCTTTGGAACTGGCAATCCCTGAAACATGGCTGAACATTACCATCTGACTTGCCACAATTTTCTCTGCCTTCCATCCAAGCTCCGAGGTTATTTATTCACATAGTAACCAATGCAGCATTAGACACAGTTGTATTTTGCTGCATTCATGGAATATCTCACTCAGTATCCACTACATCTATATGAGGCTGGTAAAACTAAACTAATGTGTATTTTGTGCATATTCACATAGGCAAAAAACAAAACAAAATAAAACCCCCACAGCTATTACATTTAAATAAAGCTTCTAATAAATAAAGTTTGACAAGATAAATAAATAAATCCTAAATGGCTGCGATACATCAGCTTTTCTTTCTTTCTTTCTTTCTTTCCATGTTCTGCTGCCTATTCTTTCGAGACATATCTAGTAGTATCCAGAGGTTCCCTGCAACTTTTACTTCTGATATGGTAATAGACTTTAATGGCAGTTTTATATGGAAATAACTCCTATACAATTTGATTTTGCATTTAATTTTTTTAAATTTGTATTTTAAAAAGCAAATTAACTAGGTGACCAAGAAAGAGAAGTTAGTACCTTTATTCCCGCATTTCGTAGCATCTCCAGTGTTGGCCTAACATCAGCCTGTAGTTGATCTTCAACTCCAGTGAGACACAGTAATTCCATTTCTCTTTCTAAACTCTCTACCACTGCAGCCACTTTCAGAGTTCTGTCATGTATACTTAATTTTGCTTGGTTATATCGATTCTATTTACAACAAGACAAAACAAAATCTATTTTTTTAACCACTTGTAGATAGGATTTTTCAAAACATGTTTTATTGTTTACTGACAGATCAGTCATAAGTGATTAGAAAAAGAATGGGCAAGAACAACTGATGTACACCATGGATTAGCTGTGGATTCCTGAGACTCAAACATTAGACATACCTAAAATTTATCAACATAATTTATTACTATTGAGCAATTAAGATAATACTAATAGAAGAAATTACAAGGACAATAATCAATAATAGTTATCTCTGTAGGTTTCAAGACTGAAACTCCCACTTGTGATTTTTCTTGGTCTGAGTATCTGTAGTTGTACCGTCAAGGTGCACTGTTAACCTTCTGATTTATTCAGTGGACCCACAGAAAGTAAGAAGAAAAAACTTTTCCCTAACTCTCAGGCTGCATCTGCACTGCAGAAACAATCCAGTTTGGCACCACTTTAACTGTATTGGCTCAATGCTATGGAATTCTGTGAACTGTAGTTTTGTGAGACATTTACAGTAGCCTCCTCTGTTAACGAACTCTGGTGCCACAACAAACTAAAAATTCCAGAATTCCACAGCATGGAGCCATGGCAGTTAAAGTGCGGTCAAACTGGATTATTTCTGCAGTATGGATAAAGCTTCATTTCTCTCTTCTAATTGGACCCTACTTGCTCCCCCCCCCCCCGCTCCAATATTCCACACCATCCCCAATGTTTGAGTTCTAAGAAACAGAAACTTTTGTGACGTATTCCCCCCCCCCCCCAACCACCACTTTTCCCTTTTTCCTCCTTCCTCTGGTGCTTTCCTAGAAGGTTTTGGTACTTTTTCTTCAATTAGTTTTGTTGTTAGGTGTTATTCCTATCTGAGCTGCTGCTATGTTCTCTGCAACACTTACTCTCATCTCCTTTCCTCAGCCTACTTCTCAGATCTCCTTCCTCCTCCATATGCACTTTGCCATATATACTGAATGCATTGATGAAAGCTGTGTTAAAATTATTTTTAAAATGACACACTACCATGTCGTGCCCATTCTCTCTCTCTCTCTCTCTCTCTCTCTCTCTCACACACACACACACACACACACTCTTGCTGAAATTAGATGCATCACTGATTTTCCTCTTTCATCGGTATTAATATCATTCAGATACTCTTATAATACAATTTCCTTACAGTACAAGGAAGGCCTTATGGAAGAGGAGAGGGGAGTTATAGGATGTCTGTTATCACTAGAAAACATGAAAAGGGAATTCCTATGGGCATAAGGTCTCTCCAAGAAAGTTTGTAAAAATTAAGCCAAAGATAAAACCAGCTAGAATAGAAGTCGCCAATGATTCAAAAGTAGGCTATATAAGTGAAGTTCACAGAGCCAGATTTTAAAACTAGAATCCTCTTCTGAAGTATTTTGCATTACTTAGACTAAAGGTTTTTGTTACTGCTGTTGTTAAATTCAGACTAGCATATAGGATACGTACAGTGTGTCCTTGCTTCCCTTACCTCAAAATCCTGATAATGTTCTTCTGTTAATGATTTCTTGGCAACAACCAGAGTACGGAGTCCTTCTCTTGCCATGTTACCACACTAAAATTATAAATATAATAAATTATAAAATAGATATGAATCATATATAAATGTCTGGACATGTCTAAGACATTTTACCTTAGTTCATATTCAGTTGAATTTAGTATCAACTAACCACCAATGTTGTTGTTACTGTGTGCCTTCAAGTTGTTTCCAACTTATGGCGACCCTAAACCTATGGCCCTACAGGTTCTGACAAATTACCATTGCTTTCATGCCTTAACACCACCCAAGATGAAAGAAGTTTTAGCAAGGCTCATGAGGTCTTAGTAGCAGTTCCTCTCCTTACAGTGACTCTACATAGCATCACCATAAGGGAAGGAGCTACTACCAAGCCCTCATGAGTCTGGCTAAAACTTCCTTCAGTTTAGCTGGTGGTAAGGCTTGATGAAAATGGTAATTCATCAGAATCTGGAGGGCATAGGTTCTACATGAACTTGCTGGGAGAGATTATCTGCAGATCACCCATAGCTCTGCTTCTCATTTCTGTTTAATAGCCTGGGGAGACATCTAATTTGGAGAAACAACTGAGGTGGTTCTGTTACGGGTAAAACCAAAGAAACTGAAATGTAATCCATGAAACTGAAATGTAATCCAATCCTTGGATGTGAACATTTGGGCAGAATTACACTACATCTGAAGGATTAAGTATGCAGTTTGGGGATATTGTTTGACCCAGTTATCTAGGGGAAAAACTGTGACTTCTGTGGCTAGGAATGTATTTTACCAGCTTAGAGTAGTTTGCCAACTATGACCTATCTACAGAAGGAGCCATGGCCTCAGCTAAACGCACACTGACTATAGCCAGATTAGACTACTTTCATATTCTCACTAGGGCCGCCTTTAAAAGTAACCCAGAAAGTCGTCTTGTACATTATGACACTGGTTATCCATTAATTTCCAAACTCAATTTATTTGCTAGTATTAAAAATTTAAAGCCTAAAATGTTTTGAGATGGAGTTATATATGACCTTTTGAATTAGAAGTACAGTACATGAAATTCCCTGAGCCCTGAGAGGTCCTACACTTTGTCCCATCCCTGGTGCTTAGGGATGATGTTTTTCATCAGGTGGATCCATACCTATGGAATTCCTCTCATGAAAATTCTATGTGCTTTCTTTCCTTTTGGCCATTGTTATTCTTATTTATATTTATATATTAACATGTTCAGTTGTATTGTTTGACTATTTTTTTATACTCAAATACCTTTTAAAGTGCTAAATAACTTGTCCTAAAATACATTTAAGGCTCATGAAAATTAATATATTATAGTGAGATACCAGCATTCCCTCATTAAAGCAATGAAATCTTGAATGCAAGAAACTGAAGAAAAATCCTACCATTCTCTCCATGACTTATGTCATGTTGCTTAATTTCCACAGGTTTTATTCCCCTACTCCACTCATATTGTATATTGCATGTGACAGTTTATAAAACTAATTTTGAAGCTAGACTGAAAAAAATGTTTTAAAATTAGCTTTACATGTTGCCATATACAACTATCACAGGCAGGACACTACTACTGTAAAATAAATATGAATGTGTAGAAAGGTTATTACATTAAATTAAAACCCCAGGATTAAATATGAAACAGTGATGTTCATTATTCTTTAAAAAGCTTAATGCTGTCTGTCTAGTGCAAAATGCTTATTGATTTGACCTCATAATGCTAAATAAATTAAGCAAGTATTTTACAATTAATTGTGCATCATTATCGCCAAAAGTAATTTTTATGACACTTTATTAGGTCTTCAGGGAGTTTAATTTATTCATGCCACTGATTAAATCAAAGTGCCTGAAGCAGGTATTGATTTATATTGCCAATACCATTATGAACATGCATTGTGTGATCATCACATTACCATATTGTCTATATGTAAGGTCAAATTAAGACAATTGCTGGTGTCTAGTACAGCAGTACATGTAATGTATTAAGTTTATGAAAACACATATATCCATAGCCTGTATTACACTAAAATCTAAAATAACAAATATAATTTTAGTTATGGAGTCACTATCCAATATAAAGAATAAAAACCTCTCCTCACTAATCATATCCAAGATCCTATACACACCAAAAGTTAACTCCTTGAATTGTATTGTAAGTACTTGTTTATTTGCTGTGGAACAAATACTGAACGCGTCAAAAATCTGTCAGTTTAATAGTTAACTTTCCTTTTCAAAATATATCATTCAAAAATTGGAAACCACTGCAATGTTATTAAATGTATTAATGCAACACTTGATTATATTTTTATGAATTATGTCTTTGGTTTCTTATTTCTACTTTTGAAGTAGATCAAGTCTGGGCAGCTGCAGCAGGCCCAAGGGCCAGTTTCTATGATCCCTGGACCTGCTGCAGTTGCCCACCCTTTGACTGTTTCAGGTCCAGGGGCCACATGGACCCCCAAAAGCAAAAGGCAGGAGGGAAAATGGAAATCCACTTCTGTTTTTTAAAAACATGTGGCTGACTCCACAACCTATTTAACTAGTTGAAGTGTTGGTCTTGGATTGTTCTAGGAGAGTAATTCACCTTCTAGATGGGTGAATGGGTGGCAGACAAAAAGCAGTCTAGGGGATGTCTAGGTAAGAAAAACTGCA
The DNA here is from genome assembly GCF_019175285.1 of Sceloporus undulatus. Taxonomy (NCBI): domain Eukaryota; kingdom Metazoa; phylum Chordata; class Lepidosauria; order Squamata; family Phrynosomatidae; genus Sceloporus; species Sceloporus undulatus. The sequence goes on from NC_056525.1 coordinate 178,524,636, forward strand.
AGAAGGGGCCTGCATGCAGCTCTATGGCCATACTTTGTCCATCCCTGAAGAAGACTGCCATTATCAGACTGGAAGATATTGCTGTTTTGCCTGCTGTTACGGGTTTTCAAGTTCTACATTTCCCTGGCAGGGAAAGAAGTGCTAGTTAAAATTTCTTACCTCTTCTTCTAGCCAGTCATTATACTGAACAATGGAGGACATGGCAACATCTGCACCTTTCATGTAAAATGTGATTTCACCTGTAGATTCATCCTGAAATAAATGAATAAATGAAAAGGGCAAAATCCAGACATACCACAGGTAAGATTTATTGCAGTGGAATTTCTGATAGTAGGCCAGGACTCAGTGGTGGTGTTCTACTGGATACTACTGCTTCATGATACCTTTCCTCTTAAAAAACAAAACAAAACCCTGCACACCCTTAAAATCTGTTCTTGAATGCTGGGAAACACTTTTGAGCCAGATTCTGGTACTATATTTGAAATGCTGCATGTTCAAAATCACATACTCCCAATAAAGATACAACCTAAAAGAGAAATCAAGAAAAATATTTACAAACCCTACCCTCACTATGATTCCCATTCGTTTGCTCTCAGATGTGAAAGGGAAAATCTGCAGAATATAGTAGGTAAGAATCTGTCCACTGGGAGTTTTCAGTTGCATTGAAGTCAAATCTCTGTTCACCAAAGTCAGGCCAACACTTTCTGTCCACTGCACCAGAGCTACCTAGACAGCGAAATAGTTTTAATTGTCAATTATAACCAGTACAAATCAAATTGAACACAAACGAATCCATTCTCAGAACCTTATGGAGGGTATTATGTACTTTGAGATGACAATTCCCTTTGAAGCACATGAACAGGGCTTACAGATTTGCCTCTCAAGGAAGAGGGGGGTCACAGAATTCATCCTGACCATGAGAATAGTTGAGAATTTATTTATCAGCTGTCCATAATGCATATCAAACAAGAGTTAAAGGAAAAAAGTATAGTGTACAAAGTGAGAGCCAATTTTAATGGTCAGTGATTAAAAGTCTAATTATTAACAACCACATTTTAGAATGTAGCTATTAACAAAGCAATGTTGATATTTTCCCTATCAAAACAAAAAGTTAGCAGCAATGTATCTACTCTATCAGGAAATGTTCTTATTAAAAAAACACCCAATAAAAATAGCAACAACCGAGCATGTGTGGAAGAGATCCAGTTTCATTCCATGTCATAATATTCTCAATACAGTACTTTGTTTAACTTCACACTTTAATTGTGGGTTATCATATGTAACCAACTGTGGTAGAAGGAAAATTAAAGAGTGGGTCTTGAATGAAACAGCATTATTCCAAGTAGACAAATATAAAAGAAACTAAATTTTTATATGCTGCACACACACACATGAAAGCAGCAGGATCTTGAGAAAGGTAAAGCGAGGAAACACGTCTGCCCTTCCTCCTCAGTTCACCCTAAATGATTACGAAATCATCAATGTTCTGCTTCTACAACTACTGCAAATGTGATATGTGATGCAGAATGTGTACAGAATTAAAGAGTTATTTCTCTTAATACTCTTCATACTATCTCTATATTTAAATTAAAAATCAACAAAATGCAAGCTATGCTTATTATCTTCATACATTCATGTAAAGAGGAATACAACCATGTGAGAAATTTTAATATCGACTCAGAATTACAGAAATAACTACTGTTCACATCTGTGTATCTCTGATACTGCTCCCTCCTACAACCCCCCCCCACTTCACAACCTAGTTTATAGGACTGTGATTACGTTGGTGTGAACAACTGCAAGCAACACATGGGTCTAACATGTACAGATGAAGCATGAGGACATGTTGCAAGTTATCTGATGAATGTAGAAATAGTTGACTCGATAGCTGATTTGCATATATTGGAAATTATGTATGATATTTTTTGCAATATTTATTTTTTAGTAAAAAAATTGCATCCATTATAATAGTGTTTAAGGCTGTCTGAAACCTCCATAAAACAGCCACTTATACAGAAAATAATGTAACCCAAATTCCAATAGTCGCTTTAGTAGCTTTTTTGAAGTATAGTAGGAAGTACATTTCTATACCGCTTACCAAAGTACTAAGCGGTTTACAAAGTGTAAGGTAATTCCCTCCAACAAGCTAGATGCTCATTTTAGCAACCTATGGAAGGATGCCAGGCTGAGTCGACCTGAAGCCCCTGGCTGGTATTGAATGTGAGTGAGTGGCTGCAGTACAGGCATTTAACCACTGCGCGCCAGGGCTCCATTAGTGTACATTTGGATTTAGCAATGATTCACGTACTACGAAAACAGTAAGTGATACATTTCCCTTGCAAACGTGCAGCATAACATCCACAAGAGACCTTCAAGAATTATCCAAGATAAACCAGGAATTTATCTTAATGCCTTTAAACCACAGGAGACCTGATGGAGTAAGCTCTCACTGAAGAATTTTCCATATAAATCAGAGTGCTGTTTTGGTAATGTCAGGTAAACGTGCTTAGGACTACAGCTCAAGACAGTCCTTGGAACTTAACTTGCTTCCCTTTCTCTTACATTCCCTATCAAAACAAAGCACTCAATATGGCAAGTAAAAAGCCAGTATCATTGCAGAAACACAGAAATATAGGTTCCAGCTTCACACTGAGAATGTTATGATTGTCTATCCCCTTTAATTCCATTCAAAGCTGAGGAAATAAGATTAGAAAAGTAGGCATGTAAGGAAATTCAAGTCTGCCAAACAAATGATTCTCAACTTTTTGTATCTGATATTCCATCAACACTCTGTTAAAGACATGGCTTCCCCCACAATACAATGAAGAAGCCCATTTTTTCCAGAGGTGGATGTATCTATGTTTACAGATACTCTGTTATTATATTCAACATTTCTGGATAATAATTGGGTAAGGATATATATTGTGGTAGTATTATTGGGAGTAAACATAAACAGACAATTAAATGTAACAATTCCACTAGTAGTTTAAAATTATAGTAATACTGGTGTGTATAAATTTAAATATAGGGAGGGATGGCAGTTCTTGAAACTTTCCTATATCTGACCTACAACCATTCTCATAACTCCAGGATTCCAAAGAAGGGAAAACTAAAAGTATAAAAAAGTTAATTAAAAATGAAAAAGAAAGGAAAACATATAGAATTCTCCTAATACTGGCACAGCTACTCCCATATTCCAGGATGCCAGATTTTTATTTTTATTGTTTTAAAAGGAAGGTAGATAAAGGCAAAGGTATTCCCTGTTGACAATGTTGTCAAGTCGTGTCCAACCATAGGGGATGGTGCTCATCTCCGTTACTAAGCCGAAGAGCCAGCATGGTCAAAGACGACTCTGTGATCATTTGGCCAGCATGATTGAACAGAACGTTGTTTACCTTCCCATCAGATGGTACCTATTTATCTACTTGAATTTGCATGCTTTCGAACTGCTAGGTTGGCAGAGCTCACCTCATCATGCGACACCCAGGCCTCAAACTGCCAACCTGCCAATCTTGCAATCAACAGAGTCAGTGTCTTAACCATCTCAACTTAAAAAGGAACAACTTAGAAAAGAAGAAGATTCCCAGTAAATTCCTTGTGTGTGTGTGTGTGTGTGTGTGTGTGTGTGTGTGTATTCCAGTTAAAAAGGGACCACAAATTTGTCGTTTCATATCTGTGGGAATCCATTCTAGACCACCACCATCCCGCGGATAACAAAAAACGTGGGACCTCAAATCCTGTTTTTACTGTGGCGGTCTCCATTAAAAACAACAGGGCTTGGCATGCACGGAAGGTCAAATCCGCAGATGGCAGCCCACGGATAACATCCCACTGTACTTTGTATCCAAAACAATGTCAATAAGGGTAAGTTTAAATAACCAGATACTGTCTTTCCAGCCATTGCTGTACTGGAGTTACTGTACACCAATGCAAAACCACAGTGGCCCTTAAGCCTAGTCATCCACCAGTGACTCAAGCTTTGGCAGTCAGCAAATAACATAATTACAACATGCAGAAGGGAATGATAGACTCTTTAACCATTCACTGCAAGCAGTTTTTCCCCCCAGAACTTAAGAGACTTGGTGGATATGCACATTCACATAAGCATCCAAATACACCTCCTCATTTTAGTGACTGAAAGGATTTTAAGGAAAGGCTATTTCTATTGTAAGGGATACTATTATCTCCAGCAATGGTAATTAAATATGTCTCAATGGAAAATATTATGGAAGATATTGCTAAGAACTGTAGATAGGATCAACTAGGTAGTACATAATTAATAAGGTTTATTTGATCATGTTAGAAAGAAAAGCTAGTATTAAATAAAAGACAGTTTGTGTGATATATCATGGCTTCAGGTATTATTGTTGATAGTATCAGTGAAGTACAATATGGTGAAAAGATTGCTAGAGGAGAAAGAATAAAATAAATGTACTTTAAAATGTCATTTTTAGATCCACAATAAACACTTTCAAAAGTCTAACAAGCCTACTATATTAGCTGCACATGCTCCAATACACCAAAGGTTAATTTTCAATTTTCACAGTGAAAGGTTACTATTACATTCTGACCTGTAAATTGCATCTTTCCCTTAATACCCTATCATCTCATTTGTGTCCCTTTGCTAAGAGGACTTGAGTGTTCTATATTTGGTGACTCACATCTGTTTATTATTAACTTTATGCTTGACTTCACACACAAGTTGAGTTGGCAGTTTATAGCACAGTCACATTTTAGTTAGTTATACCTGTGTATAAAGATAAGGTCAAGGAGCCAATAGACAAGAATCCTTAGACTCTTGTTATTTATTAGATAATTCCAAACAATCACTTCCAACAGTTTATCTAATACTGGTATGTTGACTTATCAGTATGAATGTTAAATTTTCATTCTGATTTCAAGAAGGGAGCTGTGCTCATGAAGTAGTTCATGACCATAAATTTGTGATCCATGTCCGAACAAGCTAGAGCACAATAATTTTTGTGTCACCATTAAAACATTTTAACATATGCTGTGGTTAGCTTGTATGAAAAAAGGGGGGAAGACTTACAAGAGGGCCTTATCTTTTCCTACGTTCTTCTAATCCTTGGATTCTACAGACTGTGCCTTTTGCAAAAGCACTTATGTGTTGAAAATCACTCATTCTCTTCTCCAAGTCTTCTGAGACTTGAGAATCAGATGGCCAAAGACCTATCTAATCTAGCATTCTACAGTATTATCACAATAGCCACCCAGATACCTAGGGGAAGCCAACAAACAGGACAAGAGTACTTTCCACTCATCTTTCCCAGCAAGAGCTATTCAGAGGCATACTGCTTCTAATACTGGAGGGAATGTATAGCCATCCTGAATAATAGCTATTGCTTAACCTCATTTTTAAAATAGAGGAAGACAGCCAGCTCATCATCTGCTCACTCTCTAACAAAAAGTGCCAAAGAGAGGACACACTTCAACCTAGGTAAGTTGAAGTCCACTCTGATGCCTATTTTACTTGACCATGTGTCTCTCATTGCAGTTTCCTACACAGAAAAAAAAATCAGCTCTTACTGAGCCAATACAAGAAGACACATAATCAGGTTGTTTCCACAGTCCATGCTTGTCGGAATACTGGAATCTAAACTTAGTCCCATTTTTCAGAGCAATATCTTATTTGTAACTAGCTTTTCTCCTGTTTCTGGCATTTATACAGGTATTAAAAAAGAGATATCATGAAGCTGTTCGATTTTTTTTTTCACAGTAAAGCTCCAGGATGCAATATTTTCACTTTTTTATATTTTATTTTGTTTTATTTTGAATGATAAGCTGAATAAACTCTCTGCTTCTCGGTTGAATGCAGTGGCTTTGGTACTTTGAAAATACACAGTTCTTGCTGCTAAGGAAGTCCACCAAATGTTCCTACAGACCATTCTAAAGATTTCTTAATGCTGATCTATTCTGCTCCAATCCTAGCCTATCCAACTCACAATAAATGTTGGTACATTCTAAAGAAGTTATTAATTAGGGCAATTTTTAAACTTAATTCAACCACATTTATTAAATTTAATTCAACCCCAAAATCAGCATAAGCAAAAATGCCTTTTTCTTGAAATTGATGTTTTCAGTGTTTTATATTCAGGATTTTCCTTTCCCTCTTATATTTTCTTCGATTCTCTTTCTGTTTCATTCTCAACAGAAAATGATGCAGAAAGAGGACAAGTAAGTATATTTAGCAATAACTTCAGCAAGCAATTATTCATATGAAACACTCTGTGGACCACATGTATAAAAAGGAATCTCATTACATTGTAACATGAAGCTTCCCCACACTAGTCTGTACATGACAATTTCATAATTTTTATTTATATTTGATTAAGTGCTGTATCACTTTTCTCTTACTTTACTTCCTTTGAAATTCCCTCACCATGATGTTTTAATAAAATCTTAGCATCACGTTTAAATTCTTCAGAAATTAGTTTCACAGATTTTTGAGTTACGTATAGGTTAATGTCCAGCCAATAAAGAACTAGTTTATTAGAATTAGCAATTAAAAACCATGAGTGATTCATCTTTCCTGACCAAAGAGGGGCAAAGGTCTTCAAGGGCTCCTGTCCATAGCAACTCTCTGAATTACTTGGACTTATGACCTTTGAACCTATTGCTCTATCTATTGAGTTTATATCTTTTTATTACTTCATTACATTAGTTTATCACCTGCTTATTATTTAATTGGACATATATATGTGATAGCATAGCATAAACACAGTTGGGTTTTATCAGTGGAGTCCTCAACATGTCCTCTTTCCTTGCTATGCTGTAGAGGGCACAATCAACAGACAAATGAAACTTTCAATTCTTTCCGAGAAAATGAAATATTGATCACTTATCATAAGAAACAATGAGCTTGGCATAAGTAGACCACATGCTATGAATACAGAATAAGTTACTTATCTTGAAGCTACAGTAGCTACATGCATTATAATGAGGACTGCCATTGGTCTCAATAATCTCTTTAAAATGTGTTAGTGAATATGTCAACAGCCATAGACAGTTTATGGTTCAGTCTTTGGCAATGGGAGAACAAAATATATCTAAGCTGAACTTTTTCCCCACTGTCTATTATAAATATTTTCTGCAGTATCACACTGTATGGTGCAAAATGCTAAGAATAATAATATATGCTATACAATTTCAAAATATTTACTGGGTTTATAAAAGATCAGAAAATACTGCATTGTTAAACAAGTTGAATGCAAAAACTCCAGTCTGTCAAATTATACTGTTGCTTATTAACCAAATATGTTTTGATAGGTCAACAATGAGGTTAAAAAGAAAACATCAATTGAGCCATTTTCTCAAATAAAGCTCCAGGGTGCAATATTCTCAGCACTTTATTCAATAAAAATGCTTTTAAAATGGTACTTGTGTGATTGGGAAACACTGGCACCATCCGTCAACCTAACTGCAAGAAAGTTCAATACGCTAAATAATGAACCATTTACATTATTTTCCTTAGGCTCCAATGATTTGCAAGCACTGCATCAATAGAGCTCTTAAAAATTATGATAAAGACCTTCTGGTCTTTTCAGTTCTAGCTTTCTTTTTAATGATTTTAAGGTAATTTAACTCTTTTCATAGTGTCATCTTTTTTAACATTAAAACAAAAGCTTATTAGATTTTACTAAGAATTTCAGAAAAAAGGACAATTCTAAGAATCACAAAGTAAAACTGACAGACAGGATCGTCTTAGATACTGCCTGTTTTGTCCCAAGAGCGATGCTATGGACTTTGGGTGTAGTAAGGCCTCTGGCTCTCGGAAACACAGCCAGAACAAAAGACTTGTCCACAAATTTCTAAAGTTTCAAAAGTTTTACTGGTTATAAACACAAATAACATGAAACTGATTTCTTCTTTCTCAATATTCCTTCCTAAATACCTTGCTCTCTCTTCTTGGTGGATTCTATCTTTCTTCTTCTGAGGACTATCTTTCTTCTTTTGTGGACTTATCTCTTTGTCAAAGGAAAATACTCTCTCCAGGTCTGACTTGGCTGAAATCTTACTACACACTGAAACTAACTAAAGGGAGACAGCATGAGAACCTGGGATTTCCCACAATCCTTGTCTTTCTTAAAGCTGTAGATTTCTATTTCCCCTCTTAAACTAATACATAGAAAACCTAATATAATCTTAACTAAATATATGTCTCAAGAACATCAAAGATGCTCTGGAGGCATGACACTGCCTATACTAACATGAAAGTTACTATGTGATCATGTATCTGAGCCAAATTCCATTTCAAAAGCCACATTACATATACAAAATTATCTTACAGTATCTACTATCTGGCTTCCTCATCTTTTACTCTGTATTGTCCTGTTCTTGCACTAATTTATCAAATGTTTTGGCTGAAAAATATAACATAGAAGAAAGGAACAGCAATTACTACATGGTAAACATGCCTTAAAATACAGAAATGTAAGTCTCCACAGATACCTAGCATGATCTGCACTGGCAATATACATAAACCTTATCTTAGGGAGCTGGGACAAACATCAATGCTTTCATGGGTTATGACATTTTCTGAATTTGGAGTCTCCAAGTTTTGGTGTAAAGAATACAGACTATTGTTCACTGTCAAGTGCTCTTGCGAGGTACCTTTATCACCATCCCTCCCTAAAATATTCCAATATACAGCCTGGTTACCTCAAAATGCCCTTCAAATTTAAAACTAATAAAATGCAGCAGAATCAATAAAACATAATACATGCAATCAATAGAACAATAGAAAAAGGGAGCACTTCAGTGATAACCACAATCCTCTAAAATCTAAAACACCACTCACCAGACAATCCACCACAGATTTTCACAGTGCAGCAAATGCTCCTGTAAAAGGAAGGCTGGTAGAGAGTTGATATGTCTTTCTGTATAGCTGGTTCTATGGGATTGGTGCTGCTACTGAAAAAGCCTTTATGTCTGTGAATACCTGCTTGCACCATAGAGATAGAAGCAGACCTTCCTCAGATATTGTAGTCACAGCCTTGGGTCTATTTGTCTAAAACAAGTATTCTTTGACTGTCATTAAAATAAGTGATGCCGCCTTTAACAATGGACTGGATCCGTAACTTCCTTTCTTCAGATGGATTACATCAATTGAAGAAAAATTCTAAAGATTACCATATCTTCCTCTAACTATTAGGACACCAATAGTCCTGTCATCCCTGAGCACTATACTTACTACAGTGCACCCGCGTCATAGCGGGTAAGCCATGCCATAACGAAGGGAGCTGTGTGCCTGAAGAAAACAATGGTGCATGCTCCCGTGGGGTGCGCCTTGCACCCCACTTCTGTGCCGCCGCGGGCACAAGCCCCATTCATTTGAATGGGACTTTAGCATCTGCGGTTTTCCCCTTATGTGGGGCGTGGGTGGGTTCCGGAACGGATCCCCACGTAAGGGAAGGGACAACTGTATTTGCGGTTGATAGGAGTTGTAGATATTTGGATGACAACACAGGTGAAGAATGATTAGGAGATAATTTTTGAAAACTAAACTATTTCACAGTTTGTAAGATACTGTAATAGTATCTGGATCCTAAGTATTTCAAACTCTGTTTTCAACAAGTGAACAAGTGTTGTGATGCTATACCATTTTATTAATTATGCTGTTGTAGATACTGATTTTTTCTATTCAGTTATGCTAGTTTAGCAAGTAGAACCAAATTGTTTAGTATCATTTATACAGCAAGTGACAAATTTTAGTAAGTGAAACGTAGTGAAGTAAATATTATTGTTGCCTTACCTCATCAGGGCTAGAAGCTTGATAAGTTCTGTTTTCATCACTGAAATCCTGATCTACTTCTGCATATTCTGTTTCTCCAGTCACTCCTGTTCTGGATTCATACACAGGTGTAACATTGTGACACAGTGCAATGGCTTTTACGGCTTCATGTATTCGACTGCTGACAGTTTTGCGGACTTTAGGTGCAGAAGACTGGATCTTTCTGGAAGGAGTTGAACTGGTACTGTTTCCACTAGCTTGGGAATGCACCTTTGAAATATAAATATAACATTCAGAACTTTTGGCTCTTTAATGTCTTTTGCACAGTAGGCCTTGGCCAAGAGTCCCAGATTGTGCTGTGTTTGTCCCACTGAATCCTAATATTTGACTAGCATCAAGCCATTGCTGGTAGTGTTCTATGTGTCATTATTTCCTTTAGGTTTATAATTCTACTGGGTGGCAGTGGTGGTGGAAGAAATATTTCACTTTTTCTGACATATTGTTCAAAGTGGTGTTAGGAACTAGCAAGAAGGCAAAGGTAATTGAGATACACTGTCTTCATAACAACCACGGCATCAGTCCAATAGTTTGTTCACACAGTGGCTGAGCAGTTGCTCATGGGAAGACTGCTAGTGGGACCTGAGTGCAAATGCTTTCAGATGTTATGGTTAAAAAACAACAACCCATGTACAATACATAAGCTTTATTTTGCTTTGAATATGTGCTTTAAGAGCATAGCAACAGCAATAGCAAATACATTTCTATACTGCTTATCAGTGAACTAGCACTCCCTAAGTGGTTTACAATGTGTAAGCCAATTACCCCCAACAAGTGAAGTACTCATTTTAGCAACCTACGAAAGGACGGAAGGCTGAGTTGACCTTGGAGCTTCTTTCCTCTAGGATCAAACTTACAACACTGTGGCTGCATTACCAGCACTTAACCACTGAGCCACTAGGGCTCCGATGAATACATAAGGAAAGCATACATAAGGAAAGAAACATGGGAAGCATCCCTTAGATCAGTGATGGCGAACCTGTGGCACGCGTGCCAGAGGTGGCACTCAGAGCCCTCTCTGTGGACACACGCACCATCATCCTAACACAGACTTCACTAGAGTTTGTCATTAGAAATCCAGAGAAACGTGGCACTTTGCAATAAATAAGTGGGGTTTGGGTTGCAGTTTGGGCACTCGGTCTCTAAAAGGTTCTCCACCACTGCCTTAGATACAGGAGAGTGCTTCTCTATTAAAATCAGTGAAAAGCACTCCCTGATCTTCAATGAACTACACCTTGAGAACAGATACTGTAGTAGTGGCTGACTGATTTTATTGTCTCACAAGTAAACAGTATCAGTCCAAGTAGGGGGTAACTGCTCTCATAAGAGTTACATTGCAAATGTGTCTGTTAAAAGGCAGGATGGTGCACATTAATGACTCTATTTCTTGGAAAGAGCTATCTTAGCCTGGTTTTGTAAGACAATTTTCCTCAGCTCAACAACATCATAAAACTAACTTTTATTTTGTTCAGAGTAACACACTTGAACCCTGTTTGGCAAGCATGCATTTCTTTTTGACTCCATGTACCGATCCACTGAACCGTGAATATTCTGCCCATCAAATTACAGTGTAGTCTAATAAAAGGTTTAACTTTCTGATCATCTGGCACTGTTTTTTTCAGCTACTGCTTTAATTCTTTGTATTTGCATTCTGGAAACACTGATACCATTATAGCCACAAATAAATTAAGCTGATTTACTCCTTCTGAATTATGTTATGTTTATTGATGCTTGTATAATTTAATTTCACACAAATTCCATTAAAGATTATGCCCTCTATCACAGAATGCTTCCAGTGGGGAAATATAATCAGGTTATAATAGATTTGTGTGTTGCATTAGAGTGGACCTACTCTGCTATTGTCATCTTAATAATAAAACTGAACACAAACAAGGGGGGGGAAATCAATGCCACATAAGAACCACTGTATAAAGTGCTGCTTTATCATTGCTTAAATAAAAGAATACTCAGTACATACTTTTGGAAGTAACTATTTAATAGCTACTTATTTTCCCCTGGAATGCCATTCTTTCTCAGAAAATATGGTACAAGTTACTTAGTTATTCTGATATTTAGAGCTGGAAAGAAAAAGAAGTCCCAATGAAAGAATTTTTCCAAGCAAAAAAACTAGCCCTGATTTGAATTTTATTTATATATTTTGCTTCTGAATTAAAACATGCTAAATTTCTTCACTCAATCCTTTTTTTCATCATTTCAAAGTCTGGGCTTTGTGAAAGAGAATGGGAGTATATCAAATCAATGAAATGGGGCTCTGTACTTAAGAGTAACTACAAACACTAGGCTGCCAACTACACAATAAATTTCCATTTCTATTAAACTGCCACCATGACCTATGTGAAGTAGGAATATTTATATATTTTTGCCTGCAATAGATAGAATATGACTCCACAAACATGAAACTGAGCACACAAAATTAAATGTTCCAGATGGTTTGTAGAATTTGCACATTCTGCTATACATTAAGTAAGGACAGACACATCCAGCAACACAATAATTTATAATACCAAGTATTACCCTATTCTCATGTACACAAACTTGTTTAGGATATATTATTTTACCAACAGGTCAAAATCTGGTGAAGTAGCCGATAACAAAGGTGGGAGATGATACCAGTTATTGTTTAGCGTATGACAGATTTCATTAAAATTGTTACCCAGCTGCTACAGTGCAGTAATAAAAGCATGTTCAACTATGACTTGGGAGACCTCACTTTAGTTTAAAAGTTAACTCACAGGGTACTTTAAGCAAATCCCTAAAACAGCTGTTTGCACTACTATATTATGGGAATAATTATATTGATACATGGTGGTTGTAAGGGTTGCCAAAATAATTTATCTGAAATAATTTCAGTACAATAATCTGAGAACAAAGTGAAGGCAAGGGCAAACCCCCTCTGAAGAAATGCTGCCAAGAAAACTTTGTGATCTGTTTGCCTTAGGGTAGCCATAAGTGAGAAATGACTTTAAGGCATACAACAACAACAACAACAACTCAACCAGTAATTTAAAAATCAAAGAAGAATTGTTGTTCTTATTCAATTTCTCTAGCTATATGCGTGATATGTATCTGGTACACATCCAAACTCCTCACTCATATATATGATTTGTATGACAAATATAATTTTAGGTCAGACGTTACGTCAAGATGTCATACAACACTAAACTGAAATCCTGAACAACATTTTAGAACTATAAATGACATAGAAGAATGGATCTTTTGAATGCACATAGTCAATCAATCAATCAATCAACATCAGACTTGTTTGTAACACAAGATACTACGTCTTAGCTTGAGACACTGGATTCCACACAACTTCTGCTAATGAAAAAGAGAAGGCATAAGAAGGAGTGGGCAGAGTCAAACAAAATGAGCACAACATGATCAAAAAGATGTATCTAGACTAGAGTCCAACCATCAGCCATCACACTCTCATGGCAATATCTCTTCTGCCCAGTTCTCTACTTGCAGACACTGGTGGGCAGCAGCAGAAACTTGAGAGTAATGAATACATGAAGCCATTTGAGCTTCTGCTGTTTAACTTGTGACCGAATCCCAGGTAAACAGCAGTGGCTCAGGGTAAGTAAAAGGGAAAATGCATGGCTTGCTGAAAACCTTCATGTCTCCTCAATAACAAATCTTACTATAAGCTCCAAGGGCAATACTAATTGTGTTCTAGTATGGTTATCCGATGACTAACAGACTGACAGAAATAAGCTGCAGTAAGGTAAGAGTGCTCCAGTTGCCACTACTGCTGTTATTTCAAGAGGCACATTCTCTATCCATCTCAGTAGTGAAGACTGGCAAAATGTCCTTGCAGTGGCTGCTGTCAGACTGCCATAATGTCTAATAACATTTAATGTAAATACAATTGTTTTATAGTTCATCATTTTATAAAACTGTTATTAAACCAATTCCTCTGCACAGGAAATTTCACATACCTTTCAAATACGCTACATTATGTTATTCTATGTAGTATTAGAAATTCTGATTCTTTCAAAGTACATTTATTTTTCCCCTATATTGAGCTTTACTGAAAGAATTATACTAATATTAAGAAATTAACAGAGAAGCACTAAATACCTGGGAGTAGGAATTAATAATATGATTTTGAATCTCATCCATTGTGTCTATTCCATATGACACAGTGCCAAGGTGGAGACGCTTAAATATCATCTCATTCTGGGTCAGTGTACCTGTACCAAAAACAGTAAATATACACATCAAATATTACTGTCCACTTTCTTGAAGAGCACTGTTTACAGTCCTATCAATCCTTCCATTTTTCTGCACTGTAAGTCTCAGTAAGACAAACTCACTATATAAATATCTGAATAAACAAAACTAGAAAACTAGAGTCAAATTAGATAAAAGTTTAGAATAGTTGTCAAACTCCAGTATTCTCCGGGTGAGCTGGATAAAAGATTGCGTAGCAAAGAACTTTAATGGCATTAGAAACTGAACTATGCTTCTCTAACAAACCCAAGAGTAATGGAGTATCTTTGGATGCAAGAACCAATAAAATTGGGTTAATATAGACTTATAGCCTATATCTATCTATATTATTTTTTTGATAAGAAAAAGTTCTGCTTGATCACAACAAAGGTTTATATAGTCCAGCACTTTGTTCCCACACTGCCCAATTCAATGTCCATGGGAACCCAACATGCAGGACAGGAGTTCAACTGAATCCTCCTGATCATGTTCTCCAACATACTAGTTTTGTTGGAGAACATGATCAGGAGGGTTCAGTTGAGAGGCACAGCACCTCTGATAAGGTGGTTAATATATAGTTCTACAACTAGTAGCTACAGACAGTTTAGTTATCCTATGATCTCATCTGAATGTGTTGATTGTAAAATTTGATTTAGCTGTGAAACATAGCTAGCTATAGTTTTTTGTGGGTTTTTCAGGCTATGTGGCCATGTTCTAGAAGAGTTTATTCCTGACATTTCGTCAGCATTTGTAGCTGGCATCTTCAGAGAATGTTGGCATAGAAGAGAGCTGGACATATATATATAGCGAGTGACCCGGAGTAGGGAGGAAATTCCATGTTAATCTGTGTATTGTTCTGTTGTTGATGGCAGGGCCTCAGGGTGGGAGGATATGCAAAGGAGGATTAGTGTCTGCTAATTGATTATCATTATTTGCTGGGAAAGCCTCTGTTCCTGGGTGATTTCTCATTTGCATTTACTGAGTCCTCATTTTGCCATTCTTCAGGACTGCTAGCCAAACTTGGTTCGCTTTAAGGGTTTCTTCTTTCCGGTTGAAATTATCCAGATGTTTATGGATTTCAATGGCTTCCTTGTGCATTCTGACCTGATAGTTGTTGGCATGGTCCAGGATTTCAGTGTTATCAAACAGTATTTTATGCCCTTGATGTTTTATAACATGTTCTGCTACTGCTGATTTTTCCACCTGACTCAGTCTGCAGTGTATCTCGTGCTCTTTGATTCATATTTGTACATTGCGTTTGGTGGTCTCTATATTATTATTATTATTATTATTATTATTATTATTATTATTATTATTAATCTGCATTGGCTGCCTATTTGCTTCCGGGCACAATATAGGTGTGTGTGAGACCTATAAAGCCCTAAATGGCCTGGGCCCAGGATACCTGAAGGACCGCCTCCCCGTACCTCCTCCCGCACCCCAGAACATCTGGGGCACACTCCTTAGGTGCCAGGGGCTAGGCTGTCTCCACCACGAGGAGGACATTCTCCACGCCGCCCTGGCCCTTTGGAACACGCTCCACAGAGCTCCGCTCGACTACTCCCTGGCCCAATTTAGAAAGGATGAAAACCTTTCTCTTCCATCGTGCATTCCCGACTAAAAGTCCAAGGCCCTCCCTTCCTCTTCTGTGCAAAGGATGGGCTAAAGGGGTTTTATATTGTTGTTGTTTATTCGCCCTTATCAGATGAGTGGTGGAACTGGGGGTCTTCTGCACTGGCGTTCGAATTCGTGTTATTCGCAAAGTACCATCATACCTGGGAGCCTTCCGCATGGCAGATCAAATTGGCCAATCCGCATCGCACAAGTGCATTCAGTGCAGAATGTTTTGTCAAACCGCGCAACATGCGGATTGGCCGATTCGTATCCTCGCACATGCTCATGGTGCCCTGCGGTTGCGACTTAACGCTTCCGGGGTGAAAGGGGAGGTCCCATCATGACAGCCGTAAACAGCTGGAGCCAGCTCAGCACATTAACAATCGGATACAATTGCCCGTTAGCTGTTCCTCTCTAATTCCTGCTTGGTTTTAATGTAACCATGACCTCCCTTGCAACAAATTAGCAATGCCGGTTTCTGCGTGTTGTGTGTGTGAGTGTTGTGTATGTATTCTGGGGGGGGGGGGAGGAGCGTTCAGCGGCTGTCAAAGAGGCTGGAGGGCCATCTAAGTCAATGGGAGCTTTGATTAAGGAGTCCTGCATGGCAGAAGGAGGTTGGACTGGATGGCCTTTCTTGGGGGCCGTGATTCCAGTGGCTTCCTCCTCCTCCTCCGCTGGGATCAGCCTGGGCTGCATCCAGGCAGGGAACAGGCGCGGGGCCGCTAGAATCGCGGCGATCGCCGCTTCCAGCGGCCCCTCCTCCCCTCCGGCTTGAGAGGCACCCGGCTGGGCTCCCAAGCGGGAGGAGGAGAGGAGGCTGCTGGAACCGCGATTCCAGCGGCTCCCGCGCTCTTCCCTGCCTGGGAGGCAGCCTAGGCTGGCTCCCAAGCCGGGAGGAGGAGGAGGAGGCGGCTGGGAACCGCGATTCCAGCGGCCCCCGCGCCTCTTCCCTGCCTGGGATGCAGCCAGGGATGCCTCTCAAGCCAGGAGGAGGAGGAGGAGGCCGCTGGAACCCCCCCCCCCCGCTTCCCTGGAACCGGCAAGAGGAAAGACACGGAAGTAAAAATTGGAATTGGGGGTCTTCGATGGAATTCAGACTGGTTAGTCACACCAGACCATTCGCACTGAGATCGAATAGAGCCCCAATCCAGGATATCGCCAATCCCCTATCAGCGCACTGGCCAACACGCTCCAAAAGAGGAGCCATACGCATTCAGTTCGCAGCTCGCGCATCACGTGAGTGCGGATGGGCCATTCGAATGCTGTATGATGTACTTGGACGAATAACGTGAATTTGAACCGCCAGTGCAGAACCTCCAGTTCCACACTCATCTGATAAGGGCCATTGTATTTTATTGTATTGTTGTACTTTGTATTTATCATGCTAAACGCCCTGATCTGCGGAAGGGCGGTATAAAAATAAAACTTTTATTATTATTATTTTCCATGTGGAGATCCTGTAATTATTGTGTGCACAGCCCCCACTAAAATAAAGGGTATAGGCCTATGTAGTCTTTCAAACCTTCTTAAAAGTACAATAAATTTGATAAAGAGAAGGATGGGAAGAAAACCAATACATGTGGTAAACAATGCTCTGAAGAAAGAATTTATATCATGAAAGCTCATGCTAGGTTAAAAACAGTAGTCTTAAAGGTACTACCACATTTCTTCCCGCCCCTCCCCCTTCCTCCTTTGTGGCTGTAAAAGACTAATATGGCATTTCCTTGAAAAATATTTTCATGCAGCTTATTTTTTCAGGCTATCATGGAAATGTTCAACTCTGATAACCTGTAAGCCAATGTATTAAAGATCAAACAGGTATTCCTATATGATTTAAATGGAAACTGGCAAATAGAGAGATGGACGCGCCCATCATATACAGGTGAAAGGGGGAATCTTTGGCTCTTCAAAGTCACTGGACTCTAACAGCCATCGCCACAGCCTGGGTATCATAATACTACTGAAAAGCAACCATATTAGTCACTTTATTTATGAATTGAGATCAGATGAACTCAGAGGCATAAAAATGTTTCCCCTTCTTGGTAAGGTAGAACTACAAAACCTCTTCATCACATCTTACGAATCACCAAGTTATGCCATATTATGGCTGCTTCAGGCAGTGCTGGGCTATCATATCACCTCTTAACCTCTCTTCTCCAGGCTAAAACTCCCCAGCTCCCTAAGCCATTCCCATAGGCATGGTTTCAGACCCTTCACCATTATTGCCTCCTTTGGACATGCTCCAGTTCTCAACATGTTTTTTGAATTGTGGTGCCCAGAACTGGTCACAATATTCCACAATGATTCAAAGTGTATAGGAAGAAATCACCCATTGTGCATGCCTCAAAGAACATAGCAGTTCTGCCTCTATCAATTCCTTCTGGACTGCTGCACAAATAACTGCCAAGAAGAAGGACAGGTTGCTTACCTGTAACAGTATTCTCGAGTGGTCATCTGCGAATACATACAAATGGGTTCATGCGCCTGCAGGGGTGACGAATGTCGTCGATGCCATGGTGGCCCAGGGCGACTTGGACGTCTTGGCTCTCACCCTTCTGTGGGAGATGCACGGCCTGAGGGACGTGTCAGGCCTGAAACCGTCGGAGGGAGGAGGCTAAGCAGTTTTCAGAGTCGAGGGAGGCCCCATGAACTTGACCTGTCTGGTCGGTGTGGAATGGGACTTTTCCCTGTTGACGACCAGCCGAGGGAGTCCAAAAGGCACAAGGCGAAGGGAAATTGCTTCCTGCAGCTCGCCTTGGATTCGGCTGCAAACAGCCAGTCATCCAGGTAGGGAAAGACCATGAAGCCCTTCTAGGAAGGTATGCACCACCGGTGCCATGCACTTGTGAAGACTCGTGGACCGTGGCCAAGCCGAAAGGAAGCACGTTGTACCGACAGCGAAGGCGAGGAATCTCCGGTGGGACTCTCGGATCCCGATGTGGAAGTAGGCGTCCTTCAGGTCGACGGTCGCAAACCACAGGCCCCTGGTGGAGTAGAGGCGAGAATGAAGCCAAGGTTCATTCGAAAGCGACGGTAGTCAAAGCACAAGTTCAACTGTCCAAGTCCAGGATGGGCCTGATCCCCCATCCGCTTTCGGTACCGTGAAGTACCGAGAAAAGGCCCGGAGGACATTGGTCGGGCGGCAAAGGAGATTGCCCCTTTGCCAAGCAAAGCGCACACTTCGTCGAGAAGGTGTCCGAGGGGGAGGAGACATGAAGCTCCATTGGAGGAGCTTTGGAACTCGAGGGCATAACCCCTGCGGACGATGTTGAGAACCCACGAGTCGATGTTATAGAGGCCCAGGTGTTAACATAGGGCCTCAAATGTCCAGGAAGAAGAGGGTGAAGGAGAGACGAAACGCGCTGCGTCCTTCAGGCTATTCTTCCCCTGGTCGGTTCCTGCCGGCGGGACTTGCGGTACCGAGGCGGAAGTTGCGACGGCCAGAAGGGAGGGAAGACTGCGAGGGAGCGTTCTCTGGGAGCCCTTTGCTGGGACTGCCGATCCGGGAGAAGTCCCCTGTGACGACCTTGCGGCTGCCACGGGCGCTGACGCTTCCGGAACGGAGAGCGGTGCCGAAGACATGCATGCTTCTTCGCCGCCGCCTTCATCCTGAACTTGCAGTTCAGGCGGTCGTCGGTCTCGGCGTGGAAGACCGGTCCCGTCGAGCGGCATGTCCTCGATGGCGCGCCCTGACCGTGGGGTTGAGGTCGGAGGCCCTCAACCAGGCGTGGCGCGAAGTGCCATGGATGCTGACATGGCCCTCCCCGAACAGTCCGCCATATTCCTGGAAGTGGTGATGGGCCAACCCCATGGAATGGGCCCGTCCGATCTCACCAGCTGCCTCTGGATGTCACACTGGGAAGTCCGGGACGAGGGGGAGATCCGTTCCATGAGGTCGGATGTAGGCCCCAGCAGGCGGTGTAGTTGGCAGCCTTGACCCCAAAGGCTGATGCCGAGTAGGCCTTCTTGGCCAAGTCCGTCCACCTTCTTCGCCTCCGGTCGACAGGGGAGGTCGCCTGCTTTGGGACGAAGCTGTGTGGGCTCCTCCCATGATGGCGAGTTGGGCCGGGGTGGTCGGCCAACAAGGGCAACTCGCCGGGGACGACCCTATGAGGACTCTACCTGTGCGGGAGGGCCGCCGACAGGGTGGCCGGAGAGTCCCAGGACCTCTTGACGATGGTCTGGAGCGACGGAAGGAGAGGCAGGCAAGGTGGAGAGGCACTCGACCGTGCACCCGACGCTCAACCGGTCCTCAGCGTTGTCTTCCGCGAAGCGAGCTCGATATCGAGGGCCCTCGCCATCTTCACGACGTGTTCAGTGAAGGACCGGATGTCGTCCGATGGGGAATACGGCTCTGGGTTGTCATCCTGGGGAGAGGCTGGGTCCGAAGGACATCCTCATCCGAGGGTGCCTCAAGGAAGCAGTGGCTCATCGTCGGAGTCCAGGTCAGAGGAGAGGGGGTCCATCACTCTAACCTGGGATCTCGGGGGTTGGAGCAAGGGTCCGCTGAAGATCGGGAGCGCCTGCGGGATGGAGACGGCGCCTCTCGTAGACGACAGGTCGGGACCGACCTGGACGGGGGGCCCGGTCTACAGGATGGGGTTCAGCCTGTGAACTCCTGCGCTCTGTCTCCGAGACCGACACGTATACCGGCGCGATTGCGTGTCGAGAAGGATCAGGTATTCTTGCCCGCGGGGCTGGACTTCCTCGTCGTCGGTTGCCGGATGGGAGGCGACGGTGCGGGGAGCGAGGAAGAACGGTGTCGTCCGTCCCGTGGACAAAGTCCATGGGGAGAGGCGTGGGTGTCCGGTACCGGGGTTGCCGATCTACCGCGCCGGCGACGGT